>NW_022103925.1:5749435-5758868 GCF_000313985.2 Echinops telfairi
GCGCACGGCTGTGGCTTGAGTGAGCACTGGCTCATGTCCTTTCAGGTGACTAAAGCCATGCTAGCTGTGCAGAAGGCGGTGGTGGGGCTGCTGCTACCGTCTCTGAAGCAGACAGCACCCTCGGACAGAGACCACACTAAGTTTTGTCAAGAATGCCGGTCAGGTGGGGGCTGGCCACACCAGGGCTGGGCAGAGCCAGGCGGAAATATGGCTGCTCCCCTTGCACGCCCCCCACTCACCCCCAATTGCTCGTCAGGGTGAGGTCACCTTTAGGTGACGTTAAGTCGTTACAGGCTCATAGCAGCCCTAGTAGACAGTAGAAGAGGTGACACTGTGGCCCCAACAATGGGCTTAATGAGAGAGGATGACGCAGGACTGAGTGGTGGTTCCATCTCGTCAGGTCTCGCTCTTATTAGCTGCTCTTCTACATAGCCTAATGTCCCTTTCAAAGGACTGGTCCCCCCTGAGAACATGTGCTTCATACATGTTCATGATAACATGCTCAATTGTCTGAAGTATATTACTGTTGAGCCCCATCAGCAAATGAAAAGACCTTTGCAGGCAAATGATGGAGTGCCTGCCAACCTGAGAGAGGAGCCCTGGTGGCATAACGGTGATGCTTGGGGGCTGCTACCAGCAAGGCTGACAATTCAAAACCACTAGCTGCTCCTCCGGAGAAAGGTGGCGCTCTTTATTCCTGTAAAGGGGAACTAGTCTGAAACCCACAGTGACACTTACGCTCTCCCTGCAGGGTCGCTATGAGTTGGCATTGACTCGATCACAGTCCGAGACTTTTGGTTGATCCGAGGGGCTGACCTGACAACCGCGTAGTTGTCACTAGGTTTGAAGGATCTGACGATGAGCTGATGGCTCTTCTAAAGATTTGCAGTGGCCACTTAGGCTGATGTTTTGACAGCCTGTTGGTTCTTTATATTGCCTTTCTGTTGGCTGGGTTTTTGATAATGTAGGTCAAGTGTTGTACACAAGCCTGGGTCGCGTGCCAATGCACGTACTGCACTCCTCACCAGAGTGCGACCTTGGGTTGGTCACCATTGCTTGGGGGCCTGCGCGTGCAGAGGTGCAGGCTGTGAATGAACTGAGGATGGCGGGGTGGGTGGGTACGCACAGCAAGCTGGAAGAAGACTTGGAAGCGCCACTGAGGCGGGTGGGGGTGGGGATGGAGGGGCCGGAGTGGTCCTCGAAGTTCACAATAAAGAGATTGAGAACCCGAGGCCGACTTTCTCATGGGCATCATGCCACCTGATTACCTGCCCCTTGGCAGTGGCTTTCTCTCTGGGGTCAGACCTTCCCTATGGTTCTCTGATCCCCATAGGCTTTAATTCGAATAGCTTCATGGCCACCATGCAGCTTGGTGTCCTCGCAGTGCCCCTGTGCCAACTCCACCACCAAACGATAAAAGTCACTACAACCTGGCTCCTGTGAGGGCAGAGGTCAAACTCTAGACCCGAGCTGACTCCATTTCTGATGTTGGCCGCTCTTACACACGGTCCTTTGCTCTGTTGGGCTGAAGGATTCCTTGCAGTGCCCATAACAGCTGTCGGGAAGAACCACGCCTGCAATGAGAATCAAATGTTTTCAGCAATCGAGGGGTGGGCACAGAAACCTAAGCCTGAAGGGAACCCCACTCCGATTCAAATCCTGTGGTACATTCGGGGGTTAGCAGGGAATCAGTCTGTTTACCCTTGGATCTCTGACTTGGTCTCAGAATCAGTAAAATGGGACGGCACCTGAGCCCTTGCCAGATAGTGAGCCTGGGGCTTTACATGTCCTAAAAGAAATGTCTGTGTTAGATGCCACCGCGGGAGGAGAGACCCTTGTTATGCTGGGAGCAAATTGGCATGAAGCTGTGAATCCTGTCAACAGCTGGACCTTAACCCCGCTCCCAAGCCTCTCCTGTTCAGGAGAAAGTGAGGATTTGCTTCTCGGAAAAATGACTGCTTGCACCTGAGAAGCCGGGCTGCCTCTTTCTATGGACAGTGCCGGAAATAATGTGGCCTGTAGGGGGGACGAGGTAGATAGGTGTTGAAGCTGCCAACCTTTGCAAAACGACATTTTCTATAGCAAATAGGGGGATGAGTGGAGAGCACCTTGGCCAGGGCCAGGCTATGGCAGTGTTTCAGCAGTTTCTACAAGGCTCCTTGCCCCAGTACCGAATCTTCCAGGATTGAGGGACGTGGTTTCCTTTTTATTCTTCGCTTGTGACATGGTCAGCAGGCGGGCTGAGACTGTTGTGGGTCAACGCTCCTTACAGAGATGCCCTGGGCTCTGGTGGGGCTGTTGGCACAAGGGAGCTTGAGATAATAAATTGGATTGGTGTGTCAGTGGCCTGCCGGCTGGAGTGGTTTGGATCTTGGCAAAGGTTTCAGCCAAGAAGTCCTTTGTTCTGGGTTTCAAAGGAGTGGCACTGGGTGCATACATGGTGGCTCAAAAGAAATTGGAGCTCCTGTGTCTGGGCCGGGTCCAGACCCAGGCAGCCCCTTCCCCCATCCTCTCAGAGATGGATGCCCTGCTGGACTTTGCAGCTCCTGCTTCCAGCATTCCAAGGAGCTTATCTCGCCAAGCTGGTCCACACAGCCGCTCCCCCTAGCATTTCGGAAAGCAAGTTTGCGAAAAACAAGATGACTTGCTGACAGGCCATATTCTGATTCAAATCTTGCAGCTGCAACACAAAAACCTCCCTCTTATCAGCCCATACGTCCTTGGCTTAAACCCTATATATATATATAGCACATCCCATCATGACCCAGCGCGACTTCCTTAACCTAACTCACTAGGTTGTGGAATCTGCCCGGGAGTCTTCCCTGCTTTAGTAAAGCCTTTCTTTGCTTTCCGTTCCTGCCTGAGTCCTCTCTCCCGGGCCTCCGTTTTTCACCTGGGGGTGGGGTGGGCCAGTGGGGGAAATGGCAGCCAAACTCGGCAAAGTTGGGATAGGTCTCCCGGTGGGTCTGCACTATGTGGCAGAGCAGAATTGGCTCCTTGCACAATTGGGAGGGTTCTTGACAAAGTGTAGTTGAAAAAGCCCCTTTATGCCACAGTTCGGTTAGTTGTGGTTAGTTCTAGGGAGGTAGACTGACTGGTCGCCTCTCTGTCATTGTTGGACGCCTCTGGAAACCTGAGCTGCCCGGTATGGAGGCTCATTCTGGAGCAATCACAGTTCTGATCTGTGAATGCTGTGATGATACAGGAAAGTATTGCCGCCAATGGGGGAGAACACAGAAGTGAGGCCAAGAATGGAGATCCAGACACAGGAACTACATAGGGGAACCTGGGAAGCATTGACTGGACTCCTCATGGCAGTTTTTTAGAAAACAAGTCCATTTGGGGGTTACTTTTCACTGAAGACGGGGGTTTGGGGGTCTTGAATACAAGTGAAGAAGGGGATAAGGATGGGGCATCAGGAGAACAGGTATAAGGAGGCAAAATGGAACCGGGATGGTCTCCCCTTTCTATTCCGCCACGGGCACGGACAGGATGACTTTAACGGGGGCTGTCCACCTGGGATTGAGATTGGTTGGGAAGGCTTATTCTTAATACAGGCGCCAATCTCCGGGCAACAGTGGCTTAGGATTTGTGTAGGTGCTGGGAGGATGTGGTTGGCGGTCATCCACAGCAGGCTGCAGATGCAGACACTGCAATGTGCAGGGCTGACGGCAGTCGTGGGTAGGCATGAGTTGCACTGGGTGAATGCTGTAAAAGGTGCCCAAGGGCGTTCTGTAGATCGATTCCAATGAGCTGATCATTTACAGCTTCTAGAGGGAGGGTTCTGATCTTCAAGGCTATAGGCAACAGTACGGTCCTCATCTTATTGTGATTCTGCTGATAGTGGGCGGTTTTCAAACGACTCTGCAGCTCTTCTCCCGAGCACTGGATGAAGAGGTGCAAAGGGGCCAGGACACTGGCAGCTCTTTGTCATCAGTGGTTTCAGAGAGATTCCTACTGGCGGGCCGGGCCGGACCGTGCAGCCCCTTCCCCAGCCTCTCAGAAACACGGATGATCTGCTGGGCTTTGCAGTCCCTGCCTCCAGCATTCCCAGGCACTTAGCTCTCCGGGCAGGGTCCACACAGCCCCTTCCGCAGCCTGACGGCCTTGCAGCTGCAATACTAATAGTATCCTTTCCCTTATCAGCACGTGCGTCCTTGGTTCGAACCCTGTATAAGTCCAACCGCCTCACTGCCAGGTGCGATTTCCCTGACCTAACTCGTTGGGTCTGGCACGTGCCCGCGAGCTCAAGATGCCCCTGTCCCTTTCTCTGCTCTCCCTTCCCTGCCTCAGTGAGATCTTTCTGAACTTCACATTCCTGGATGAATTCTCTCCATTCTGCATCTGATTTTCACCTCTCACCTACCATTATCTGCAGCGATAGCCGCAGGCCAAAGCACGGGATGATTGATTGTTTTAGGGTCTCTGCTCTTTCACGTGTGATTGGAAAATGCTACCCAGCCCTAAAGTCTCTACCAGGGCCAAAAGGTATTGGCACTTTGAGTGTGGTGGCTTATGGGTGACATCAATCTGCCAGGTCTTGTCCAGGAAGGTTTCCTCTCGATTGTGGGCTTTGAAAATGAAAGGAAGGTGTGGACTGACCCGGGAGAGACACTGACAGAGAATGGCTGTCTGGAGGTCCCAGTCAACACACTGAAAGGGTGTGGGTTGTCAATACGCCACCACCTTGACCAGGAAAGGGAGATGTGTCTCAGACGGGCCTTGATTTAAAAGTAACTCGAGTGGTGCCCTAGTCGTGTAAGGCATGCAAGTGGGGTTGCCATCCACAAGGTGTTGTAGTTAGAACCCACCAGCTGCTCTGTAGGACAAAGATGAAGCTCTTTCTATTTAAAAGTGTGAAGAGAGTACAGTGGGACAGGGGTGTGGGCCCTGTTCTCTCTGGTCCCATTGGGTCGTCAGGAGTCAGCATCACCTTGATGGCAGTGAGTTTGGTTTGGGTTCTGAGAGCGGACCTGGAGGAGAAAGGGACGGATGGAAAGAAAAAGAAGTTAACAGATCAAGAAGGGAGAAGGGAGTTGTTCCTCAGGCAGGAATCTTACCGGTGGGATAACAGTCTGTTGACAGTGACAGTCCACCTGGGCTGTGAGAATGGACCCCTGGTGGGACGACAGCCCAATGGGACGTGGTCTCCCCACTTGGGAAGGTTGGCCCTCGGGGGCTGGCACTGCAAACATAGCTCACCTTTGCCAACCTTTCCAGAACCAGTTTCCTGAACAGTAAAATGTCAGAACCTGAGCGTCCCTCCTGCCCAGTAGGTGAGGGGGCAAGTGCCTGGACTGACGGCTCGGCTGTTTGTCTCCAAGCTTCTATGGGACACGCAGAGACTGCTCTGGGTGTGGGGCGTCCTTGTCAACAAGGGCGTCGGGCACGTCTGGCCCTTTCTCTTTCTGAGCAAAATGAAGAGCCAGGTTGGACTGCTCAAAAGTGCTGCCTGTTGGAAGGCTTCCCCTTTGCCCACTGATCCCCCTGGGAACCCCAGAACGGGCCTGTTGTACTGCTGCTTGTTGTACTGCACGGTGCTGTTGTGTTGTACTGTTGCCTGCCTGCCGGGCAGAAGCATCAGTAAAGCAAGCATGTGCTTTCAACTACTGAGTCCAAGGAACTCCCATGAGGCCATAGGTGTGCGGACTGCAGGCAGGAAGGTACTGGACAGAAGTGGAGACCACAGACAATGGAGCCCTTGCTCACACAGCTTACCTGTGCTGTCAGGTCCTGCTCTGGCCTCATCTTGTATACACCTAACGGGATGCAATACTGCTGTGCACATTCCAACTTAGTGACCCTGCTGGTCAGACAACACTCCGTTCATGCTGGGGGCAGCATAGTGACTCCAAGTGTGACCCCCAATGAGGCACTCTTGTTGACACCCAGAAACGGGCCCAAAGCTTGGTTTCAAAAGGAGAGTCTTCAGGGGATGGCAGAGCTTTGCCCCCAAATCCTGAGGGCCTTCTCTGTGACCCCCATAGTGTCCCCCCAAGGACTCCAACCTGCACTGTCTGCTGCTGGGCCTCGCTCTTGGCCGGCAGCTCTCTAGTCACTTGATGACCTAAGCCAAGGGGAGCACACACGGGGACGTTTTCAAAAGTCCGAGCACCCAACCTGGCGTTGCTTTGGTGTTTTTTGATTTACTTTTTTCCTTCGAATAATTTTATTGACATAGCTTTTTCGTTCCAACATATTCTTTCCCTTCCTTTACAGGTGTTACTCAATCCAATTGGATGGGGTTATATAATCATCAGTACCACCCACTCCCCTCCCCTCCTTCCTCTCCCCTCCCTCAGAGAACCCTTACACCCATTGGTGTCTCTAAAGGGTCCTCTATCTTGATTACCAGGTACGGAGCAATCTTAATGTATAAATGAACATCGCAAATCTAACATGGTCAATGAGGTGTATCATGTCTGGACATAACATAAGGGGAGGATATCTTAACTGAAAGTTAATCAGTGCCATACTGTATCCTGGACATGCCCTCCGTTCCATGAGGCCCTTCTAAGAGGGAGTGTCCGACTGTCCTTAATGGATGTAGGGTCTCCACTACTTCCACTCCCCTTCAGAATCAGTTTGCACGCTTTTTTGAACGTCTGGCACCTGTTCCCTTCGACACCTATGATCACACAGCCTGGTGTCCAGGCATTGTAATATTTCTCTCGGGTAGTGAGGTGCCCCCAATCTCTGGAGCCCTAGGAATTTCACGGAGGTGGAAGGCGCCTGAATGTTGTCTGCTTTACTTTCACCGTGAAGGACGCTGATGTGGATGGCAACCCCACGTGCATGACTTGCTCTTGACTAAGCCTAGTCAGCATCATGTCATCAATGTCGGTTAGGAGCAGTGACCTTCTGTGAAAGGGAAAGGTGACCTGGTCCTATAGACAAAATGGTGACATTCTTGGAGAATTAGTAACTTGAGGGAGGGCTGGAGAAGTGTGGTGTTGCCCTTCAAAACCTTTGGGGGTCTCCCAGCATTTGTGTCAATCCAGACCTGGTGCCTAGTAATCCCTTCTGGGGAAAGAAGAGGAGAGGTCTCTGGGAAGCCGTGTGCGCCAGCTCGGCATCCCCCCAGCCCAGGGGTGCGGTCCTCAGAGCAGGTGTTTGCCGGTGCACAAGGCTGTCTTGGCATGTCTTCACTTAGCTTACCAGTTTCCATGCAATGGGAAAACTGTTTCCAGGATCTCTCTGCTTCTGACCAAGAGACATAGATGATCGTTTGCCCTCTCCTGGGTCTGGAAGCTTCTCGATCCAAGGTCCTGTGGCATTTGGGGGGAAAGCATAAGTGGATGTGTAAAGAAACGGGGAGAGAAGACCTTTAAGATTCTGAGAGGTGGGTGTGGAATGCCCTGGTACCGCCTTAAGTCAGACCTGGTTTAGGTTGAAATTCAAATGGAAGATTTCTCGGAGAAGATACCTTTTTGTAAGGGGATTGACTTGGCATCAGGAAAACAGACAGGACATATGACCTCCCCATCGGAGAGACAACTTTGCTTGGTGTGGAGCAAGCACAGACCCCACAGGGGTTCCACACCAGCAGAGCAGGACCTGGAGGGAAGTTCACTGCCATAGTCAAACCCCAAGCTTCCTTAGCATCAGGCTTCCCAGTGTAACATGAACAACTTCTGTCCTGGTAACTGCCTGATGGAGGCACCCTGGGAACACTGTGTGTGCTGGGGTATAGGGGTTGGGGGATGGGCCTTGTGATTGTAGATCGGGGTCTGTTACAGTTGAAATCCTGGGATGGTAAAACATCAAAAAGAAGTGAAGGTTGAGTCCACTCGAAGGTGCAAGCTTTGACATGCACACTGCCACCTGGCTGTGGGACAACAAGCACCTTGTGCAGAGTGAGATCGATGTCCTCTATGGATGCATGAAGGAATGTGGCCGGTTAGGCCCACGATCTGTGGGCTAATGTTTTCGGTCAGACTTCATCGCAAACTAGTTCCCAGGAGATGGAGATTGAAAACAAAGTCCCAGCCTCAGCAAGATGAGGCTGATCCATTCCCTCTGCCCCCTGCCCCACCAAGGAGTATATTGTCTTAATGTCTCTGCAGTCTGTGAGTCTTCAGTGTCCCACAGAACTCAAAGCTGGAGGGGAAATGTCTCACTGGGGTGTGTGCAGTTCTGTCCAAAGGTCAGGCAGGGGTCAGCCACCTGTCCCATCTTGGAGGGCACTGTCCACCATACTAATGGACAGGATTTGGGGTGGCTTGCAGACCTGGTTATGGTTCAAGCCAAGTCACTCTTGGCTTCCTTGGTTGAGGGTGTGATGGCACCATCCTTGGTTTTCAGTGAAGGTATGGTTGGCTAAGAGACATGAAGTGGCACGTCCCCAGCAAAGGTATTCCCTGGTGCACAGAGCCATTTGGGACACAAATCCCCAGGAACCAGAAGCACTAGACTGGGACAGACGCTATGGGACATAACAGAGGAGCAGCACCTTCCCTTGGACTGAGTGGAGCTGAGGTCAAGGGACCACGTGGCTGAGCCTGAGACCAGAAAGAGACTTGGTTTGCTGGTTGAGGAGAAAGGGGTGTGTTGACTGTGAACCCATAAGCAGACTAAATTACTGTTGGCTGATCCTCACTGTGGTAACCTATGATCTTCCCTATAAACTCAATTGTCTATATTGTCTTGAGAGATGTGTGTGACCATTTCAAGGTATTGCCGAACCCAGCACAGAGGTAGTGCTAAGGGGAAAGCTTGGTGACAGAACAGGGGGAGTGTGGGCCTATGCAAATGCTTACCTTGTAGCCATTGGCAGCCTGAGGAGGGACAGATTGGCATTTCCCACACTGTACAATGGGTTTGCTTGTCCTGCAGCTTAAACTGTACCTTGTGTCTTAAGAATAGGTCCTTGGTTCACTTCATTGGTCACGTTAGACTTGTATATGTTCATTTAAGACTGCCCGGTACTAAGAAAAGGGTTGTATTGTGGGAGGGACTGATGCCTGGGGCTACATAGGTGGGGCCCTCCTCGTCCTCAGGCATCTGGGCGATCAGCTGTTGCCACTCTGCTGCTTGGCACAGGAGCATCATGAGACTCTTGTAGTCCAGCTCAGACAGCACCAAGCCCTGTGACAGTCCTGGGTGGTTGTGGGCCCCAGTGCCCTGGGGCCATGCTTCCAACCAGGAAATCTTCAGGGGGTTCTCAGCCAGCCCCTCCTCATTCTGGACAGCCAGCTCGTCAGCTTTGACTGCTGCAAACTCCACCGCCCCGCAGGCTTCTTCCCAGAGAGCACCAGGCTGACCACCTTGCCATGTTTCTGGAAGAGCCACAGGAGCACGTCTTTGGAGTAGCCGCCTGGGGACTCGTCCTCCTCCTGGCACCTCCACTTCAGTTTGAGTTTGGGGGTTCCTTTGCCTTCGGGAGGCTCTGCTTTTCCTCTCCACCTCTGCTCCCGTTCCTGCCGGACCTGCT
>NW_022103925.1:5759414-5763955 GCF_000313985.2 Echinops telfairi
TAGTACGTACCAGCAGAAGTCTGGGGAGTACCCCTGGGAATGGTTACTAAGGGTGTGGGATACTGCACGTATTAGGAAACTGGAGCAGATCTTTTGAGTGTAGTGCACTTCTTCCTGAGTAACTATCTGAACTTCAATTTTAGGAACTTTCTGGCCCTTAATTTTAGTTACAGGTCTAGACAAAATAAGTTGAGGGTGTTAATGAGGGTGTTTCTTGGGTGCTCTCAGCAGGATCTTGTAAGGCATCTCCCTCAGGCAATGCTACAGATGCAGCCCCACCTGGCATTTCAGTTTGAACAGTTTCATTGATCTGTTCAGGTGTGAGTTGTTTTACTGATAGTGGATTAATCCCCTCACCTGGGAGGGGTAGATCCAGTGATTGGGGTGGCTCAGTCGTTTCTAGGGGCTCAGCATCCTGGATCATCAGCCCATATGTTCCCATCCCATGTTTCTGGGTCCCAATTCTTTCCGATTACTGCCCTTACTTTAATCTCAGACACTGTTCTAGACCTGTAATTCAGTTGACATTGTAAGTCAGCTACTCCTATGATGAGACTGGATTTGGTTTCCGGCAATGTCAGCTCTATTACTAAAGGAGAGAAGACTCTCCTTTGTAGCTCATGCAGAGGATTTTAGGTCTGTTATTCGGCACTTGAGACGTGCTTTTGAAGTTCTGAGATTATCCCCCTCTTTGCTCACATTTCCTATTGTAAGGAGAACCAGCCAACCAGCTTCCCTAAACTTCTCATCCTCACAAAACTGCTGGAAATTACCAAACACACGGTCACCCAGGGCCTCTCCTCTCACGAGCACTTCATCTATTGCTGGTGGTACTGTGGGTATTAGCTTTGCTACTTCACATCATGGATTAGTAAGAGTGGCAGACAGCCACGTCTTTAGGGGTAGAGACAGCATTATCAATGCTGTTAAGCCTAATCAGGCTGGGGAGCCAATCTGAGAAGCCCATGTTGATCTCATTTCTCTAGAAAACCCTGTCTAACACAACTAGTAAGAGTTCTCCACATAGCAACCGTTCACCATAGACGATTCTGGGAGCTTGTGGTCTGCCGTGCCACACAAAGCTCACCTATCAGAAATTATTCCTATTAAAGAACCTCCCCCTCGATTTGGGTTCTACCTCTTTGAAAGCTTCCAAGGCTCTACCCAGTGAGTGGGTCTGAGCAACATGCATCTGTCCAGCAGAATGTGTTTTTGTCAAAGCCTAAGAAACACTAAGCCTTGGGTGCAGGGTGTAAGTTCTCCTCTGGAGGAAATGCTGTTTGCCCAGGCTGTGGAAGGCCTGGCCATTGTGTGTGTGTCTTCATTTCCTATAACTGGGCTTGCGGGCTTCTTGCTTCTTGATGCTCCAGTCCAGATAGCATGAAGCCATTGGTATAAGGCCAATAGTATGTGGCCTGTGTGACTTACAGACCTGCCACCCCCATCCCCTTTGGTGTACGTGTGATGGTAGGGTCATGAGCTCCCAGAATGGCCACTGCAGTGCAGCCCATGCTCCCTGTTTGGCGTGTGTCCATGGGCCCACGTGAATGATGCCATTCCCCCAAACGCCTTGGGGACGGGGTTGGGGTGGGCGGGATGCTTGTCAGTTTTCAGGTCTGAGTAACAGGAGTCTTAGGTACAGCAGGTCTGTCGGTCTGTCAGGTGCATCTCATGGATGACTGCAGCTGGTGTTATTATTAGCTGTATGCCTTAGCTGGAACTTAAATCTAGCTTGGCCTACAGCTGCCCCTGTTCTATAAGCCCCTAATCATGGAATGTCGGATTGCCTCTGGGGTGCCTATGTAGAGTGTCTCCCCCTTGCAGTTGAGTGGACCCCACTCAGTGAAAGGCCGCAAGACATGGTACAAGCAAAGCTTCAGTTAGCAAAGGTGCTCTGTCGTCCGCTCCAAGCAGTGCGGACAGCTTCTCGTGTCCTCGAATTGGTCTACAAGACACCAGGAAGGGGTTTCTGGAGAAATGGGGCCCAGAATGGTTATGGGATTTTCCCACAAGCTTCTTAAAGCACCCCCTTGAGGCCTGCCAGCCCTATTGTGGCAAACTGCCGTGCGTTTGCAGTTATGCTGTGATGAAGCCCTGCCATGCCCTGTCCCAACAGGCTCTCGGCTTTGACTGACATCGACTAGTGGCCGCTTCTTCCAGCTCAGGCCCTCTTGTTCTGTGAGGGAAACCTGCATGTGAGAGGAACCTTCCATGCCTGTAGCTTTCACATCTGTGGTACTGATTCCGTTCCAGAAGCTGCTGCTGTATCTGTACCCCTCACCCCCAATTGGCCTTCACACCTTTAAGACTGGGGAATAGTAATGGAGAGAAACTCACGTGAACTCTAACCCTGCTCCCCGAGTCTGAGCTCTGGCCTGTGAGTCAGTGTGTGCAGGTTGGCGTATTCCTCAGGCTCTCATCTCACTGTTCTCTGCCCCACATCCCATTGCCCCCACACATGTCTGCAGGCCCTTGGAGGACCAAGTGCATGATGACCTTGAGCCCATGTTACAGGGGTGCGTCTGAAGCACCCCACTGCCATTGAGCCTGTCCACTACCTCGGAGTGGCTGGAGGGCAATGGGGGTGGGGGGAATTCCAGCAGGGCCTCTCTCTCCAGTCCTTTGGTGCCTCTGGGGCTTGGGCAGAGCCCTTCTAGACACTGGGAGAAACATTTGGGGAAGTAGGAAAGGAGAGGTGGGTGTTCTCCTAACCAGTAATCCCTTACAACGCTAGATTTTAATAGCCATTGAAATGGCTACACAGAACTCGGGCTTATTAAGATTTATGCTCAGAGATGGAATTGTTCATCAGGACCTGTTACAGCACTCTCTGGGGGCTGCTAATAAGTGCTCAGAGGACATGCCACTGTTGTAAGCCTCAGCCTGCAGGCAGTCAGCTTGAACTGAAGCTCCCTGAATTAAGTGGGCAGAGGTACCCTACTCCCGTAAGCTGTGGCCCGAAGGCATAGGACCAACCACTCCCATGGGTCAACAAACCCAGCTCCCCAAGTTAAGTACCTGGTGGAACCTCACGCCACAAACTTGCTGGGAATTGGGAAGGCCATCACTCTGTTCCACACTGGTTCCTGGGTGCAATGCTGTTAAACTGTGGTGTTCAGTCTGTGTTCTGGATCCAGGAGGTTCACTGCGAAAGGCTCTCAGCTCTAGGGGATGGGTGGTCTGCCATTCCTGGCTCTGGCTGCTAATGAGGGCTTGGGGAATCCTGTCGGATCTTCCATTCCTTCTCATGCACACCCACGCAGGGCAAGGTCCTTTGTAGTGAGTTGCAGAGCCACGTTAGATAATTCACTGTTCTCTGTAAGGGGATCCTTCCCGACACTGGTCGAGGCCCTGAAGAGTCTTAGAGGAGTAATCCCTACAGTCAGCCTCAGGAATAGCTGCTTTGTTCCCCTGTCACTTAATAAGGGCCCACCTCGCCCAGAATCCTGGCTGTGTGCTCCCCACTTAAGGAAACTGGAATCCAAGGTTGCTCACTGAAGGCACCAGGGAAGGAGTGTATGCAAGAAGCGAGTTGAGTGCAGAGGTCAACTGAGGGGCAGGCAGAGGGGGACACAGCAGAGTTGGATGGAAGACTGGGTCTTAGAATTCCTGACACCTCTCGAAAGTAAAACAGGTTTGTTGGAGGTTTAAGAGCATTTAAACGGGTCTCCCGGCCCGTGAAAATGAACGTGAAGGCCTCTGAAGCAAGCAATGAGACTCAGTTTGGGAGGCCCTAAGATGCGGTCGGGCGGCCTGATTTGATGTGCTCAGAAGGCCAACTGTTAAGAGATTGAGCTGCGGGTAGACCAGGGGGACCTCCACTAGGGGTGAGGGTAGGGTGTGGATCACAAGACCAAATGGCTGGTGGGATGGGCCGAGTGCATGTCCTGAAAAGGCGTCCTCTGACTAGTTTTGTCCTGGGATCCCACTGTCAAGGAAGCGGCTGCTCCTGCTGGGCATAAGGCTTTCTCCCATCCAGGTTGTGGAATTCTGCACCTGCTTTTGATGAGTTCTTTGAACATGATGTCACCAAGGTCAATAGCCTCTAGGGGCTCAATTTGAAGGTTAAACAGTCATGAAGATGTTTTCAAAGGAGGTCCTCAGGACTGGGCCAGGGTCCACTACCTGCCAAATGATCAGGACCTTGTCTAGGTGCTCCCTTGGGTGCCTTCCTGACAAACTGATCACTGCAGGGGCAACAGGGATGACGTTTCCAAGTTAACGTGAGTGGTGACTAGATGGAGCTCCCATCAACAGACTGATGGGATCTGCTAGTGAGGGCGGACAAGGAAGAGCATCTTTCTGGGGAAGGCATTTCATCCCATCAAAGGGGATTCTCAGGGCGGGGCCAGAGGGAAGCCCTGCTCATAATCCTCGGGACCCTAGGCCCTGATGGGAAGGAAGGACAGGAGCTGGGTCCCTGTATTAGTCTAGGTGCTTTAGAGAAAGAAATCCACAGCAACTCATGTATAAGAGTTTTATGTAAAGAAAGTGTGCATCACGAAAACATCCCAACCCAATGCTGCCCAAGCCCACAAGTC
>NW_022103925.1:5770052-5772922 GCF_000313985.2 Echinops telfairi
GTAGTTGTTGTATCATGTTAGGATGAGTTATCTAGGGAGTCCGAACCAGGACACAAAACGTCTAGAAAGAGAAGTTTATAGCAAAATAACTCCTATCAAGAGTGACCCACACAGCTGCATTCCAATTCTGTAGGTCTAATATTAAGTTGAAAAGGCCCCTTCCCAACTCAGAGGGTGACCTGGATGATGAGTGAAGCAGGAAGGGAGAAGGACAAGGCTCATGGCAACAGACATGAGGAGGCCCTTACCAGCAAGGAAGCCAGACACTCCCTGTAGCATCCACTTAACTACCTTTACCACCCGCCTAAAGGGGCACCATAGCTGTGCGATGCTAGGTGGGGCTGGCATCTTCAAAGAGGCTTAGTGCCAACCCCCAAGTCCAGTTGACACCAACCTTGACTGTCCACACAGCTCTTCTGACCCTGACCAGCCGTCCTGTGCGGCAGGGACAGCACACTAGCTAAAGTGCCCTCTCACCACCTCTCCCCTTTCCTGGCAGTGTGTCACTGGGATGCACTGGGGCCTTAGAGATGTCCTTCCCTCTTGCAGTGAGGCCCAATTTGGAGACACCTACTCTCCTTCTAGAGGATTAATTCAGGGCCAAGTCTGATATCTCTTGTTCTGAATATCTTTCTCAGATTGAGCCATAAACGTGTTCCCAAGTTTAGTGGCTGTCGGATCAGTGTCTGTGTCTTGGTTCCATCTCTCCATGGAATCCGGGCTGGCTCCAGAGGGGGTGTAAGTGCACTTGAGCAAAGTCTCCTGGGATTTTAGAAGCAGACCCAAGGGCTGCCGATCCAGGGGGAGTTAGAAGGAAAGAGCTCATGACACAATGAGGGGACAGATGCCGCATGCCCTTCACAGCTGTGCAGAAACGGGTTGAGAAATGTTGGTGGATGACACCCACTTGTGCACCACACCACTCAGCGCAAATGTCCCCTTGACTGGGGTAGGACAAGTGCAGTGATTCCTGTTAACAAAAGTATTGTGGCTGAGTTGTGCAATCCCGTTGTGGACTGAGGACTATACTCTTCCCACCCCCCAGTGTGACTGAGGCATTATGTCTACCTACTTGGAAATACATTGCTTGCACTGGCTTACTCCCTAGTGACTGAAGGGTGCTTGACCTGGCTCGAGTGTCTGCTGGTTCTGTCCGCAGCTGAACGTGTTCTAAGGGCAGGACATATCCGGTGCATGTTCACATTGAAGGAGGCTTGCTTGGGACGGAAGGTGGAACTGGGGCTGATGTCTTTGGCACTTGCAGGAATCAGTTTGTCCCCAACAGGCTGAAAGAAGAGTGCTCTCACATGGCCTTCAGAGGCAAGTTGGCTTCTTGGGCATTTTGAGGTGCACATGGTGGGTGATGGGGGCAGTCAGGACATTAAACAAAGCATCTTCCCTCCTGAGCTGGGTGTGAGTGAAAGATACGCCCCATGGGTGCTCCTGGGTCCAGAAATGGCAGCTTGATCTACCCTACAGCACTGAACCCTTCTGATGTCTGTAGGTGGTGAGTCCAAGGGACTGGCCCTATTTTGTCTGTGTTTCCTCATGAGCATTTCTACAGAAAGTGTTGATCTTCAATACCTGAGATACTGACTCTAGGTCTTAGAAACATTTCCTGTGATGGGAGTACTCAATGCCTGTTTCTTTAAAGGTGGTCTTGCCTTCCCATGGACTGTGTTGAGAGGGTGTTCCTGTGGCTCTCCTGTCAATCAAGTGAAGCCCTTTATTGAGAAATACTGATTTGGACAACCCCAATGTGGCGAGCGATGTGTCCTCCTGGGTTGGTGACCTTTTGCACTGAGGAATGTCTTCTGGGCTGAGAGGGCTCTGCTGGGTGTGCTGGAGAAACAAACCACAGGGGGAGCTCGGGCAAAGCAGGGAAGGTGGTGCCAGCTGTCCATGAGCTTCACACACTGAGTGCCTTGGGTGTCAGTTTAGACAGTCCTGAGGACAACATTCGTCCAGATTCACTGTAGTCCTTCCTCCTGGGTGGCCCAGAGGCACAACTGGGTGACTCAGAGCAGAATCCACAGCCAAAAAGGAAAAACACGACCAGGCGTCCTAATCTAGTGCTTTCTTCTTGCTGGTTTCTGCGTGAGCTTTCTGGCAGGTCCGATTCAGTCACGGGCGGGCTGGGAGACTTGATGGGAAGAGAGACACGCTATTAAGGATTCCCTTTTAAATGCTCTTTGAGGGGGCTGCAGGGTCTTGGGTGCTGTGCCTTTCCTGGTTGCTGTCGGGGCCAAACAGCTTGGTGCAAGTCAGGAGGCAGCTCTCAAAGCCAAATGCGCTGCGTCAATTCTGACTCTTATGGAGAGTCAAAGAGCCTGCAGTAGAATCTGCCCTACTGTGGGTTTCCGAGGCTGTAACGCTACAAGAGTAGAATGTCCGCCTCAGGCACCAAACATCGAAGGCAAACAGGAGCCTCCATGGGTCTATCTGCTCTTGGTGATGCCTTAACCATGGGGAGGTTTTCGGGTTTTCTTTATTTAGCCAAGCTCACCAAATGGCAGTGGATTTCCACTCCACCAGGTGGGAAACTCCATGCTGTGACACTTGGGATGGAAACTTGGTATGTACGAAGTTTAGAATCAAGATGCCTGCCTAGGAAACCCTCGTACACACAGATCCCTCATTTTGGATGAGATCAAGTGTGTGCTTGAAAATACCTTACAGTAATCTGACATTTTTAAATGCCATAACTCTATACTCAATGTCTCTCAGTTGGAAAAATAGACAAATGTCCCTGTTTTCATTGTCCTCCTGAAAAACAGATTATCAACCCCTTGTTGGAAATAGAAGCAAGGCTGAGAGACCCTGTCTGTGGGTATTCGAGACTTAAGTGTGCTTCTGGACTAGAAATCATA
>NW_022103925.1:5773406-5775242 GCF_000313985.2 Echinops telfairi
GCATCCTTGGAGAAGAACGATGGTTCTCTTCTGCCTTGGTTCTAGTGTGGGCTCAGTTTATACTGCGGCACAGTTCAAAAGCCCCAAGGACCATCTGTGTGATGGCAGACAGTCTTCTCATGGGAAGGGACCTTGACACACGGCCCTAGGCTATCCTGTCGACCTCTGCCTCACAGCAAGGCCTGTCCTACTCAGCACTGCTTCCCAGATGCCACTCCAGGTCTCCATGGCTCCCATGACACTGAGACGGCTGGAAATTGCTCTAATTCCAGGAACCGCTTGAGCTTGTCCCTTTGAATCTCATCCTGTTTGTATCCACAAATGATGTGGAGTGTGTGTGTTGGGATCTCACATCTACTTCAAAAGACCCGAGTTCTGTCCTCCACTACGTTACAGAAGAAACTTGCAAGTTGACATTTCATTGGAATGAAGTTATCAACTGGGTTTTGACGTTGCCACGCCTGTGTAAAGAATTGGTTGCATTTGTCAGTTAATGCATTTCCCATGACACAATTTATATAGTGCTCTCTGGGCCAAATCTATGAAATTACGCTTTGAAGTAACATTTTTGTGGTGATATTGGGGTTTTAGTAGGTTTTGGTCCCACATTTCCTGTGCCGAGTTGCGTTTGTTGGTGGTCTTGTCAAGCTTATTACACTGTTAACCAGGTTTTCCTTTTATTTTCATGAGTTTATTTTATACCATTTTTCTTTCCGGTTGTCTCCCTCTGCTAAGGCAGTTCTCTTGCAAACTACTCTTGGTTTATTCGTCTTTTCATTGTTGAATGTCTTCTCAACTATGTCCCTATTTTCAGTCTTGGAGGGTTTGTCTGCCTTTGTGTGCTGCTTTAAGTGGGGTTTTTTTTCCTCGAGGATCCGGTCTTATATGTTCACCGCTGGTTGCTACCACCTCTGGTGTCAATTCTCTGTTCGAAGAACTCTGTTACTGTTTTTGGTAAGCTTGGTCTTGTTTACAAATTCCTTTGATTCCCTGCTTTCTGTGCCACGCCCCCCTCCCCTCCCCTTCCTGCCAAACTCCAGCTGTAAATGTCCTTGTGTTGTCTTTGTATCAGCTCTAGGCTTGATATCCTTTACACTGTCTGCATAGAACCAACCCAGAGACTGTTGTACCAAGAGCGAGATCAGCCCCCACACATCAGTTTGAAGGTCTTTGTTGAACAGGTAGCCGAGAGGCGCTAGTGCCCAAGACACACTGGACTCCGAGTCAGGGAGGGGAAGGGTTTTTATACCGAGCACAGGGGGCAGTTGGAACCAGGCCACTAGCATTGTGGGCACACAAATGGAGCAGTGGAATGTTGGTGGGGAGAGGGCTCAACGATGTTTGCTAAGCAGAACGTCTCAGGCCCCTGTTCTTGTCCAAACTGGGAGCCTGTGTCCAGGTAGGGTTTTATGGGAACTCTGTGACCAGGCTGATCTATACAAAATAGTTTGTTATAAAATGGACGTTCTCGTGCTAAGCTGGGTCACTCCGGTATGCCTCAGCCCAAAGGCACTCACTTCCACTTCTGTGAGTCAGCAAGTGCCACTCCCCATAAAGTGTCCACAGGGCTCGACCCCACAAGCCAGCCTCGTACACAAACAGCACCCAGCTCTTACTTGCTCAGTGGGTTGGGAAGTTCATTGTTCTGCTCCGGTTCTGATGCTGCTCCCCTGGTGTCACGGGTATCTTCTGGGTGCAGGAGGTCCACTGTGCAGGTGTCTAGGGTCCAGAGGACATGCTCCACGCATGGCTCTTGCTCTGGTAGTGAGATCCCACTTCCTGCTTCTCAGGGTTCGTTTTATACAAGCAGCAGGATGATAGTCCAGGGAATCCTGA
>NW_022103925.1:5785978-5787164 GCF_000313985.2 Echinops telfairi
GTGAAGCAGAAACGGGCCTGTGGGTCTGCTCTGAATCAGAGCCCAACAATAGGTACCTGATCCTTCAGGTGTGCCCTCCCTCCACTTCTCATCTCCCCTGAGTTTGGGGTTGGGGGAGCAGGTTCTCTTTTGTGCTGCCTCCTTTAGCTGTTGGTCCATTTGGGAATCCAGTTTGGATTGTGGCATCTGAAAGTCTGGACTTTATTTGCCTTTGGGGAATCTTAACTTGTTTTCCTTGAAAGGGAAAATCAGATTTACAGGGGTTTCTGATCCTGCTGATGCTTCTGGATTGATTGGACTGTGTAGCAGGAAGGAACCAATATAGGGTTTTGTTTTTTGTTTTTTCAATTTTGGGGGAATCCTCTCAAATACCTTTTCTCAGCAGGGATGAGTGGGGCTCTTACATGCATGAGTATCCAAAACTGCTTTTTTGAAGGGCATCTCATCAGAAGTACAGGAAGGATTAGATTTTTGAACCCCAAAGATCTCTCAGGTGTTTGGTAAATGTAACACCACACCTGCCCCCACCCCACCCCTAGTGTTAATCTCCCTGGCGGCGCTTTCCTTAAGCTGTTCTGGCAGCCTGGAGGGTTTGACAAAACTCGAGGTGTGCCTTGTAATCACTCATATTGCTGCCTGAGTGGGTGAACCTTCAGCAAGTTGCCCACTGAACTCTGCCAGTGCGTCCTGTCCATCTGTTGTTTCCAGCTCACGTCAGCAATCGCGGGAGCTAACTCGGGGAAAGTGGTCCCAGATCCTGTGAAGGTGGCTCTTAATCACCGTGTCACCTGTGTTGCATCTAGATGGACCTTGAGAAGTTCTCTCCAGTCAACACCATCGCAGACCTTATCTTCCTCTCTGCTTCCTCGGCAGCCTTGTATCCCTGCGCGTGATGCCCTGCCAGATGTGGGGCATTCTGTGTAGGGACCAAGTGTCCAAAGAGGATGGGTCCTGTGTGTGCAGCAGCCAGTGTGGATGTGGCTGGGCCAGTCATGACTCATCAGATAGTCAAATTTTGCAAGTAGCTCAGAAGTATACGTAGAGAGCATGGGCGTTTCTGCTTGACATTGTCCACAATGATTGCGAAAAATGTTACTTGGGGAGTAATGACTATTTTTCTCCCCAGAGTCCTCACACCTGTCTCCCAGATCCCGGGAGATTGATGTTTTGGGGCAGCCTCTCACAA
>NW_022103925.1:5788058-5789908 GCF_000313985.2 Echinops telfairi
TCATGGGGGTGCCTGTTAACGGCTGCACCCAGTGGGCTTTGACTGGTTCAGAAGGGATGTCCTTGCATGAGGCTGAGAGGCCACCCTGAGGTTTTACATGAAACAGAGCGATCAATAAATAGCAGGGAGAGGTTGAAGAAGAGGAGCTAATGGTGGGCGTGGAAACAAGTAGGGAGGGCTCTACCTTGCACCGTTGTGTAAACACACCGGGGTTGAAGTTGCGTTTGACACCCTCCGTCAGTTTCCCAAGTCATTCCCACAGAATGACAACCGTGTGGGGGTTTCCGTTCCAAGACAAAGTGATTGGGAGGGGGTGCGGTCCACTGCAAGAAGAGACCCTGATTTTATAGTGTAATCTTGACAATCACTATTTTATGAAAGTGAACTTTTCTTCCCTCTCAAGGGACAACCCCCTCCCCCCAAAATGCTCTTTAAGCCTCACCCACATCTCTGTTCCTCGGTGGTCGTTGCTGCCTAAATTATGTAAAGAGAATTCCTTTGGAGGGAGGAGAACGTTTTATTTGGGGGTAGAGAGGGTGGGGGCACTTGTTCCATTTCCATTTTGAACCAGTATTTTCATAGCTCATTCAGCTCATTTGCATGGAACAACAGTTGTATGTTTTGGTGGGAAGAGTGTAATATTCCCTCCTCTGACATCACACATTCTCCTTCAGCTCCTGTATCTTCTATGGAGACCTAACCTAGGGTGGGTGTGCCGTCCTTCCCCCTGAGACTGACCCACAAGGTTGAATCTTGAAGGACAGTGGAGAGTCATCAGTTTGTATCCTACTGTGGCTGAGCGGCACCAAGTGCCAGAGGATGGACCAAACACTGAGAGTGTGTTCACAGCTAGTATGATGGGAGTCGTGCCTACAGTCTTGTGTACACATACATACGTGGGGACGCACACATACATACGTGGGGAAGAAACGGTGGGCGGTGGATGGTCATCACAACACTACGGGATAAGCCTTAGAATCGCTTTCCTTTAGTGTGAAAAGGCTCTCCTCAGAGTTCTTGGACTGGCCCAGGGGGGTGCTGTTCCTGGTAACTGCCTGGGAAGAAGGTGTGTACTCTGCACCCTTTGTACATTCTATGCCCCCCTGCCCCACCCTGGTCCAAGATCCCCTGGGTGCGGACTTAATTAGGCAGTGGCCATTATGGTTATCACACCAGCTCTGGGGTTCTAGCTCTCCCACACCTGAGTCCTCAAATATCCGTGTATTCAGTCTGATTCCTTTTGAGGTGTTGAAGGGTGCTCTGGCAGTGAATCCCAATGGACAGTACTGTGGGGTGGTGGACCAGCCTCCACAACTGGTTGTGTCATTGAAGGGTAATTGGAAACCTCAGACAAGGTGTTCCAATGGCTCACCTCTTCTGATGGGCAGGCTCAAGAGAGAACAAATGTATTCTCACAGGCTTGTATAATCTCAGGCATGCAAGCTATGTCATGCACTAAGTAACAGAAGGTATGTGTTAGAGGTATACATGCAACAGGAAGGGGACGTGCTGGGGTCATACATAACAGGAAGGCACATATGTAACCAGATGTGTGGGTTCTAGAGTTAAAATGGCGGTTTAACCTTGGCTGTCTCTGCTCTGGCTTGGCCTTAAGAATCCCTGAGCGCTTCTCCAAGGGAGCAATCTATTCTTACCAGAAGGGTGGTGCTGGTGGTCTGATCGCTTTTAATGGTTACCTTCCAGCATATAGTAGCAACCATAGGCTTTCACAGCATAAAGTTGGCTTTAGTACAGGGTGGGGGAGGTGGCAAGGGGCATTGTGCGGAACAACTTTCAAGGTCAACTTACATCAGAGGTGATTCAGATGCTTGGTGACGCCGTAACACGAG
>NW_022103925.1:5790923-5799434 GCF_000313985.2 Echinops telfairi
GAATGCTGCTTTACCTGCATGAATAAGCAGAGGATGCTGCTCAGCCACTTGCTTCCAGCTGTGCAATATTCAGGCCATAGGCATACAGGGGGAAAATGGTTTTTGATTTTTAAGGAAAAGACTAGGCCCCCCAAAAGGTGGAGAGATCGTAAATGTCCCCAAGTTGACAGAAAAGCTTGGCCACTCCTAATACTTTCCGTACAGCCATGGGTCCTGTGCTTTGATGCAATGACACAGGATTTCCCAACACTTTCTGAGAAAGGCCTCTGGGGGGGGCTGTCCAGCCCCCAATCTGAAGTTCCGCCGTCCTGTGGAGCCAGGGGCCGGCAGACTTTTGAGATGAAAACGACGGTCCTGTCCCTCAACCGTTTAAAAATGGAGAGTCATAAAAATGAAAAGTTATAACGAATAAACCTTTAAATGAAACCAGGACCCTGTCATGATCTCTCTGCGTCGTCCTGCAGAGCCGTGTGCAGGTACCAAAAACCATGTAATGCTCGAGAGCTGAGAGCACAGTTGCAGAGGACCCTCGGCCACAAGGCTGGGGGAGCGGGGAAACCAGGACAGGTCCGAGACTGCAGCTCAGCTTCTGGGGTCAAGAGCCAGAAAGCAAACATGTCCCAGAGGCAACCTAGATCATCTTGCTTCTGCCAGTGCTCAGGCAGGAAGGAGATGTCACAGAAGGGGAAGGCTTTGATGGAAGATGTGTGTGGTCACCAAACCCCACCACCAAGAGTAAAGGGTGTGCAGTGACTTTGAGGCGAAAACCCTCTAGTTACAGGAGTAAGGTGGAGAATCCGAATACACCCCACCTTAATCCTGTCCATTAACATAGGAATAAAGACTAAACCCCAAATCAGGCTCACTGCCTTCCAATCAATGCTTGACTAGTAGTCTCCCTAACAGTTTAGGAGTAGAAAGCCCAGTCTTCTCCCACAGAGCGGCTGCTGGTTTCAAACTGCCAACATCGCAGATTGCGGCCCAAAGCATAACCACAACACCGCCAGGGCCCCTGATGGAAAATATTATCACAAAAGTGGTTGGGGATAAGGAGGGCCATGCTGGTCGGTTACAATTTGGGACAGAGCCATTAACTCTGAGACTTGTTAACGGTCACTTATACTTAATGCTACAAGAGTCTTGAGGGTTAACTACCATAAAAGCCGAGGCACCTAATTTTACCACAAAAACCTGGGAAAACTTACTGATTCAAGTAAAAGCCTAGGGTGGGAAATGCAGCAGCTACTGGTAAATCACAAAGTTAAAAAGATACCAATAAAATTATATTGAGACATCAGTAGGTTAAATGTTTTTGAAAGTAGAAAAGGGGGGGGTCAACAAAAAACGATATGGTATCAACAATAACTTTAAACGTACAAAAACCTTAGCTCAATCAGCAACCAAGCTAAAACGAGTTAAAATCCTTCAAAACTGGATTCTTCCTCATCTGTATGTCCAAACAGAGCTTCAGCTTTAGCTGGGGTGAGGTTATCAGCATAGACATTGTCTCATCATTGAGTTTGCAGTCAGTGCATCACTGCTGTCGTTCTCATCCAAAGCGCTGTCTTCACTGCCATCCACAGCATCACTAAGGCCACATTTCTTGAAGGCGCGTTGCACCACGTCCTCTGGAATCTCTTCCCATCGATCATGAACTCACTTGGCTATCAATTCTATGCCGGGCTTCATCAGATTTTCAACTTTAGTCAGTCGGACTTGACCAGATGACAATCCATTCATGCCACATCTTTCACACACACTCTTTAAAAGTTTATTTAAACACATCTAGGGACGACAATAGAAATGTAAGCATTATTCCACCTGGAATAATGACTGAGATAGGTAAGGTTTATTATGCCAACCTGGCCAATAAACACGTGGGATTAATTGAAGGGCAGAGAGGGACAATAGCTTGGTGAGCCTCGCCTTTCTGGTTCTCGGGTCTCTTGCTCTCTGATGGTTGGACCAGCGTGCAGCTGCCTTAGCCAGTTCCCTGCTTCAGCTGGTAAGCCTCACTTTCTGTTAGACATCCCTGAGGAGAAGCCACATGGACCCAATCTGATGCAGCCCTGGGGGCTGGAGCTGCAACGTGGAGACCCCTGCCAGTGCTGAGATGCTTTACACGCTCACTGAATTGGCTTTCCTCCTGCAATCAGCGTCATTGCATGTCATTTGTGAGATGGAGGAGGACTTTGTGGATCAGTGTTAGACACATGGGCTAATGTTGGACTTACGGGCTTGGACAGTACTGGGTTGAGATGCTTTCTTAATGTTCACTTACCCTTTATATATATATATATAGTTATATATAACTTATACATGTATATATGTTTCTGTGTATTTGTTTCTCCAGTGTACCCAGAGTAACATAAAGTAAATTGTGAAGACTGGCTTTTTTTTTTTTTTTTTTGTCAACAAATGTGTGGGCTTTGAACATATACCAAATTAGCAATGATGGCTTTCTCTTTAAGGCTGTTCCTGGTGGTGCGCACTGGAATTTGTGGTGGGCATTTGGCCTTTTTAGGCAAGGTCTGTCTTTCAAACATAACGACAGGCCACAGCTTGGTTCCATTAGCCAAATATGACAGGGTCCAAGCCTTGAGGCCCCGTTGGAATACTGACTCACCCCTGAGGGATGTGTGGACCGTTTGTGGGAAGGTGGTTCAGAGAAAGGGGATGTTAGTGGAGGCAGAATGTTGTTGGAATGCTGCATGTAGGTAGGGAGAGCATGTCTGGAAGACCTAGACCACGTAAGGAGGAGCAGCATGCGGATCCAATGTTGGTCGAGATGATGCGTTCAGATAAGCACCCGATGTTGGCAGGGTAGAAGGTTCTGGTGGTCATACGGTATTTTTACAATGAAGCGGTTTTTGGATTTCTTCACCTTCCTGGGGTTACGTATCGACTAGACAGACTTCTCTAGAGTAGATCTAGACATAAGTAGAACATTGACAATGAATCTGAAGGGTTAGCTTCTTATACCGGGTCCTCAGATCCTCTGAGAGGGAAAGAAAGCCAGGCAGATGGGGAAGACCATCCTCTCAATCTTGTGCCATGTTTTTCTCTTTTCCCGTCGGCGTCTGGATTCTAAGGTCCTTCTTTTTGATGGTCCCGTCCAATGCACTACAGGTCCTTCTTTCGGGGCTTTCACAGCTGCGTAGTAGAAGTTCTCTGTGTTAAAATGAATAGGGGAGAGGGGCGTGGCAATTTTTAACTCAAAACCATATCCTTCCGAACAGACTATTCATGAGGATGAAAGTATTTTGAGTTCATACAGGTCTTCCAAAATATTGGGAGCTTCATATGTAACTCAAGGGCTCTTGAGAAGACAATTATTTCCACCTTCTGAGCAGAGTTGGCAGGAGGTATGATTTGGGCGACTTATCTCACCTCAGGTTGTGGTCGTGGGGATCATGCCGTGAGGTTCTTTGTAATGCAATGGCCACCACTGTGCCTGCTCCTCTACTGTTCTACTGTACACCTCACTGGTTTTCAATGGCATACCCTGATTTTTTTGGGGTGGGGTGGGGATGCCTTTAAAAGAAGAACTGCTTTCCAGTTACACCAATTCTTCAGTAGTGAAAGTCAAGGAAGCATCTTGAGAGTTACGCTGGTTGGGAGGTCGCTGGGAGCCAGTGGCAAGTCTTACTTGTATATGTGAGGCATCCCAAAGGGCAGCTTGGTGTGGAGGAATCTTCCACTGGGTAAGCAGCTACTTAACCTTAGTCTCTAGAACTGTAAAAATCTGAGACAGGATGGAAATGACCATGGGTCGTCCCAAAGTGAACGCAAATGGATCTTCCGTCAATAATATGGCAGTTTCCATTGCCCACAGTGCAACGAGGACATCCCTGTGCCCTGCTCTTTGAAGGCATGCAGGGTAGTGCATTCCTCGATGACCGATGTTACATTCCTGATGGGATACAGATCCTTCAAACAGGAGGATGGAGAGGAGTGCCCCTAAGACTGTGACTACCTTGCCTTCCACATTGACGGCAACGTGAGGGCCTGCTGGCAGGATGGAGGAGCGACATTTGTTGCCACAGCAAAGGCAGGGCAGATCTTGGGGTTCTATCTTTCTCACCCTTCCGATAGACCCCTTGCTTGCATGAGAGGCAGTGGAAAGTCAATGCTGATTATTGATGAGGGTCAATGGCACCTTCCACTCTTGGATGGTCTGGGCACTTCTGGTGTCGGTGCCCTAGTTTTTGCAAACGCTGTGCTGGTTAGGCTGTGGTCACAGGGGTCATTGCCGTGAGGTTATCTTTGTAATGCACTGGCCACCACTTATGCCTGCTCTTCTACTTTCCTACTGTCTTGCTGCTCTGTGGTGTCCCCAGTTATTAAAAACTCTTGACTGTGCTTCCTCCACTGAGAAAGGGGGCCAGGTACCCAAGGCCCAAAGTTTAATTTCCTCTAGTTCCTTATGTCAGGCACTGATGGTATAGTACATGCGTCGTCTCCATGATGGTCCCTGAGTGGACTTTGTTGTTGGATGCCATTAAGTCAGCGCCGACCCATAGTGTGGTAGTTACATAATTTCTTGTCACCTTGAAGGGTAGGGGGTGGAGAATAACCTATCAATCAGGTCACAGACTGAGGGGTACCTCCTTGTGGGTGTGTGACCTCATAAGGAGCGCCTGGGAACCTCCCCTCTCTACCTTCACCTCCCTGGTGAGCCAGGCTGAGCCTTGAGCCTGTGGTTTCCTGTATTGGAGAATTTGGAGGCAAAAGTTCACCTTCCAGATCTTGTACATGTAATGAAACTCCGTATGTACCCTCTTTTGTACAGCTGCCTTATGTAATTGCTATTGGACATTTAAATGTCAATGTAAACAGTAAGCTGCAACAACTGTAGGTTGTGTACTTGTATTAATGTAGGTTGTATACTTCTGTGTAGGTAAATTTAAACGGTAAGTCATCATATTGCAGTCCAGTGTGGGAGTGTGGCTGCCAGTGCCAATATCACGACCTTGGGAAGAAAACGACCTTGGGAAGAAAATCTCATTGCTCGGGTGTTAACTAAAATATTGTGGGAACAAAGATACTGTATCCAGTAAAGACAAACGTTTTATGGGAATGTTAATTGTTACTTTGTTATGGTGAAAGCCATTACTACCTCAGCTGTAGCAGGAGCTGCATGGCAAGAATCTGTCAAAACTGAACACTGCAGAAAATAGCAAACATGTTCTCATGTAATGTGGGGTTCTCAAGCTGGAGTAGACGATAAACTAAATGAGAAAGTTGTTGAACTCTACAACAAGCCATGGAATGGCTGGGAGATCAACTGATTCACAAAAACATTTCCTTGAAATGTGAGTGGAATATTTCTGATTATTAAATCATACCCATGCAAAGAAAGTATGATCGCAATGTAGAGATAATTTAAATGTAAATTGGATATTGAGTCATCATGAAAAGAAATCTGAATCTTTTAAACTCTGAAGAGTGATCCTGCTGATAATTTGATGTTGCAGATTGCTGAGGAGTTATCTGGTCTTGAACCTCACGTTGGTGGCAGAGCCTACCACAAAGCAAAATTCGTCTGTAATTGCATTAATGATTGTATTTTACAGGAGTTCAGGCCCTCCGGAAGAGACTGAATCAAGTAGAGGCCACACAAATGGCTGATGTCAATTTAACTTTACTTTTAAAAATATACTAGAGCGGAACAAATCTTAATTTTGATCTGCTGTTGAAAACATGATAAATGCATTATATTTAATATCACTTGTCTGTTGTAGGTTGTGCACATGTCTTAATTATACTTTGTGTGTAAACCCTTATAACGATAGTATTTTGGGTATGCATAGCCCATAGATAAATAGATGGACTTTGGGCTCCTACTTAACTCATCTCAGTACTAGAATGGTTTGTTCTCATAATATGGCCTTGCTGGATACTCATCTTCTTGAAATGATCACTGAAGATTAGAGTGCATAAGCAAATGTGGTGAAGACGGCAGATGGTGCCCGGCTATCAATTGGTATGGTGTCTGGGGTCTTAAAGGCTTGTATTCAAACAAGTGGCCATCTAGCAAGGAATCAACTAAGTCCACATGGAAGAAGCACATCAGCATATGTGATCCTAATGTGTTGAAGGGAAAAGGTATCAAATCTAAATTTTTGAAGGTCACCCAGTTGTGAGAAGTTAGAGTATAGTGGAAGCCCAAATCTGCAAAGTAGTTAGTATGGTTGCCCAACCTAGGATTGAAAATTTGTTTCCTGTTGTGGTAGCGACATAATCTTGTGTCAACGGAATGATATTAAGAGTGAAGGAGTGGAATCTAGCTTGTGTTAATCAGATCACCACCTGATGCCTCCTTGTTGGCATGGCCTTCTCATGAGGATTCTGGAAATGTCCACACTCTGCTCTCTGCTTTGGTCTTCCTGTTGACAAGCCATGTGGAGACCTGCTGAAACCTGCTTCACTTCCCTGCTGAAGAGCCACACTTGGCTGGAAGAGCCATACCAGTGCTGAGATGCTTCCACCGCCACTGGATCCACAAGACTATGTGCCCACTGGCCTGTGGTCTTCCTGCATTCGCATCATTGCCTGTGACTGCATGAATCTGAAGAAGGCTTTATGGACTAGTATCAGACTTATGGACTTGATCTGGACTGCACCAGGATGTTTTCTTAATAAGCAATTACTCTTTGAAATAAAGCTCTCTTACACATATGAGTGTCCCTGGGTTTGTTTCTCTAGTCAACTGGGCTTAACAGATACTTAGAATTTTTTTGATTAATTTGTTTATTAGTTATTAAAGTGTTTTTACTATTGTAAAATCAAGTGAACAAGGCCCATATCAATTTGACTGATGATAAAGGGAAAAGGGGGAGATGTGGGAGCAAGGACCACCACCTTCCACAGTTCAAAGACCCGTGGAAAATGCTCATAGCTCAACCTAGAGAGCTACTTTGCCTCAGTTTCCTGGCAAGGCTGCAGAAACAGCAGTCGACAAACTGATCAGTTAGTTCATGTTCCCAACCTTGTCCTCTCCTCTTGTCTGTACCCTTTGTAAAAGGTGTGTTACGGACTACATGCAGGAAGGCTATTTCTCAACCTACCTTGAATAAAGCTCTGGGCTCTGGAGTGTGTTTATGCAGTAGAGCCCTGGTCCCTCAACTTTTGTCTGTTTTTATAAGTTTTCATATTTCAGATCATGCCCTTTCTAACCTGTTTGATTTGTAAGATAAGAACAAACTATATTATCTCACAGATGAAGGGCTGCAAGGAGAGACTGAAGTGGTCGAAAAGAGGCAGAAATTTGCTTTGGGGGGGATGTCTGGCTTCCTACCCCCACAGAAGCCAGTGCACTCAGCACAGGTCATGTACATCTTGCTGTTCCTTCCCCGTGGCGGCAATGTACCCTGGGCAATTCGACCGGAGTGAGGACGAACCTGTCTACCTCCAACAGTCCAGCCACTGGAAACCTGGCCAAGAACCTGGACCATTTCTGCCCGACGGCCCCGCCCTCTCCAGGAGTCTACACCACCACAATTCAAATGCATGGATTCTTAGTCCTTTTCACTGCTCAACTTTCACATGTGCGTATGAGGAAATGGAGAATACCATGGCTTGGGTCCTAATGCACTCTTGCTCTTCAACGCTCTATAAAGGGGTCTTGGCCCACGGGTAGCAAAGGTAGTGAGGCGGGGCAGCTAGCTCAGGCAGCACACTGGTCTGAACCCTGGGGAGAAAGAGGGCCAGCCTCCAGTGAGCCATTTATCTCAGTCATACCTCCAAAGGAGGTCATCAAACTGCGACCTGACTGACAGGCTAAACTCCACCCATATCTTCTTAGGGGTGCCCTGTTAGAAGCACTGCCTGTGATTTTTTGTGCTATGGGGCCTGAAACCCACTTACAAAAATTCCCTTGAGTGGCTGGGGCATTTAGCTGTAAGAAGACTCAAGTGGATGGATCTGTTGGTCAATGTCTCAATCCCTACAGACATGCAGGTTCCCAGTGTGTAGAATAAAGAATGGTTTCTCTTTGGGTCAGAATCCTGAGTGACCACCCCCAGGAGAAGTGATGACTCCACGTGCTGCCTCACATGATAATCAGTGTAGGCAGTGGGCCAAAGGACCGATCGCCAGAGCACCAATCATTCACAGATAAGCTCCACAGACTGCTGGAAGCGATAGAGGATTATGGCAGAGTGGCAGGATACAAGATCAACAAACAAGTCTATCGGAGTGCTTATATACATTGCATGAGACCACAGAAGAGGAGACCAAAAGTAATAGCCAAGCACAAATTGAAAAACCTAGAGCTACTTAACCAAAAAAAGCCCCAAGAGATTTGTACAAGTAAAACTACAGAGCACTTACAGGAAACTGAGTGTCCTCCACAAACGGAAGAATATCTCATGCGAGTGGATTGGGCGATAGAAAGATGTCCGTCTTGCCCAAGGCAGTGTATGTTTAATGCTATCCCCCTACAAATACCAATATTTTTCTTCAAAGAACTGGAAAAACTGGCTACCAATTTCATGTAGACAGGGGGAG
>NW_022103925.1:5801246-5802300 GCF_000313985.2 Echinops telfairi
AATTTAGCTGAGTGGAATTACTGAGAGCCAAATGAAAGTCAAGGGACAGGAGGAGAGCAAAAGGAAATAGAGGAAAGAACTAGGAGGTAAGAAACATTTATAGAGGTATAAATAAAGGCCCATAAATATGTGAGTATATTAAAATATAACAATAGAGATAGAGGTCTATTGACATATATTTGTAAAGTATCAAGGTAGCAGACAGACATTGGGCCCCACAAGTCCTCCCTCAAGGCAAGAACACTTTGTTATAATAACCTGGTATTCTGTGAAGCTCACCTTCCCAACACCGTCACTGAAGTAAAAATGGGTACATAAGCAAATGTGAAGAAAGCTGACGGTGCCCAGCTGTCCAAAGATACAGCATCTGGGGTCTTAAAGGCTTGAAGTTAAACAAGCGGCCATCTAACAGGGAAGCAACAAAGCACACATGAAAGAAGCACACCAGCCCGTGTGATCTAAAGGTGTCAACAGGATAAGGTATCAGGCAACAAAAAACCCCAAACAATCATATTGATGCGAACAAAGGGGGGCTAGAGTGGAGACCCAAAGCCCATCTGTAGACAACAGGACATCCCCACGCAGAAGGGTCTCAAGGAGGGGAGATGAGTCAACCAGGGTGCAATATAGCACCAATGCAACACACAACATTCCTCTGATTCTTTGTGGCTTCTTCACCCCAGTCCTGCCTTTCAGATCTGGCTAGACCAGACTGCATGTACGTTGGTATAGATCACAGCAAATGGAACCCAGGTCAGATAACCCCCATGAGGGTAGGGAAGGTGGGAGAAAGGGGGAACTGATCACGATGATCGATGGTCTGACCCCACCCTGCCTAGGTGAAGGAACAACAGAAATGTGAGTGGAGGGAGACAAAGGACAGTGCAAGATATGAAAATAATTTATAATTTATCAAGGGGTGATGAGCGTGGGAGGGAGGGGAAAAAGGAGCTGATACCAAGGGCTCAAGTAGAAAGAACATGTTTTGAAAATGATGATGGCAACATATGTACAAATGTGCTTGATACAATTGATGTATGGACTGTTATAAGAG
>NW_022103925.1:5803616-5807553 GCF_000313985.2 Echinops telfairi
GTAAGACAATCTGATTTCCCCATGGCGGAGGCCACTGGAGATGCTATGGAGACCTGAGGCCCAGGTCCCAGTCAACCCCAAGGAGAACCAGCAGGCTTGGGCTGCAGAATGAATACCCACTACCTGTGGTCATCGTATTTAAATAGCTGTGATAGTTAGGCGTTATGTCAGCTGGGCACACCTGAGTAGGGTGGAGTTCAGCCGATCAATCAAGTCACCCTGCTGGCACCACCTGTGGGAAACTCAGCACTTGGAAGAGCCTATCTGGCCTGATCTCAATGGTTGCAACCACAGACCTGGAAACCCTGTACTAAGAGGAAGATCTCCATAATTCCAACGTTGACATGTCCTCAAAATACACATTTTCCAGACTGAAAAGAGCCTCCACTATAGCCCTCCATAAAGGCGCTACCATGAAAGATGTCTCCTATTTGCCCTTGGCAGTTCACTATGCCCCTGGAGGTTATCTGTGGTCTCCTTCTGATGGGAATCAGAGATTGTTCGCCTGGGAAGGGCTCAAAGACAAAGTTGGGCCACTTGACTCATTCTGTCACCTGTTTATTCTCTTACATGTTTATTCTGCATATGCCTGTTGAACAGTTGTTAAGTCCCGTGATTCCATATAACTGAAAAATATATTCGCTCTCTGACACCACTCGCCCCCACAGGCAAGAAGAGGCCTGTCTAGGTTTCAGGGACTTCAGCTCCTGGTAGCCCACTGGAAGGTCAAGATGCCCCTCAGAGAAAGCTCTGCCTGTGGCCTGGACCCCTCTGCTGTGAGCCCCTTAGTTCGGAGCCTGCCCCCGTTTCCTCTCAGTGACCACATAAGTCATCAGCAGGAGCACCCCCAGCCTGTCACTTCCCTTCAGTCAGTCACTCCAGGACAGGACTACTACGAACCCACCGTCTTCCACAGATCCATCAGCAACTTTGTGATCCAATGGGGCCGCCCCAGACCAGAGAATGATGGATTCTGGCCTGGATGAGCCCTTGAAGTTCCTCATTGAGCAAAGGGCTGCTGCACCTGTGCTGTGACGAGTTTTGAGACCAGGCTGCCCCGATGTGAACTGATTGACAAGATCCTCCAAGGGGTGCAGCTCAATACTGATAGCAAATGGTGGACCTGAGACATCTCCTTCTCTTGGAAGTATCCATCGTTTCTGGGATTAGCAGGCAGAGGCACAGGACCGGGAGAACCTCCTTGTCCTAGTCACCTCTCAGTTCCTGAGACTGTACCAGCTCAAGCAACTCTACCTGGAGTCTCTTCTTGGACGGCCACCTGGATCGTGTGCTCTGGAACCTGCAGACCTCCTGGAGGCCTCTGGCTAACTGACTGCTGCATTTCACACTGCGACCTGCCTTGCCTCTCCTTGTGCCTTAGCACCAGCCACCTAAGTTCCCCGAGTTTGAGTCATGTCATCCTGGCTGACTTTTAAATATGGACTTCCTAGACATATTTTCCTGGATATGTGTGGCTGTAGGCTCACAGATTCCCAGCTCACCTACATCCTGCAGACCTGGGACATTGCACCCAACTCCTCAAATTCAAGTTCTCTGGAAACCCAGTTTCCACGGCTGTCTTGGAGAGACTAAGGGACATGCTCCCACTGCGCAAGTTCCTCTCCCTGGAAGTTCCAGTCCCTGGTGAGTGTTATCTGGGCAACCCACCTACTCCCCACCAGCGGAATCTTGATGTGGATATGGACAGGCTGAGGCTCTTACTGCACAAGTTGGGCCACTGTCCCAGCTTCGTGACCACCCACCATGACCGCAATTTTGTATATGACTCAATTGTCCTCACTCCAGGACGGGACTACTGATGACAAATGACGAGGTTTGATATTTGCTGGGATGTGTTGGGAATCCTATCCTCTGAATGTGCTAAACAACCCATCTGTGGATTTGTACATGTAGCCCCCTCCACTGTGCGTGAATAAAGGACTGGTAGTTCAAGTCACCTACATGTGGTATTTCTTTAATAACACACTAGAGAACTAAGACTGCCACTTACAATTGGTGATAGGAACACCTTACATGTCAGTTCCTCCGTCCTTGATCTGTTCAATGGGTAGATTGGCAGCATCCTCCTCCTAGGCTTACTGTGGTCCTTAAGTGCGTTCACTCAGTGAATAGTGCATTGCACAAGTCCATGCCGATACAGATTCAACATTTGTAACTATTGACGAAAATATATTAAATAATCCCTTACTTGGGAGATTGCAAGGGGACAACATACCAAAACAGAAACATTGGGAATGTTTCTTAGACCCACTCCCTGCAGAGTCACTGTGATAGTGTCCTAGAGACGCTGTGAGACTGCGAGCTAGTTCACCACAATGTCAAAGGCCAGCGAGGTCCTCCATGGTGAAATGGTTCAGCAGGACTTCCAGACTAAGAATAGACTACAAAATGAGACCAGCTTTCTCTCCACTTCTGGGGGGATTCAGAATGAATCATATGCAATAGCATCCATATATCTTTGGATTTCTTGACTGCTGTTTCCATGACCATCACTTGTGGATCCAGACAAGTCAAATCCTTGAAAACGTCAACCTTTTCTTGACTTACCATGTTGTTTCGTGGTCCAGTGGTGAGGATTTGGTCTTCTTACATTGAGTGGTCATCCGCACTGCAGGCTACAATCCTCGATCTTCATCAGCAAGTGCTTCCATCCCTCCTCAAGTTAGGTGTCCTGGTGGTTAATTAGTTACACGTTATGCTGAGATCTGTACGGTCCACAGTTCAATACCACCAACAGCTCATCCAAGACATTCTCATAGTCAAAACCACAGGGCACACCTAAGGGTCAGCAGGGACTAGACAGCAGTGGGATTCAGCAAACAAAGTTGTGTCATCTGCATTCTTCAGGTTGTTAATAAACCTTTCTCCAATCTTGATGCTGCAACCTTGTTCATATTACCCAGCTTCTCTGACGATTTGCTCAGCATATAGACAAGTATGGTGAGAGGATACAACCCTGACGCACAGCTTTCCTGATCGTAAGTCATGCAGTGTTCTGTTCTTCGCGCAGTTGCTTCTGGAACGATGCACAAGGTCCAAATGAGCACAATGAGTGTTCCAAAGTTCCCGTTTTGGAATCATCACTTTGGGCATGTTATCAGGAAAGACTAGCCCCTGCAGAAGGATACTATCCTCGATCAAGGAGAGGGGCAGGAAAAGAGGAAGACCCCTGACAAGATGGATGGCCACAGTGGCTGCAACAATGGGCCCAAACAGAAGAGTAATTGTGAGGGTGGCACAGGACCGGATAGGGTTTCCTTCTGTTGTGCACTGGGTTGGTATGAATCAGACTCAATTTGACGGCACCCAACAACATTCCACCGAATCTTCCCGGAGTGCTTGGCTGCTCCAAGCAGGTCCCATCATGGAGTTGATTACATTTGTCAGGTCACATCATGGGGGAGGCCTCAGCCGTCACACGATTGAGACGCCTGACCAGCCATGGTAACACACAACCGCACCATCACACTGACTTTGCTGTGCCTTTTCTCTGATCTGTGTGGTTCAGGTGAGTTAGTGGTGTGCTTCCCTTGAAGAGTTTATTTCAAACCTCTGCTCTGTGTTAATTGGATAAGTCACTATTATTACTTGTGTTTGTTAGCGATATTATCTGTGCCCATCAGGAACTCAGTTTAGGGCAATTCTGTCCTTTTAATTTGCTCACTAGGATGGGTTTCATGCCACCTCCCACAATCACAGCTGTGTGGCTTTCACAAATACCTTCCCACTCTTGGCCTCGGAGCCCATCTGCCACGTGCTGAGGCTGCATGGACTTGTGGGCAAGAGTCTTGATGCAGCTTAGCTACTCTTTGAGCCTAAACTCACAGATCCAAAGTTCTTCCGTTGGTATTTTCCAAATGGGGTTCCATTGTGTGAATTGGAGTTCACTTGTCAGTTCACTTAGTGTCATCGTTTG
>NW_022103925.1:5808412-5823277 GCF_000313985.2 Echinops telfairi
CTGATCACTTGAGTGAAAGCCACACATCTGGAAGCGTATTTCAAAGTAGCCGCTGTTTCCACTGCCAAGAAACAATGACAATTTTCAGAGCTGTCCAGCCTGCATGGTGTTTTCATTCCTATATTGCTGGAAAGAGGCTAACCTCTCATATATACTATTCACCATTAGGCCTAAATGCTCCTCAGGAGAGAGATGTGCAGTCTCAGACACCCACAGGGGAAGCTCTGCTTCATCCTATAGGGCCGGGCTGCGATGAGCCAGAATCCACTGGATCCAAGATCTGATCTTGACCATTGAAATCCAACTTGACCTCTAAGAGTCAGACTATGTCTTTCCTAAGACGTCCTTATTACCTAGAACAAATTGGTTTGGTTTTTACCTCTCTTTTTGATACCCTTAGTCTCTTCATTTGGGGGAGTGATGTTAAAGGGAAAAAATTGTTTTGTTATTTCAAATAACGTCCTTCTGACAAATCCAGTCCCTGTCATTTCCAGAAGCACACACCAGGTGGCGGTGTTCAGTCACAACGAAAACACTGGGTTCTCTAGAGCAAGGAAAAACCAGTGATGCTCGTATGTGTGTGCCTATAGAAAGATTTACGCCAATAAGTGGCTTACTCATCGTTGTAGACCTAGGTCACTCCAGTCTGGTTCAAGTCAGGCATCTCCTGACTCTGGTAGCTGAAGAACCGGAGGCAGGAGGATGAAGCAGAGACTGAAGGGGAGCGGTGGGGTGGAGGAGGCAGAGGCAATATAGCCCCAAGGTTGGGCCTTTGAATCCAGTGCCAAATGCAGCCTCGCTTACATCAGTTCCTGGGGTGGCAGGGGACTTACCAGGAGGTCGAGGAAGCAGATGCAAGATTCAGCTCCATCAGAAGAAGGATCAGAGAGGAGTCAACTCTGTTCCATCCCTAAAAAGTGTCATCAGGCTGTGTGACCTGACGGATGGGTTAGGCTCCGCTCTGACCCTTACCCAGGAACTGATAGGGTGACAGTCCCCAGTTCATTCACAATTGATCCATGTGGGGGTGATGGCTGTGGAGTTAGAAAGCATAAACGCCGTAGAAAGCGCAGAATGCTACTTAGCCTTCTGGAGTGGGCCTGAAATAGGCAAACCGTTTCTCTATTACAATGGCACCCGCACCCTGGAGAGACACAATGATTCCGAGACCAGTCAGCTCTGTAAGCTTCTGCATTCCTCCGCTTCCTCTAGCCAGCGGCAGAAACCTGCCTCTTCCTCATTAGCGCAATTTTCTAGCCTTATAAGGATAAGTTTTGGAACAAGGAAGTAAGCACAGTAACAATTGATTGGCTTATTAAGGTGACCAGATTTTAACATTGGTAAAATGTAAAAAAAGCGGGACACCATTGACCGGGGTTGGGGGGACGGGTGTTCTTGATTAAAAATTTGGTCTTCCCGTTCTCCCGCCATTCCCTAGCTTGTCGTGCATTCTTTCCAAAAATCGGGACTTTTTTAAAGGGACGCGGGACAAATTGTTAAAAATCGGGATGTCTGGTCACCTTACTTATGTGCCTTCTATAAACTGTGTAAAGACAACAATAAAATAGACGTGCACCATCAGAGCCGGGTCTCCGGAATCTGTGTGCACGTGGGTCGCCGACTCCGTCTCCCTCCCTCCCCTGCTGGCTGGACCAGTTCCCACAGATCCACGACTTCTCAGAACAGCTCGGAGGTGCTTTAAAAACTGCTGTAGTCGGCAGCTCTGTCCTCTGAAGGTGTGGAGGATTTCGCTTTGCTTGGGTCCACGATCAAAGTGGATGGAAGCAGCAGTCAAGAAGTCAAAAGGTGTGTTACACTGGGTAATATGAACAAACTAACATTATATCATCAACATTAGTCCTAACAGGGACAGGACAAGAACCGCCACCCTGGCTGATAAGGGAATGAGCAAAGGACCCTGCGAGAAAAAGCAATGAACAAGAAAAGACAGAATTGGTTTGATAAACACCTTGACGTCAAAGCATGGTGAATATCTCGACACAAAGCCAGAACTACTCAACAGTAATTTTTTAAACAACTTTTATTGACATATAATTCACATCATATCGTATAGTTCAGTCCCAACAAGAGAAGTTGTTCAATCCCCATCACAATCGGTTTTAGAACATTTTCTTTATTCTTGTGAAAGATGTCTAAGAAAGCCCCAACCCTTCCCCCTAGTCCCCTACCTTCCTGTTACAGCACACCTCCCCAACCCTCTACAAATGTATTAGAATAATTCTAGCCCCATAAAACTAAGCCGGACAGAGAGGGTAGGGTCTTGATCTCCTCTCAGCTTTCCTCCAATACACCTATCTCCCACTGTTGTTGACTCTCTCATCTTGTCTGTCTTCCAATTCTAACATTTAATTCTTGAACACCGATACCTCCTAATTATTAGATCCCCATCTCCCCAACCTCCCCTGCCATTCCCCCAAGGAGCCACTCATGCAGTTACTTACTGTCTCTGTAGATGTACCTGTCCTGGATTTGGCATACAGAAAAACACTAACAAACAACTTCAAAGAAACAAGGTTAACAGTGTCAAACATAAAAAGCCCAGTTTTAAAAGAAAGAAAATAATTACAACTAACACATTTAAATGGATGAAAAGAGAGATCTAACGGTAAGGTGCCAAACTTTAAACCTACTTGCATCAGCAACAATCCACTCAAAATCCCAAGACACACTGGCCCAGAGCCGCAGCCCAGGCGAACACTTGAAGTTCGAGACCCACAGATGTACTGAGAAACGAATTAGGATGTTGCCGACCATCTGCAGAGCCACAATTCCCACCCCCTTGAAAACGCCATTTAAAAAACCAGGAGCATTTTCCTAGACAATGTCCCTTCTCAATTCAAGGAAAACCCACTTCATTTCCTTTGAAGAGACTGGCTTAACTCTTCAGCTGCCCGTGTGTGCCATGGCTTTCTCTCTCAACCCTTACAAACCACGCAGGCAAGGGTCAATAGTCTGAGGCCAAACTTCACAGTTTGGTGTTCATAATACTACCTTTATGTCAACTGACAGAAATCAAAGATAGCACTCATTCGTGTCCAACATATCCTCCACCTTGATTATGCTCGGTGTGTTGTAGCTGCAGGCAGTTTGATGAACAATAATAAAAATCCCCACTGCTGAGGAGTTGATTCTAACTCCAAACAACCCTACATGGCTGTAGAATTGCCTCCTGGGCTGGATTCCAAGACTGTAAATCTTTTTGTATTTTTAAAAATCATTTTATTGGAGACTCATGCAGCTCTTTTCAAAATCCATGCATAGATAACATTGTGTCAAGCACATTTGTACATTTGTTTCCATCATTTTCAAAACATTTTCTTTCTACTTGAGCCCTTGGTATCAGCTCATTTTCCCCCCTCCTTCCCCCATCCTCCCTCCCTCCCGAAGCCTTGATAATTTATAAATTATTATTTTTTGACTATAAGTCTTTTTTAAAACAAGAAAGTTATTTAAAGTAGAATACATAGTAAATGTGTAAGCACGTAATTTCAATCTTTCTAGATAAAAAATTTTTGAAGTTACAGCCATTTTTTAAGGCATATGACAGCCCTTCTTACAGAAATTAAACTTAAGTTCATAGGCAACAGCGTAAGTCAAAATGAGATGATTTTCCCCCGAATTCATTGCAATCAGATAGCCAAACATAGGTGGACCAAGTTTCTGCTCAAATAAAACCTTAATCCAATTCAAAGCATCTCTGACCCCATTTCCTGAGCTGCTTTGAGTGTGGCATTTTTATATAGGCAAATCCAGGGTTCCAGAATGCTAACAGCTCTGGTTACTGCTAGTTCTAGACAACTGAAGGTGTACAGCTCAAAGAAAACAGGAGACCAAGTGGTATGGGCCAGTTTGGGTAACAAAAATGAACAGTTTTGCTTGGATTTATATTAAGGGTATACATAGGACAATATGAAAATTAAATGATCAAAGTATCACAGAAATCCATAGACTGTAGAGTGTAGTGGTGGTATACACAGATCTTAGAGGAGAAATGAATCCAAAATAGATCTGGGAAATAAGTCCTCTCCCACCTTGTAGAATTCACTGTCTCCTTCCAGCAAATGGCCATCAGTTCCCCCACCACCGTTTTCTTGAACTCTGGAATCTTTAGGGTTTTCTTTCTTCCTTTCTAATCTTGGCGCCGATGCTGTTCTCTCAAGGAGCCTCTTGGCACGCCATACACAGTCATTGCCTATACCTCTATGAGTCTCATGTGCGCCGCACTTGTCAGTACCCAGTTTATCATGCTTTTGTGTGTCCCTTTGTTGTCTGACTACCCATTAGCTCTGTGACAACCAAGACTTTATTATTTTCTAGATTACTACCAAGTATATGTGCCTCATGAATATTTGTTGAATGAATGAATAATGAATTTGACTGTAAATCTTTACAGAAGAGGACTGCCCAATTAGAATAGAAATCTGGGGTCTTAACCAAGCAGCCATAGAAGTGAAGTGCCAACTTAATCCACATTGAAAAAGTACACATCCCTGTGTGATTCCAGGATTGTAAGTAAAATTCAAATCAGAAGGAGGGAATGGGGTCAGAGTTTAATTGTGAACACCCAATTGGTAGAAGGCTATGGAGGAGAGTGGGAGCGCCAAGTCAATCTGCTGACTGTCTACTTAGATTTAGCTTCTGGCAGATACACTCTGGCCACAAGAAAGAGACTTGATTGATTATGGTGAATGGAGCCATGGTATAATCTACTCGGTCCGTCGACCTGCCTTCTTGAACCAAATTAAACTTGCTCTAGGCTCAAATATTTCTCACTTGTTGCACAACAGAAATTTCTCTGGCTTTAGTCAGGGTGCAGTATGGCACCAATGAAAGATACAACTTTCCTCTAGTTCTTTAATGTCCCCCCCCCCCACTATCATGACCTCAATTCTACCTTACAAATCTGGCTAGACCAGAGCATGTAAACAGGTACAGATAAGAGCTGGAAACACAGGATCCAGGACAGATAAACTCCTCAGGACCAATATTGAGAGTAGTCATCCAGGAGAGTAAGGGGAAGGTGGGGAGTGAAAGGGGGAACTGATCACAATGATCTACATATAACCCCTACCAGGGGGATGGACAACAGAAAAGTGGGTGAAGGGAGACATTGGTCAGTGTAAGACATGAAGGGAGGGGGTGGGAATGAGAAGCTGATACCAAGGTCTCAAGTAGAAAGCAAAAGTTTTGAGAATGATGGCAACAAATGTGCTTGACACAGTGGATGGATGTATGGATTTTGATAAGAGTTGTATGAGCCCCCAATTTATTTTTTTTTTAAAAAAGAAATTTCTCTGGATTTTAAAATACTGTTAGTGGGCTCTTTCTCTTTATTTTCGTTTTTGTTTCTGGTTTGTTAGGTTTCCCAGTTTACGAAGCACATGAGCATATGCATAGAGAGAACTAAATCGATTGTTTATCGGGGCGGGGGTGGGATGGAGGGAACAATGAATGTGGGAGGTGGAGGGAGCACTAGAACTGATTGTGATGAGGGATTTGAAAAGGGATTAAGTATGTTAGTGTATGATGTGTGACTATTATATCAAGAAACTACTACAAAAACAAAACCAAACCCGAGTTGACCATTGGTTACCTTGGGTGAAGGAGTAAGGTTTTGCTTAGGAGGAACTGAGTTTAAGTGAATGGTGGTAGAGTAATTTGGAAAAGGAGATCAAATAATGGGTGTACAACACGAAGAGTATAATCAATGGTCTTGAATTATATAGGGAGAAATTGTTTCATTAGAATAATTGTGTTTATTTTTGCCAAAATTAGAATAATTACAAGTAACGATGAGGACAAGGAAGAAAATATTCTTAAATTGATTGTGGTAATGATTGTACGCCTCTTCTTGATATGACTGAACTACTGAATTGTATGAGATGTGAATGAAGTGCCAGTAACTTATAAAAGATGACCGCTTCTCAGTGGCTGTGAGATTCAGTCGGACTGCGGTCGTTGAACCTCATCGCCCCCAAAGCAAGAAGACTGCCTCGTCTTTCTTCCATGGAGTGGCTGGTCAATATGAACCAACCACCTTTCCATTAGTCACTGAGCTTCTTTATGTGCTGCACCCAAAGGGCTCTTTTGAGCAGAGTGGGTTAGCTCAGGGAAAGACTGAGCAAAGAGATAGACTCCTGTGAAACAGGGCTCCTTACCTCCCACTGGTGTATATGCTCATCTTAAGTAGATCTTTTAGCAAGAGAGACCGTGACCAAAGCATTCTTCTATATTGGGCACGGGCCACACTCCCAAGGACACTGAGAGTGGTGTGTTAGGCTAGTGGTCTAGAGAAACAAATTCAGTGACCTTCATCTACATGGAAGAGCTTTTTAAATCAAGCACATAGATATCAAGTATTCGAGTCATACGTCCAATGCCAGTCTTTCAAGTCCCTCTTCAGACTCGGAGCTGAGGCTGGTGAAGTTCCATGGACCCAGAGTTGGTAGGCACATGGCAGGGCACCGGCAGCTTTGAAGATGGGCGGCAGAGTTCCAGCAAGCAGGCAGAGGAGGACAGATCATCTGTCTCGCTCTTATACAAAAGCTTATGACATCAAGGAGGTGTCATCAGGCTTCGACTTGATTGACAGATTTGACTCCAGGCCCATCCAGCAGGGTCGACTTGACATAGTCCTTAACAGCCACAGGTGGTGACTTGCTTCATCTCTTCCTGTCGTGACTCTAGACATATCCCACCCTAATCCTGCCTGCGTCAGACTTGGTCTTCTCGCGAAATCAAACGGTTGGCCATTCATAGCTGTACATCAAAAAACCAAACCGAACAAGTACACTATATCAAGAGAGCAGCCCAGCACGTGTTCTCAAACCCATGGTCAGACGCCAGATGAAGGTCTCTCCCAACTCCAAAGCAGGAAGGCAAAGGGGGATGGGGTGGGGGGCGGGGGACCTGGAGATCAGCCAATGGGTGCAGAATCTCATGGATCCAAAGTCAACAGGAACATGGCAGGGTGCCCAAAGCTCCCAGGGCGAGCAAGTCACATGGGCCATGGGTCCCAGAAGCAGGAAAGCTAGGGGCAAGAAAGACCAGTTCCTCATGGGCTCTTAGTATAGGCCACACACCCAAGGGAGATACCATTAGATCATGACCTGCTAAGTTACTAGTGGAGTCCAACGTTTAGCAGGTTAACAGAACCAAGTAACCATTCCATTGCCTTATTAGCATAATGAACTCAGGCCAAAATGGGACCTTCGCCATAGGCAGAGATGCAAGGGGTTATTAGTACAATAAGAACGCTTGACCAGTACAATAAGAAGGGCTAGATTGATCCACTGCTGACCACCCTTCAAGCTTCTCTAGCCATTCCATTCTTAAACGATGTCCCTTCCTCTCAATTGTCAGTCTTTCCATCGGGCAAAGGGTGAGGTTGCTCAGGTATCAGTCATTCAGGTCAGTGGCAGGTGTCCATGTGAGCTGGTCTGCTTCTCCAGATAGTTTAGCTCATCTTGAAGTTCAAGATGGTCCCAGCTGCTGAAGCTTAGCGGTCGCTCAGTATCCTGTACAGGTTGCCCCTGCAGCATGTGCCATTTCCTCATTCATTTCCCTTCAGCCATTATGTTACTCTTTCCTTCCATTTTTCATATATTTTTGCCCAAACTTTTCTACCTCCAGAAGGGGCATGAGGTTCAGTGTGTGTGCCATGCTAGGTTGCTGGTCACCAAGACCAGACTAGCAATGCTTCTCCCTCAGTCCATTCCCACTCCTGTTGGGTGCGTTCACGCAAGGATAAGAGCAGCAGGCTTATCTGAACCACTGGACAACACAGCAGTTTTCAGAGTCAACAGGAATTTTTCCAGGTGGGGGGAAATATCATCTCTCGGCCCCCTTACAAAGAACTGCAGACAGGCTGGGTTCTCTCAGAAGTAAAACCAGCACTGCTGTGTGTGTGTCTAAAGAGAGATTGATATCAAGAAATGGCTTACATAGGGGTAGTCATCAGTCTAGTCCAGCTCAAGTCTGGGTCAGATGGAGGCTTCTCCTGACGCCTGCGGGAAGACTTTGGAGGAAGACCCCAGGCTGGTGGATTCAAAGCTGAATGAATCTGAGGTTGGCCAAATGAATCCCAGGTCAGAAGTCCACTGATGGCGCCTAGGATTCAACCAGAGGCCAGCTCCAAATCCAGCCATAGAAGTGCTGGTGTCCATATACCGTCTACTTCTACTAAGGGGAGGCCACACCCTAAATGAAACTTTCCCCATTTTTATCAAGATTAAGGACATAGTGGTTACGAGTTGGGCTGCCAACCACAAGGTCAGCAGTTTGAAACCAGCCACTCTGTTGGAGAAAGATGAGGTGTTCTATTCCCATAATGAGTTTGTCTCAGAAACCCTGAGGGACAGTTCTACCCTGTCCCCTAGGGTCACTGAATTGTAGTCCAGGTGAAGCCAGTGAGTTCCTGCCCCCCCTAACTGCTTGGCTGTTTCACAGATGCCCGACCTGGGCACCCTCCTGAGGGAGATGAAAGAAACAGGAGACAGGGTACAAAAGCTGAGCCCAGGTGGAGACTCCCTGCTGAGGGAGAAGACTGCCTGGCCACCCAGCGCCTTTAGTGATGCAGACAAGACAGAAGGGATTTCATCACCAGTTCAGGGGGTGGGTGAGGCCGGGAACAGGAAACATAGCTGATCTCCTGCAGAACGTGGAGCTTCTGTGCTTTTACAGTGAATAACGGGCAAATGTCAACTTCATCTTAGGTGAGGGCCAGGCCACCGGGTACACCGGCTCCTTGAGCAGTCAGCACCATCCCATGGGGCGCTGCTCACCCGTGGAAGTAATGATCCTGTCCTACTTGTCCAGGGTCCAGTGTGTTGGAACGGCTTCCATCCCCCAACACACAGAAGATGCCATCGTGGAGTTAGCCACACTTTATGTTTAGATCAGACCATGGGAGAATCCTGGCTCACCCAAGTGGATAACACCTGTCACAGGATGGTCAAGAGTTTCTTTCTCATGGATAAACTCCTGCTTCTGGAACCTACAGTGGCATCCTTGGTTTGTCCTGGGAGTCCGGGGTCCATCAGAGAAAAAGCCATTAAAAAAATCATTTTATTAGGGGCTCATACAACTCTTATCACAATCTAAACATACATCAATTGTGTAAAGCACATTTGTACATTCATTGCCCTCATCATTCTCAAAATATTTGCTCTCCACCTAAGCCCCTGGCATCAGCTCCTCATTTTCCTCTCCCTCCCCGCTGCCCCCTCCCTCATGAACCCTTGATAATTTATAAATTATTATTTTGATTATATCTTGCCCTGTCGACGTCTCCCTTCACCCACTTTTCTGTTGTCCATCCCCTAGGGGGAAGGTTATATGTAGATCCCTGTAATCGGTTCCCCCTTTCTAGTCCACCCTCCACCACTGGTCCTGAAGGGATCATCCGCCCTGGATTCCCTGTTTCCAGTTCCTATCTGTACCAGTGTACATCCTCTGGTCGAGCCAGATTTGTAAGGTAGAATTGGGATCATGATAATGGTGGTGGTGGGGGAGGAAGCATTTAGGAAATAGAGGAAAGTTGTATATTTCATTGTTGCTACATTGCACCCTGACTGGCTCATCTCCTCCCTGCAACTCTTCCATAAGGGGATGTCTAATTGCCTACAGATGGGTCTTGGGTCCCCACTCCGCACTCCTCCTCATTCACAATGATATGATTTTTTGTTCTGATGATGCTACAGCAAACTGACATGGCCCAGGTCACCAGACGACCCCAAGGGGAACCAGCAGGCTTGGGCTGCAGAATGAATGGCCACTGCCTGTAGAGTCCTATTTATACCCCGTTGACTGTGCTAGCGCGGGATACTGTCAACTAGCCACACCTGATTGCGTGGGCTGAACCCTAACACCAAGTCACACCTGATGGCACCACTTATGGAAAACTGACTGTTGGAAGAGTTTATCTGTCCTCAACTCTAGGTTTGCAACCAGGGGCCTGGGAAACCTGAGCTACTCAGAGAAAGATCTAGAGCAGTGGTTCTCAAACTTCCTAATGCCGAGACCCTTTCATACAGTTCTGGATGTTGTGGTGATTCCCCCAACCATAAAATTATTTTCGTTGCTACTTCATAACTAAGTTTGCTACGGTTACGAGTCGTCATGTAACTATCTGATAAGCAGGATGTATTTTCATTGTTAAAAACTGAACATCATTAAAGCATAGCGATTCATCACAAAAACAATATGTAATTCTATATTGTGAAATATTTATTTCTAATGACAAATAAATGAAATGTTGTCTTGAAGCATGGTGTAGTGTGGGTCACAGTCTTCGCCGGGTACTTGTAGGTGGGCATATCTGCATGTGGGCAGATTGCCTGGAGATGGATAGAGGAGCGGTATCTTGGTTCCTAAAACCATCAGAAATTGTGACCCCCAAAAGGGTTGAGAACTGCTGCTCTAGGGAGTTCCAGGGTAGACATGCACTCCAATGTACATGCTCCAGTCTCACGAGGGCCCCGCTGCAGCCTTCCAGAAATACATGAAAGACGTCTCCTCTTTGCCCCTGGCTGTTCCCTATGCTCCCGGAGGTGATCTGTGGACCTCCTTCCAACAAGGGAAGCATCAGAGCAGCTCCCCTGGGGCGGGCCCAAGGACAGACAAGGACAGGTCACTGACCCCTGCTGTCCCCTGTGTGCTCTCCTGCAGGCTCGCTCTGTTCCCTGTGTGACTGCTGAAAGAGGTGCAGGCCCGGACATTCCAGACACCCACTGAAAAACACTGTCCCTCTCTTCCTCTTGGCTTCGGGATCAGAACCAGGAGCTCTTGTCCCTCGCTGCCCTGTTTCCTTCTTTCCCACAATTGCACAAAACCGCTCCAACGGCCGCTTTCGGTGGGGGCCCGGACCCCACAAAACCTCCTTTTTCCTGCTTGTGAAGGATGAAGAAAAGCAGGGGACGAATGGAGCTTTCCCAAGCAGGCAAAGCAGCTGCTTGAAGGAGGCACTTCCCTGCAAGGGGAGAAACGAAGGGGAGCGGGGACCGAGGAAAGCAGACCTTGGGCCACTGCAGTGATTTGTTGTTACGTCAGCTGTGCCTTTGTCAGGGACTCCCTTTACAAACCCCTTTTCTCTGGCACTTGTCTGCAAGCGTTTTGCTGGTATTTTTCTCCACGCTTTCAGGCTGTAGCATGGCTCTCGGATAAAGAAGCATCTTGGGTCTTGTCTCGAGCACGCAAAAAGGACTAAGTCCACAGACATTTTATGATGCTGAATTCACCCATTTATAGATAACAAACCTTACAGCTATTATACTCTAGCTTATTTCAAAGCGTCTACAGTCACACCTCAGGTGATACATCATAGGTGGTGTCCCCTCTGCACTGGAGAAGCTCTGGAATTTGTCCGCCACCGGTAGGGTGTTTATACATTGAACACCTGCTTATGTCATGATTACGTGTCTGGCCCCTTCTGGTTATCTTGATAAGTTGTACCAGTGGCATCTGCAGCTTTATCTACTTGTACAAACAACATGTTTGTTTATCCCTTTGATCTGCTAAGCGTGTACTCATCTCTCCATTGCACACAATGATGGATAAAGGAAGTTCACCCGAGGCTAATTTCCTAGGTAGTTCCCACAAATGGCCCCTGGACTAACAGTCACGCATAGCCCCCTGAAGCAGGCTTGTCATGTATTTGAGTTGGTTACTTTCTATATGGAGATTCTTTTGCTCTTCTCAGGTCTTCAAACCTTGTCTCCAAACAAGCAGGCATCTTGGTGTGATGTCAACTAAGTCCACATGGAAGAGACATACCAACATGAGTCACTGAAGGATTGCAAATCACACAATCTTAAGTTGAAATAGGGATTATTATCTGAGCCTAAATTATGACAACGTCCTGTTGAATATTTTAGACATTTTTTCTCGAAGGTTATCATTACTCATATTGTCGACCAAGCAAATCTTATGAATTCCAGCAAAATCCCAATAAACCTTTTGCACTGAGTAGCCAGGAACTTGAGCAATTTTGGGGCACACTGCTTGCTATGTTGCTGGTGAAGCTCTCAAATTCACGTTTATATTGGAAGAGCAAACTAAACTGTCCTATTGTATCAGAAGTGATAAGTAGAGATAGATGGGAAGATATAAAGTCCAAGATTCACTTCAATGATAATTCACAAAGTCCCCAAGTGCAAGAGTTCAAAATGAGCATTGACAAAGCTCTTCTTGAGCAAAACAAAAAAATATTTTTATCTATGAAAGTTTGTAAGCCAGTTATGGCTTTACCTTATGGCTTTATCTCCCGAATTTTGGGTGACCAATTTTTAAAAATCATTTTATTCGGGGCTCATACACCTCTTATCACAATCCATACATATATAAATTGTGTAAAGGACTTTTGTATATTCATTGCCCTCATCATTCTCAAAACATTTCCTCTCCACCTAAGCCCCTGGCATCAGCTCCTCATTTTCCTCTCCCTCCCCGCTGCCCCCTCCCTCATGAACCCTTGGTAATTTATAAATTAATATTTTGTCATAGCTTTCCCTGTCCAACGTCTCCCTTCACCCACTTTTCTGTTGCCTGTCCCCCAGGTAGGAGGTCACGTGTAGATCCTTGTAATCAGTTCCCCCTTTCCACCCACTCTCCTCTACACTCCCAATATTGCCACTCATACTACTGGTCCTGAAGGGATCATCTGTCCTGGATTCCCTGTGTTTCCAGTTCCTATCTGTACCAGTGTAAATCCTCTAGTCTAGCCAGATTTGTAAAGTAGAATTGGGATCATGATAGTGGGGGAGGAGGAAGCATTTAGGAACTACAGGAAAGTTGTATGTTTCATCGTTGCTACATCACACCATGACTGGCTGTCTCCTCCCCGAGGCCCTTCTGTAAGGTGATCTCCAGTGGCCTAAAAATGGGCTTTGGGTCTCCACTCCGCACTCCCCACCTCATTCACTATAATAAGATTTCTTGTTCTGATGATGCCTGATAGCTGATCCCTTCGACATTTCTTGATCACACAGGTTGGTGTGCTTCTTCCATGTGGGATTTGTTGCTTATGAGCTAGATGGCCGCTTGTTTACCTTCAAGTCTTTAAGACCCCAGATGCTATATCTTTTGATAGCTGGGCACCATCAGCTTCCTTCACCACATTTGCTTATTCACCTGCTTTGTCTTAAGCGATTGTGTCGAGAAGGTGAGCATCATAGAATGCCAATTTCATAGAACAAAGTATTCTTTTATTGATGGAGTACGCTCAACGTGGTGACCAATTTTTATACTGCCCACGTATATGAACCTAGTGCTTTGAGGAAACAAGCATGTTCTTTGATGTGAGGAATCTTCATCCTGATTGGAACCTTGCAATGGAGTCTGCATCCATAAGCAAAGTCAAATTAGGGCAGGTCATCCATAAAGTCAGCAGCAATATGCACCAATCTACTGGTTCTAAAATGTTATCTTCATCCAGAGGGGTTCTGGTCAACTTCATGTGGGCTGCCTCACTTGGCTCCAGTAGAGTGACCATTGGTCACCTTCTCTTTTGACCAGGGGCCCAGTCACAATTTTTTTTAGCAACTTTAGCCCCCTGGGGATAGGCCATGAGCTTCAGACAGGCCAACCCACTCTCATCTTCTGTTTTAGTTTCTGAGAACTTGAAAAGGTTCACTGATGCTAGTGACCAGACCGAACCCATTTTCTTATTGCTGCATTTCTTCCACACAACCAGTGGGCCCTGGGGGTCATCTGGCCAGCATTTCAGAATGCTTACCAGCTCCGTTTATTGTTCAGTCCCAGAAGGAGAGCTCTTCGTGGCTTTAAAATTTTCTGAGTTTCAGACACAAACCACTAGTTTAAAATTTAAAAAGCCCAATGGGTTCCCTTTTCTTCTGTCAGCAGCAATCTTTGCCAGTGTCTGCAAATGTCCAGAGCACTCAAAGCACTGGGTGGGGCTTACCTTTGCAGAGCCTTCTTGGAGGCGAGTCCTGTATTCATTTTAAATTTAAATTGATGGCTGCAAACAAGTAGGCTTACAAGCTATGTTTACTTGTTATTCATTATTTTCATAAGTTACTATATTAATAACAGTAGTCAGAAAAAAAAAAAACAGCATGAAAGCCACTTCCCAAACTTAATTTTTAGACAATCAAACTTAATTTTTATTTTATTTTAATCCTGGTTGAAACTATTTTATTGACACAAAATAGGGCCTTAGGTCCCTGACTGCATTAAGCCAGGCAGGGCTTCCTGTCAGCCTTTTGAACAAGGAGCATGGGCTTTGTCAGACGGAGGGTTAAGGGGCCTTTTTGCCCCCTTAGCTAAAAATTTATATTTATTACATTTATTTTTTGCCATCTTAGACAGGATAAACCAAAAATAACTTCTAGGAATTAAAACTTTAAATTTCCATATTCTTTCCAGAAAACAATGGAGTAAACAGTGTGACCTTATCTGACCTCTGGCTGTGTAGCTACTCAATTTTTATGAGTCCCACGGTTCAGGGGAACACAGGATGAAACCAATCAAGAGGTTGAGGAGGGGCTAGCCCACCTGCTTGTTACGCAATTCATTAATTTTTTTAGTGTTAGCTCAATAGGAAGATTCTAAGGTGACCAGACGTCCCGCTTTTGGTGGGACAGTCCTGATTTTTGGCGTTTTAAAAACGTCCCGATTTTTGGAACGAATGCACAACAAGCTAGGGAACGGTCTATTCGGTCCATATAGACCAAATTTTTAATCAAGAACACTCCCCCCCCACCAGGTCAATGGTGTCCCGCTTTAAATCTGGTCACCTTAGAATTCCAAATAGCATTGTTTACACAATTACAAATAGTTGTATTTTTATACCTATAGAACAATTTTTATAAGGATCCCAATTAACAA
>NW_022103925.1:5824929-5826582 GCF_000313985.2 Echinops telfairi
AGGGTCCAGAGAGAAAGCTGTGGACACATGCGGGCAGCAAAGAGAACCAGTCACTTAAAAGAAAGGAAGCGGGTTCTCCTCTGGAGCTGAGAAGAGACATTGTCTAGGAGAATGTGAGAAGGCACATTGTCTAATGCTTCTGGTTCTTTAAGGGCACTGTTAGAGGTTGGGGGGCGTGGCTCTGCAGATGGTCAGCAACATTCTAATTAGTTTCTCAGGACATCCGTGGGTCTCAAACATCTTCAGGTTTGTACCAGGCTGGTTCTCTGGGCCAGTTTGTCTCAGGATTCTCTTTTGAGTGGGTTGCTGCTGATGCAGGTAGCTTTAAAATTGGGCACCTTATCGTTTGAACTCCCCTTTGATCTATTTGAATTTGTTGATGTTAAATATTTTATTTCTCTTTAAATTGAGCTTTTTATCTGTTTTACAGTGTTCAGTTGTCGTTTTCCAGTGTTTTTCCGTATAGCAAATCGAGGATAGGTAAATCTACAGAGACAGTAACTGGATGAATGGCTCCTTGAGGGAGGGGGGAGGTTGGGGAGATGGGGATCTAACAGTGGTGAGTTACAGGTGTTAGGATACTGAATGTTAGAATAGGCAGACACAGGAGAATGGATGATGTGAGAGAAACAATGGTAGCAGACAGGGCTGTTGGAGGAAATCCGAGCGGGGACTGTGACCTGACTCGAAGGGGCCTCTCTGTGCAGACTAGCGGGTTTCGTAGGGGTGGTCCAGGGGAACTCTTCTGAATCATTTGTGGAGGGTCGGGGTGTTGTGTTGCAACTTTAGAGAACGGAGTATTTGTGCTTTGAACAGGAAGGAGAGGGATGGGGAGAGGTTGGGGCTTTCCTACGCTTCATTCAACAAGAAAAAAAAAAATGTGCTAGAAGTAATTGTGATGGTGATTGTACAACTTTACTGGAGGGGATTAAACAATGATATAAGGTGCTTATATGCCAATAAAAGTTGTTGTAAAAAATTGCCTTCGAGGACAGTTCTGGCTTTGTGTCAAGAGACTCACCAGGCTTCGCACTTAAGATGTTTATCAAGCCAGTTCTGTCTTTTTTGTTTGTTTATTGCTTGTTCTCACAAGTTTCTTTGATCATTCCCTTAGCAGACAGGGCCGAAGCCCCTGGTCTGTCCCTGTCAGGCCTACTATTGATAATATATAATGTTATAGTTTGTCCACATAACTCCGTTCATGAAGTAGAGTCTATTGTAATTTAGGCTATAGTGCTATGAGACCGGGGCGCTCTCCTGCTTTCCAGTGGGCTTGACTTGGATGAGTTTCGGCATCACTTCTCTGGACGTGATCCACCTCTCCTGGGACAGACGATGGTCGGAGCATGTTACTGGGTGCCATCACGTTGGTCTGACTCATCTTGACCCCAGAAAGAAACGCTGCTGGCCCCGCACTACCCTCACAAATGCTATGTTAGAGCTCAATGCTGCAGCCGCTGTGCGGACCCCTCTCAGTCAGAGAGCCGTCGTTTTCTCCGATCAACGCCAAGCCATGTTTTCCTGGCAGCTCGTGGCCCTTTCAAATACGCTTCAGCACTCAAATTCAAGTGTACCGATTTATGGCCTTCCTCACTCATCGTCCAACGCTCATTAAGTATGAGGTCATGGAAGATACCCTGGCTAGGGTCAGGC
>NW_022103925.1:5827905-5829963 GCF_000313985.2 Echinops telfairi
GATCCCTACCTAGCTGTGGTCACAGCAGCCCTTTCACATTACAATTAGGATCAGGATGGTACGAACCTCTTCTATTCTTACTAATCATTTTCATAGCAGCCATCATGGGATATACTTCAAGTTTGGTCATTATTACACTCCCCTCCCCCCCCAACCCAAGGAGACATAAAGTGGAATAGTTCCCAAGTTAATGAAAGATTTAGTGAAGCACCTGAGGAATGAACTCCATATTAACTCCATTCTCCCAATGAGTTTTTGAGGCAATGACGTCGAAAAGGAGTCAGAGGTGGCAGACACAACGTGAAGAGAATAGCAATCAAAATAGCAGCTGCCACGGTTTACGGCCAGGGTGCATCGTTAGTGCGAGCTGCGCTTGGTGCGTTGTTGTCAGGTGCGGTCCAGCCCGTCCCGCTCCTAGCAACCCCTGTGTGCTTGAAGCACCGAGGAGCCCGCACCATCATCGCCATCGTTGCTATGTCGAGTCCATCGTTGCAGCCGTTGTGTCAATCCACCAGTTCAACGCACCAGGCTGCCAACTGAGGGTGACACTGGAAAACCACCAGCCACTCTGCCTCAGCTTCCTTCTCCCGACAAGACTTGGACACCCACGGGCAGGTCTTCTCTGTAGGGTTGCTAGAAGTCACGGTCGGCTCAATGGCAGTGAGTGAGAATCTAAGCCCATCATTCTTGATGTTTATGCTCCTGATGCTGCCCTCTCTACATAGTCTACCTTCTCGGCTTAGTTTCTCCGCATACAGATTAAGTGTGGTGAAAGGATACACCCTGAACCATACTCATCCTGATTTTAAACCACATGCTTTTTCTCTTATTCTGTATGAACGACTGCTGGTTGATGTATGTACTGTTTCCACATAAGCACCATTGACATGTTCTAAAATTCCCATTCATGGTGATATTGTTCATAGTGATAGGGCAGAATGCTTTTGCACCCAGAAAAGCACCAACCATCAAGTTGGTTCCGACCCTTAGAAACACCCGTGCACAACAGAACAAAACCCTGCCTGGCCCTGCGCCGTCCTCACAATCGTTCCTGAGCCAGAGCCCGTTGTTGCAGCCACCGTGTCCTTCCAGCTCCTCGAGGGACTTCCTCTTGTTCACTGCCCCTCTACCAAGAGTCCTGTCCTCCTCCAGGGTCTGGGTTCTCCTGACAACATGTCCAAAGTGTGTACGATGAAGGCTTGTCAGCCTTGCCTCTAAGAGGCACTCTGGCCAGACTGCTTCCAAGACAGATCAGTTTGACTTTTTAGCAGACCATGGTACTTCCAGTATTCTCCAGCACCACAATTCAAATGCATTGATTCTTCTACAGCAGTGGTCCTCAACCTTCCTAATACCGCGATCCTTTAATACAGTTCCTCATGTTGTAGTGCACCCCCCATTGCAACCATAAAATTATTTTCTTTGCGACTTCATAACTGTAATTTTGATACTGTTATGAATCGGGCAACCCCTGTGAAAGGGTCATTCGACCCCCAAAGGGGTGGCGATCCACAGGTTGAGAACCCCTGACCTACAGTTTTACTTAATGTCCAATGTACACCTGCATAGGATGTAATGAAGACTACATGCCTTGGCACACCTTAGTCTGCAAAGTAACCTTGCTTTCCGATTCTCTACAGGATCTTCTGCAGCAGATATACCCAATTAATCAGTCTTTTGATTGCTTTACTGCTTCTATGAGCATTGATTGAGTCTACTTTTACTGATATTTTCTGCCAAGATCCATCTGGCATTTACAGTGTTACCCCGTATTCTATGTTCTATGTGCAATGTTATCCCTCATCCTATGTCCTCTTCAAAATTTGGCTACAATTTGTGGCACTTACCTGTTTATATACTGCTGTGGGGAAAAAAGTTTGCCCTCAGTCAATGCCAACTCACAGTGACCCTGCAGACAGGGTACAACTGGCCCTGGGGGTTTCCGAGACCGTTGACTCCCTTGACGGGAGTAGAAAGCCTGACCATTTTAAAATTAATTTCAGAAAACTATTTGCTTATGATATGAAAGAAATTGTTCCATTACTTCTGGATTTTGTT
>NW_022103925.1:5830330-5831444 GCF_000313985.2 Echinops telfairi
TGATTGGAGGGTGATGAGATAAATGGCTTTCCAGGGTCCCCCTTCTCTCTCCTTCCCCGGTGATCAGCCCAGTGTGCTGCTGCTGCTTGAGCTAGTTCTTTGCCTCAACCACCTGCTGCACTACCCATGGGCCAAGCCAACCCTTGGATCATGTTGCCAGAGCTAGAGCCTGCTTCGCTGTGATGCTGGTGGGTACGTGAATCACTTGAGCTCAAGGCTGGTGGATCCTGTCATTGTCCATTGCTTGAGTTTGAGATCCCACTGGGGGCTGCTTTGCTAAGTTCCCAAACTAGTGGCTTTTGGTGTCCCACCCTGCTGCTTACTGCCTGCGGGCAGACTCCCCTGTCTGCTTCCTTGACCTTGGACCAGTAGCCCATGTGAGTTAAAGGGCTTTGAGTATATTAACTGTTACATGAACGTGAGTTGAACTGAGCCCTCTGTACTACTGTGTGGATTGGTTAGCTGTCATATTCCTTCTTGCTGTATAAATAAATAAATAAATGTATGTATGTATGTGTGTGTGTATAAAATCATGTGTCCTGGTTTTGTTTCTTTAGAGAACACTGCCTAACACAGCACCTAACACCAGCACCACCATTTCTACCTTTGGATTTGGATTATATTATTTACAGTACTTTTTTGGGTCACACAGACTGGTGTGCTGATTCCATGTGCACCTAGTTGATGCTTCACTTAAATGGCTGCTTATTTGAAAGCAAGCTTTTAAGACCATACACACTATTCTTTCCAATAGCCAGGAACCATCCAGTTTCTTCACCACATTTTGCTGTAGCACTCCCATCTTCAGTGGCCCTTTCTTGAGGGTGAGTATAAAGCAGAGCCATGTTATAGAACTAATTTTTCTTAGATTGGGGCTGGACTAAAGGGGGAGTCCCAAATCCATTCACATATATATGGTTTACATAGGTCTCTGGTTCACTTTGGAAACCTCATTTCGTGTTCATGAACATTATAAATCATCTTCTTTGGGCATAAGCTAATAGTATCCAAAGTGTTGTTAATTTAGCCAATAGTATAGAATTTAAAACAGTGTTGAGAAAAGGAAATTATACAAGTATTGGTTAGCTATGAACTGCAATACATAAATTGTTGA
>NW_022103925.1:5834434-5836127 GCF_000313985.2 Echinops telfairi
TTGTTGTGAGATGCTATCGAGTCAGTTCCCACCCAGAGTGACCTCATGCACAACACAATGAGACTCTGCCTGCTCCTGAGCCATCCTTGCAATTGGTCCTACGCGTGCAGCCAGTGTCACAGCCACGATGTCAGTCCATCTCATTCAGGGCCTGTGCATGAGGTTTTCGGCGGCCCCTTCCTCTGCTCTGAGGAGCTGAGTGCTTCTTTATGTTCTTAGTCTGGAAGCCCTGTTGAAACTGGTTCATGTTGGGTGACCCTGTTGACACTTGGACTACCAGTGACATAGCTTCTAGCAACACACAAGCCACGACAGTATGACAAACTGACAGACAAGGAGTAGTCCTAAAGATTACAGCCAAGACTCTGTCACTCTGTTGCTAGGAGTCAGAATGGGCTCCATGGCACCGACAATAATAAGCATCATTGGTGGTGCAACTGTTAATACATTGACTATGAAATGAAAGAGTGGTGGTTTGTCCTTGTGATGGCTCCGTTTTATGTCAATGTGGGTAACTGTTAGTCTGGGTGGAGTAGAGAAACGAATTCATAGAGACACTCATTGTGTATAAGAAAGAGGTGTATATACAAGAGCAGTTGAATATTGAGAAAATACCCAGCCCAGTCCAGATCAAGTCCATAAGTCCAATTTTAGTTCATATATCCGACACTAATCTATACATTCCTCTTCAGACTCATGAAACACATGCAATGACGCCAAATGCAGAACAAACACAGACCAGTGGGCAGAAAGTCTTTGGATCCAGTGGCGTAAGTATCTCGGTGCTGGCAGGGGTCTCCACTTGGCTTCTCTGGCTTCGAGATCTGGTTGCATCAGGGTAGGTCCATGTGGCTTCTCTAGCTCAGGGCTCTAGCATAGTTCCATGTGTCTTGTCAGCTGCAATGCATCCCAGGGAGTGAGCAGAGAGAGAGGTGTCTTCCGCCTCTGAGAAGGAAATACTGGATTTCCCAGAATCCTCAGGAGAAGGCCATGCCCACACAGAGGCCTCATTGGCTATGACCCGATTGACAGATTAGACTCCACTCCTTCACTCATAATCCTCTCAAGTCCCAAATTGACACCAGAGTATGTAACTACCACAGTGACCCAGGATAACATTGAGGGAGGTTACATTTGGGATGTGGTTTACTCTGAGTAGAGATTGACTGTGTGGGGAAGCTAGCTTACAGCTATTGCTGAATCTGCATCCTGCATCTAGTCCATCCACCTCCTATTATGTCACCTGCTAATCCCAAGAGCCATCAGCAGACTGCCGACCTTAGATTGATGCATTTGGTGCACATCGGATTCCTTCAGCTCTGCATCCACAAGCCTTTGGTCTTCTTGCTTCACCTCCTGGTTTCCTGGTCATCAGCTCCTGCATCTGCAGGACCCACAGAAGCCTCCTGCTTGCATCTAACCCACAGTCTGGAACAGAGCTGGACTGACCCACTTCTACAACTGCATGACTGCTTGTTTTGCTTGTCATTTCTTGTACATAAATCTTTCCATGTACACACAGACAGCCTGCAGTATGCCATGTGCAAATGACCCAACCTTGCTTGCTGAAAGCGAGGAGGACTTGAAGCACTTGCTGATGAAGATCAAGGCTTGCAGCCTTCAGGATGGCTGACAATTCAGTGGAAGGAAAACCGAAATCCTCACAACTGGACCGATGAGATGGGCGGACACA
>NW_022103925.1:5836664-5839004 GCF_000313985.2 Echinops telfairi
TGGGTTTTGTTTTTTCTGCTACTTTAGCTCTAGCCCTCAAGTCCTATATTCAAGGAGAATAGGCAAAGAAAAAAGCATTTGGAGGGCTAATCGTGAGAGGAGTTTGTATAGAAACGTTAGATTCTTCCCAGCAATGTAGTAATGAACATGCGTACAGAGTTGGGCCGCTCTGAAAACTACTTCTTTCCGGGCAGCAGAAACAGCAGCTCGTTTGAAACACACATCCAGATGGGTGTCTTTCTTGCATCAGGCATTCTCCACTCAAATGATCTGACATTCTGATCTGGAAATAAACACACGTCTTTAATATTTATCCAGAGAAAAGATTTGTTCAATGACTCAATCTGCCCAAATGGATGACTCTGCTCTTCAAGCAGCAGATCACGTTTCCCCCACTGGACAATTTCCACAACTTCTGTGCAGAATGGACTCCACAAACTCTACCCTTTGTTGAATTAATTCCATCTCTTTCATCCAGCCTCTCGGTACCACCTTCCCATTCATTGCTCGCTGTCGAGTTGCTTTCAGTCTTACCGTTTTCTCCACACTCATCCAGAGGTGAGAAGAGGCTGCCATTCCCTTTCTGTACATGCTTTTTTTTGAATCTTCCCTGTATCTTACTTATAGAGGCATTTCTCTTTCCATTGGTCTCCCATAGAAACAGGTGAGCTCATCAGACCCTGCCCTTCAGCACCCTCCAAAATTCATAGCAAACAAATGAAGACAGAGCAGCCCAAAAAAAAAAAAAGGTCCGCCAACAAAGGTCGCAACAAGCCCCCTTACCTTTAGGAAGGGCAGGTGCAATCAAGCATCCTTCGATTTACTGACTGGCTGCCATCCTGGGTGCTAAATGACCAGAGGGTGGCTCAGTACTCAAGCCTTGTATAGTCACAGCTTCACAGGATAAATCCAGGCCTGAACCGTGAAGGCAAGTGAAAGAATAATAACACTTGGTCGTTTAATGAGCTGGAAATCCCTAAGGAGGTGCCAGAGGGATTAACACAAAGAATGGGGTTATTTGGCAGGGCTTGTGAGGCTCTGAGAATAAGAACTACAAGCTACTCAGGTGTCTCCAAATTGGCTTTTCACTGTAAACTTAAACATCCACCAGAACAAAACGATGACACTAAGTGAACTGACAAGTGAACCCCAATTCACACAATGGAACCCCATTTGGAAAATACCAACGGAAGGACTTTGGATCTGTGAGTTTAGGCTCTAAGAGTAGCTAAGCTGCATCAAGACTCTTGCCCACAAGTCCATGCAGCCTCAGCACGTGGCAGATGGGTTCCGAGGCCAAGAGTGGGAAGGTATTTGTGAAAGCCACACAGCTGTGATTGTGGGAGGTGGAATGAAACCCATCCTAGTGAGCAAACTAAAAGGAGGACAGAATTGCCCTAAACTGCGTTCCCGATGGGCATAGATACAATATCGCTAACAAACACAAGTAATAATAGTGACTTATCCAATTAACACAGAGCCGAGGTTTGAAATAAACTCTTCAAGGGAGGCACACCACTAACTCACCTGAACCACACGAATTAGAGAAAATTCACAGCAAAATTGGTGTAATAGTGAGGTTGTGTGTTACCATGGCTCGGTCAGGCGTCTCAATCGTGTGACAGCTGAGGCCTCCCCCATGATGTGACCTGACAAATGTAATCAACTCCATGATGGGACCTGCTCAGAGCAGTCAAGCACTCCGGGAAGATTCGGTGGAATGTTGTTGTCAGGTGCCATCAAATCGAGTCTGATTCACACCAACCCAGTGCACAACAGAAGGAAACACTATCCGGTCCTGTGCCACCCTCACAATAACTCTTCTGGTTGAGCCCATCGTTGTTGTGGCCATCATGGCAATCCATCTTATCAAGGGTCTTCCTCTTTTTTTCTGCCCCTCTACCATGCATGGTGTCCTGCAGGGACCGGTCTCTCCTGACAAGTTGTCCTAAGTCCATGAGATAAAGTCTCAACATCCTTGCATAGGTGCATTCTGGCTACACTTTTGCCAGTACAGATGTGTTGGTTCTTTTGGTAGCCTTTGGTACTTCCAACGCTCTTTGCCAGCACCGTAATCCAAAGGCATAAGTTCTTCAGTCTTCCAAATCCATGTCCAGCTTCCACAGGTATCTGTTCATCATGATGCCCAGGTGTGGGGATTTTGGTTTTCTTTCATTGAGTTATAATCCACACTGAAAGCTGCACTCCTTCATCTTCCTCAGCAAGTGCTTCAAGTCCGCCTCACGTTCAACAGTATGGTGAGAAGATACAACCCTGACACACACTTTTCCTGATTTTAAGCCACGCAGTATGCCTTTGTTCTGTCCACATAACTGCCTC
>NW_022103925.1:5842511-5851411 GCF_000313985.2 Echinops telfairi
TACAACTCTTATCACAATCCATACTTTCATCCATTGTGTCAAGCACATTTATACATTTGTTGCCATCATCATTCTCAAAACATTTGCTTTCTACTTGAGCCCTTGGTATCAGCTCCTCATTTTTATCCCCTCCCTCCCTGTTCCCCCTTCCCTCATGAACCCTTGATAATTTATGGGGATGGGCAACAGAAAAGTGGGTGAAGGAAGATGTCGGACAGTGTAAGATACTTGGTAAGTATTAAGGAAGCAGATAGACATGGGGCCTCTACTCAAGTCCTTCTTCAACATATGAACACTTTGCTCTGATAACCTCACACTTTGTGATACTCACCTTCTCGACATGATCACTGAACACAAAGCGGGTGCATAAGCAAATGTGGTTGAAGGAAGCTGATGAAGCCCGGCTATCAAAAGATATAGCGTCTGGGGTCTTTAAAGGCATGAATTTAAACAAGTGGCCATCTATCAGGGAAGCAAGAAAGCCCACATGGAAGAAACACACCAGCCTGTGTGATCACGAAGTGTCAATGGGAATCAGGTATCAGGCATCAGAAGACCCCAAGCAATATACTGATGAGAATTAGTGGGGTAGGAGTGGAGACCCAAAGCCCATCTGTAGACAGTTGGACCTCCCCTCACAGAAGGGTCACAAGGGATGAGTCAGCCAGAGTGCAATATAGCACTGATAAAACACATAGCATTCCTCTACTGTTTTAATGCTTCCTCCCTCCCCACTATCATGACCCCAGTAGTACCGGGCTAGACTGGAACATGTACAAACTGGGCTACACTGGAACATGTACAATGGTACAGATAAGAGCTCTCGACACATGGAATCCAGGACAGATAAACCCCCCTGTAAGAGTAATGGGACTATCAATACCGTTAGGGTATTGAGAAAGTTGGGGGAGAAAGGAGGAACTGATGGCAAGGATTGACATATAAACCCTCCCCTCCCCCTGAGGGGGATGAACAGCAGAAACCTGGGTGGACAGAGACAGCGGACAATGTAAGATATGAAAAAAATAATGATCTATAGTCTATCAAGGGTTCATGAGGGTAGGGGTGGGGGAAGAGGGAAAAAAGAGGAGGTGATACCAAGGGCTCAAGTAGAAATAAAATGTTTCAAAAATGATGGCAACATATGTCCAAATGTGCATTATACAATTGATGTGTGAATTGTTGTTTTTTCTCCCCACCCCTCTCCCTGTATGGATTGTTTTAAGACTTAAAATATCCCCAATAAAGTGATCTTCAAAACAAAACAAAAAGCCAATTTATTAACAACCAAAAATGTTCTCAGTGGCTACGTCCTCAGACGTGATGACGAGCACACGCGCAGGAAACAGGAGCATGCTGTGTTTGATTCTGCTGTGCACAGAGTTGCTATGGATCAGAACCGACTCGACGGCACTGAAAAAACAATCCCTCAGAAGTGGACAGCCTGTTCCTTCCTTGTGGTCAGTTTTAGTCTGCAGTATGTGCTGAAACCTGTTCATGTTGAAATATTAGTATCATAGCTTCCAGCATCACAGGAACACACAAGCCATCACAGCATGACAAGCTGACAAGTGGTGGAGGGTGGAATGCTATCCCTTTAATCCAGGTGACAGCCCTGACCTCAAGGAGTTGACTTCCTTCCACTTAAGCAGACTTTGCGGGAAGGCTTGCCTTCTGCTCTGGATCCTGCATTTGCCTCATTGACCTCTGGTTCTTCGGACTTGAGCCAACACTCTACCATATTGCTTGTCAATCCGGAGCTAGCAATGGTCTGTTATATTGCCTGTTGGCCTTGGATTCATCCACCTTTGCTTCCATCCGCCTCTGGTCTTTCTGCCTCTGGGCTCATCTTCCTGTTTCCTGGTGCCTCATTCCCGGCAGGATTGAGTCAGCCAAAACTTCCATCTTAACTTCTGACCCACAGACCTGAACTAGACAGAATTTACCTGTTCCTACAATACACAAATACATAAACGATGTCTCCTCTTTGCCCTTGGCTGTTCACTGTGCTCCCGGAGGTTATCTGTACTCTCCTTCTGATACAAAAAAAAAAATCAGAGATGGTTCCCCTGGGGAGGGCTCAGGGACATACAAGGATAGGCCACTGACTCATTCTGTCACCCCTTTAGTCTCTTACAGGCTCACTCTACTGCATGTTTATGACTGTTGAAAGGTTGGTAAGCCCCATGATTCCATGTACCCATTGAAAATACATCCGCTGGGTTCCGGGATCAGGACAAGGAGCCCAGCGCATCGCTGTTCTATTTCCTCATTTTCCACAATTGCCCAAATCGCTCCAAAGGCTTAGCTGGCAGGACAAAGCAGAGAAATCAAGCTTTACCAAGCAGGCAAGGAAGTTTCTTGAGGCGGACAATGCCCTTCGAGGGGAGAAATGAGGGAGAGCGAGGACCCTCAGGAAATGCAGACCGTAGGCCACTGCAGTCAGTGATCGATTGAGAAAAGTCAAGATTGTTTTACTCTGGGCTCTGTGTCTCACAGCCCCAAGACTGGTCCCCACGTTCAGCCCATTGTATCCACATGTCTGTATATAGCCTTGGGTGCCCTGCTGGGGACTAAACCAATAGACCCTGGGCCTCTCATCAGGCCCTAACCATCAACTACTTCAGTGGTTTCTCTTCATCAAATAGTGGGGTTTCCCCTCATTGCATCACACACCCCCCCAGCTTGGATGCCTAGGGGAGACTTGATTGAGGGCTCCCTAACACCTCAAGACCAGCAGAAGTTTCTATTAGGCCCCTGAACTTTCTGTAATGCTGTAATTGAAACTTGGGGTGAACTTCATCAATGCCCACTCTATTCATCCTGTTTCTTTCTCTCTCTCCCAATGAAATCTGTTTATTTTGTACAAAAGGAACACCTTAACACCACAATGCCTCAGAGAACACCAATTTGATGCTTTGGATTTTAATGTGTTGTCAACAAGTTCTCAAACTCAGACAAATTTAGAAATGTCTTCTTATCAGATCCCCTCAACCCTGTGTCCTTTGAAGGGGCCGCTGTACACATTCCTGTCCTCTCATTGGCCGTGATACAATAACCATTTCCTACAGCGCTGACCGCCACAGCTGTGTGGGCAGTAGAAGGTTAACCAGAAGCTAGAGACTGGTCTCTGGAAAAATCTTCCGATAAAATTCGTAAAATTGTAACCACCAGGTCGCACACAGGACAAGGTCATGTTGTGTGCTAGTGTGCATGGGATCATTATGGGCGGAAGCCTACTAAAGGGACCAGAGACCAGCGATCTTCATGAGAGCTGACTGCCTCATCTTTCTTCACTGGGGCAGCTGGTGGCTTCCAACAGCTCACCTTTCTGTTACGACCCGAGTTCCGAGGCACCGGCAACCGGGGCTCCAGCAAACGTGATGTATAATTCATCGTTTCCCACTGCATGATTACCTCTTGGGGTCGTTGGAATAATTGGGTGAGGGCGGGCGCAGGAAAGCAGATAGCACCACTTTGACAGTGATTATGAGCTATAGTACACACGTTTTTAATTGCCAGGGAGGAGGCACTGGTAAACTGTAGGGGGGAGGGGTGTCTGAAAAGGGGAATGTAGATCAAATAAGTTTGGGAACCGATAGTTTCTCAAGAAAATCTCACTACCATCAAGTCGATTCTGACTTACGGTGACCCTATAGGACAGGCTCCACCGCTTGCCTGTCAGTTTGTCACACTGTGGTGGCTTGTGTGCTGCGGTGATGCTGCAAGCTAGGTCGCTGGTGTTTCAGAGTGAACAGGTGTCAGCAGAGCTTCCAGACCAACAGACTACAAAGAAGGAATTGCCACCCACTTAGGGGGAAGAAGCCACAGAAAGCCTTACGCTTAGCTTCGAAGCATTTTCAAATACGGAAAAAGCCTAAACAGAGGAGGCAGACTTTGTCTGAGATACTGCCATCAGATGGGCCCCTCCAGTCCAAGGAGGCTGAAGTGGAGCTGATTTCTTAGGAGGGGATTGACGATGGGGACATGAGGCAGGTAAAGTCTGTGGGCGTGGCTCCTTCGGGATCTTCATTTGCTGGTGGGACATGACTCGAGGTATGGAGAAACCGCTGCAAAAATCTTCTAGTGATCACAACTTGTAATGTGAAAAGTATGAATTTAGGAAAAGTGGAAGTGGTCAAAAATGAAATGGAATGCATGAAAATTGATAGCCTAGGCATTAGTGAGCTGAAATGGGCTGGTGTTAGCCATTTTGAATCAGCAAATCTTACAATTTACTATGCTGGAAATAACACAATCAATAGGAATGGTGGGGCATTCATTTTCAGAAAGGATCTTGCTAAATCCATCATGAAGTATAATGCTGTGTGTAATAGGATTACAGCTAATCCAATCAATGCAACTATTATTCAAATTTGTGCACCAACCACAAAAGCTACTGATGAAGAATTCTACCAATAACTTCAGTTGGAAATTGATTAAATGTGCAATCAAAATGCAATGATAGTTACTGGTGATTAGAACACCTCCCCACTCCCACATTCATTGTTTGCTCCCCAGTTCTCCTTACTCTCTGTCCCCAATAAAATAATTTCACCAGTTAGTGTCTCTATGTGTCTACTCATTCTGTGCATCATAACCTGGGAAATCAAACAGAAACAATTTAAAAATGAAAGAGAAGAAGACAATTATAATATCAAGGTAAAAATAAAGGTTAGGTCAAGAAGGAGCTCAACTCACAAAGTATCATATTATACCATGGTTTGAACCACCATAATCAAGTTTACAATAATTTGATAGTAAAGCTGTTCAGATCCCTTGCCTATGGCAAGAAGGGACCTGCCAGAGACTTAATCTGCCTAGGTAATCTGAGATGGGTTTGGGGTTCCCACTGTCCCCCATAGCCTTCTACATATTGGGTGTTCATAATTTAAGCTCTGATACTTTTCTCTTGATCATATTTTCACTTTGTTATCTACATCTTTGGACACATAGGCTAATGTGCTTCTTTTGTGTGGACTTTGTTGATTCCTCACTTAGATGGCTGCTTATTTGAATACAAGCCTAAGACCCCAGACATGATTCCAATTGATAGCCAGGCACCATCTGCTTTCTTCACCACACTTGGCTGTAACTCCCTTACCTTCAATGATCTCTTCAGGACCATGTTATGAGAACTAACTGTGCTTGGATTGAGGCTAGAATTAAGTAGAAGCCCAGAAGGCTGTGCACGGGTTATGAAGGACTCTAGTTTACATCGGCGGTCATATTAGGACAAAAACATAAGCCCAAAACACAAAAAGAAAAACATTGTCAATCATCCCCCTGGGATGTAAGGTGATTGCATTGATAGCATCAATAATTTAATGGCATAGAATTTAAGGCACTGTTGATATGAGGAGTTTATGTGAATATGGTCCAACTGTGAGCTGCAATCCATGGGTTATTGCTTTGTACAGGTTGATTTCTTATTTGATTGAGCTCTGTTTTATATTGAGCATTGGAGTTGGTGCTAGGGGGAAATTTCCTGTAATCTTCTTTACCAGGGCAGATCATTGCCTACCAGATAGCTTCCTGTCATATTAATTCAAGGGGAGCATTGAGATTAATATATGGTAGTTCTGGTTCCCCTTTTATTGGACACCCACTAAACCAAAAGTCCTACCCAAAGTCCAATGACCATGATTTCCACAGCCTTAGGGTGGCCATCTTTTGCTTTCTCTCCCATTAGGGAATTTTAGTCCTAGGTTCAAGGATACAGGTAGTTTTGAGATAGGGCCCAGTTCGTTCAGCCAGGCTTCCATGTGGAGTCCTTTTGTTGTGGTGGGGGTGTGGGGGTGTGTGTGGGGGGTAGGGGGTGCCATGTTCCCTGTCAGGCCAACATCTAAGGTCATCATAGTGCTTAGTCCATGGCATCGTTTGCCAAGGGTAGAAGCACATTCGTAGTGTACCCAGGAATGTAGAGCCAGCTTTACTGTTCCCTTAGTTTCCCTACAGTTATTCTTTAGCATACCTTCTCGAGGTGAAGTTGCTCCGCCCCATTTACCCACCATGCCCACCAACAGAACTATCAGTGTCTCCTCTGAAGTGTCGATGCCCTCCTTCCCGGGTCTTGACTTCATTTCCAGTGGGGCTGCTTCTCACTCCCATGGAGGGCCTGCGGATTTGTCACCGGTGGATCTCAGTGGTGTGGATGGTCTTCTCCCCACACCCTGTCTTGAAGGAGTGACCCCAGCCAATGTGAGGTCTCCTCTTTCCAGGAGGTTCTTACGAAGTGCACGTCAGGGGGGTAATGTGTAGTTTATGCTCATAGGCAGACTGTCTACCTCTTCGTTTGGGAATCGATCTCTAAGATTTGTTTAATTGGTGTTTCTCCTTCTATCAGTGGACTCATACAGCATTTGTCCTTTTGTGATTGACTGACTTCACCCATCATCATGGCTCCCAGGGCGTTCTGTATTGTGCGGCGCTCCATGTTTTCATCCTCGACACGACAGACCATGGATTAGTCTTCAACCTCACCAATTCAGGTTCCCAGCTCTTCAATTCTGTTTCTTTGTGCTTTCATAGTAGTGTGTCATTCTGTTACTGTGGTGTTTGACGTAGGAAGCCATTGTAATCTTCCCTCTGAGCAGAATACACCCAACCATAAATCTCTCAAGCCTGCCTCAAAAGGGATGGCTGTATCGCTATAATGTGATCATGCAGTGCCTACTCCCGGATCCCTGAGAGTAATTCAGACAAGGCTGATCTCAAGAGAGCTCGACCTCACCGCTCTAGGCTCCTCCTCTCATGACATCTTTGGGAGTTGCTTGGGAGGCTGACCAGGGCTGGTGCCATGGGACAACTGATGAATTGCTCAGTCAGTCTATCCAGTACCTCAGCCTGGAACAGCCTCTGGGCCCTGGGGCTTCCTCTCATAGTCTCACACACAAACTGCCTGTCTGTATCTCTGCTTGCATTGCTATACTAATACAGAGCTAATGGACCCTATATGGGTTGTGTGCTAACAAAGGAAGGGGTGGGGGGAGCCAAAGAATTGCCCTGGTTTGGGGGGTACCCTAAAACAGTTGTACCTCAGGGGTGAGAGATTAGTTTTGTCAAGTGGGGCTGGCGCTGCCCCATCTTCTCTGGAGTGTTAACTGACTATTTAGGCCCAGGCTGCCCTGTAGCACAATCCCCACATGACGTGGTAAGCTGTGTATCATTGCTGTTGGCAAGGTAGGGCTGCAAGCAGATCAGACCAGAGATCCTTTGACTAGAGATGAGAGCCAAGCCTATTTGGGCTTCTATCCACCCTAGGCTGGTCATGGAGAATCCATGCACCTCTGTCAGCCACCCTAGCTAGCTCCTCCAGGACTGGGAAAAATTGGTGGTGAGGATTGGGGAGCTGTAATCTACTGGTTTCTGGCCGAGGGGAATCCACCGGGAGGTATTGCTGCCCTTTTATTTTAATAAAGTGGTGTCTATTATCATCACGCTGAGAATCTTGCTGTCTGGACGTGTAGGACATCCCTCTCTGTGGCCCCTCTGCACTGGTCCCTATGGAGGCCCTCCCGTATGGGCTACTTGATCGCCACCTTCAGAACATAGCGGCCAGCAAACATCATGGACACCAGGGATCTTCTCTCAGGTCATGATTTCCTTTCTGAGATTTCCTTGTGATGTCCCCACCAAAAGAGAAGAAAGGTCGGAAGTAAGAATTCCTTTCCCACTCGAAATACCATCTTTGACTGTTTAAAACACCCATCTTGGTCTCATGCTAAAGTTGGAAGAAGCAAAGTGACCTGCCAGGTTTTGTGGTTTCTAAAACAAACAAAGTGTGGAGGCTCAAATGCCCTCTCTCCCTCAGAAAGGTTTGCACATCAGCTCACAGCGAGTACTAACAAGGAGGTGAATACACGCCTGTTTGGGCTGGGAGGGGGGATGGCACTCTCCTGCTACCTGCTTGGCCTTGAGGCACCTGTCCACAATCCCTGGGGGTGATGATAGTCATCGGGCCAGCTTAGGCTTCTCTAAGGGCCCAGCCACAGTGGACGGTTCCCATTCTTGATTAGAAGTGAGATTCAAATAGCCTATGTGGTACACATCCGTGCTTCTGAGGACTTTATTAGGGATGCCCGGCACCAAAGATGCCATGAGAGGAGGAGCCTAGAGCGGTGAGGTCGAGCTCTCTTGAGATCAGCCTTGTCTGAGTTACTCTCAGGGATCCGGGAGCAGGCACTGCACGATCACATTATAGCGATGCAGCCATCCCTTTTGAGGCAGGCTTGAGGGATTTATGGTTGGGTGTATTGTGCTCAGAGGGAAGATTACAATGGCTTCCTACGTCAGCCTATAGAAACGGGCGAGAATGGGCAGCAAGGCTTGAAAGCAATTACTCCACAGCTGTGGCTTGCTCTGCTTTTATAGAACTAAGATTTCTGCCAGGGGGAGAGGGAGTGGAGAGTTCTGGAAACAGCAATGTTTGGTGTCCCACTCTTGCTTTGTGCAAAAGGAAACCCAAATCCACTGCCCTCTAATTGATGTAGTCTCATAGAGCCCCTATCTGCATGGGGTCTCCGTGACTGTGGATCTGTACGAGAGCAGACTGCCTCATCTTTCTGGTGAATTAGTAGCCCAGTGCCCAATCCACAGCACCCCCAGGGCTCTTTCTTATGTTGTGCAAGGCCCCCAGAACTCTTGCCAGCCCCCGCAATACTTCCCACCGCTCAGAAGAAAGCTGCAGTCAGCAAGTTTTCAACTTGCAGGGGATCAACGAGTGACACAGAAACTCTCAGATGAGTCCGACCGGACCGGCATCTCCCAACCAGGCTGTCGCTCGCTCCCCAACTCTCTCGGGGTGCACACACATTCTCCTTGGCTTCTTCCCTGCCCTCTTTGTTCGCCTCCCCCAGCCTTCCCTGCTGACTCATATTACCATTCATGATCGCTTCTGG
>NW_022103925.1:5851624-5859872 GCF_000313985.2 Echinops telfairi
TGTTCCTGAGAAAGGAAACAAAAGGGTGGCCAGATGAAGGGGGGCATGGGAGTGTAGAGTTCTAGTCAGTGCTTCCCAGAGTGCCAGATGCAGAGCAGACAAAGATGCTGATTTGGGGAGCCAGAGATAGGACCAGACAGATGCCAGGTGATGCTGATGCTGTTGGCCCAAGGACCACACTTTTGCGTTGCGAGGTTATAGGCCACAGGAGGGGAGGGATTTCCCTTTGTAGCAGAAATGGTTAAATGCTGGGCGACTAGTTGAAGGTTGGTGGTTCAAATGTAGGCTCATCAGAAGATGGGCCTGGTGTGTGACCAATCATCTGCTTCCAAAATGCCACAGCTTTGGCCACCCTGTGGAGCAGTCTCACTCAGCACACCTGGGGTCGCAATCTACTTCATGGCAACCAACAACCAACAATATCTTCCTATCACACATACCTGGCCCAGAACATACATTTAATAGATTGTGTATAAATACATATGGATTCAACACATGACCTGTTACAACTTGAATTGTAACCACCCCCCTCCCTTCCACCATCCCCCAAATACGTGTTGAAATCCAGACACCTATACCTGTGGAAGCCATCCCACTTGGCTGGAGGGTTTTCCTTGTAAAGCTGATAAAGTAAGGTCAGTATATCCTGTCTTAAAGCCAATCACCTGAGACCTAACAAAGAGCAGATGAGGTTTAGAGAGCAGCAGGCACGAACCGGGGAAGATGTGACAAAAGTGAAGCTAATCAAGGAATGCAGGCATGCCGGTGATAGAGGAGCTGAGACGAGGAGCTTCTCCCAGCAGGGAGAAAAATGCCTTTCCCTACAGTCTGCCCTGAATTCAGATTTCTACAAACTGTAGCCAGAGCTCTACTTAGAAGCGTGGATGGCAAGACTTCCTCTCAATGCTTTGGAGAAGAACAGGGTGCTTGGTAAAATAGAGGGTCAAGGACAAAGAGGCAGACCCTCAACGAGATGGACTGACTTAGCACCTGCAATGTTGGGCTCAAACAACAGTTGTGCGGCTGTACAGGACTGGACCCTGGTGGTACAGTGCTTACACGCTGGCCTGCGAGCCACAGGACCAGCAGCTCTGAACTACCAGAGCTCCTCGGGGCATTCTGCTCTTGGAAACAGTTACAGTCACAAACACTCGAAGGGGCAGTACGGCCACTATGGACTGGTATCAACTCAATGGCAGTGAGTTTGGTTTTGTGTGGTGTGTAAGGTCGCTGTGAATCTGAACCGACCCAGTGCCACTCAACAAGGTAACAACCACCTGTGGGGAAATGAATTTTAGTTTTTCGAAACAAGCCACTTGAATTTAGGTTGTGGCATCAGTAGTTAACGAAGATACTCTCTAAGAGACCATGCTGGGTGCTTGAGTGTCCTCATCATCCTGCGAGATATAGAATAGCTAATGTGTTTTAACAGGGAGAACGTTGAGGCTAATGGCACATAGTGATTTGAGTTACTTGCTCAAACTCGACCAGCTAATATGACAAAGACAGTAGTTGCTTACCAAATGCCCCCCATCTCCCCTACATTTCTAATCCTCCTTGCAGTTAGTTGAAACCGTTGAATTAATGCCAGCCAATGGGCGGGGGAGAACATGGCACGTGTCACCTCCTGACCAAGACCATTGAGACAGTGAGCCACTCCTAGCTCTTTCCTCCAGCTGAAACATGTGGCTCCCAGAGCACTGTCCAACCTGCTGTAAGCGCCCCATCGAGGGACATGTAACCTCTGCTGTAGTTAAATATCTACCACTCTGAATTTTGTTCTTCTGGTGAATATGGGTTCCCTGTTGATTTCAGACAGTCCTTCTTATAATGGGCTTATCGCAAACCCTAGGTCCCTTACATGTCAGTGATATTCCAAATCCCCCTGTGCTGACAGTGGTGCAAGCCCAGATAATGTAAGGCGCTAAAGTTGTAAGACCTGACTGGCCAGTGTCCTAAGAGACCTTTAAAGACACGAACGCATTAGCAAGGGCAGCAACAGTGAGTTGTGGGCAACTTGGACTAGGTTGATTCGATGGCAAGAGATTGTTGCTTGGGGAACAGTTCTCTACCTGAACTGGGGCATGCTTTCAAACACTGTTGCTGTTAGGGGCTGCGGAGTTGGTTCTGGTTCACAAAGACCCTCTGGATAACGGAACTAAACACCGCCCAGACCTGCACCAGCCTCACCGTGGTCAGGGTCCAGCTTGTCTTTCCAGCCACTGTGTCAACCCAGCTTGTTGGATTGGCTTCCTCTTTTTTGCTGCCCCTTCACGTGACCAAGCACGACGTCCTTCTCAAGGCTCTCGTCTCTGTGAGCACATGTCCAGAGTCCATTTCCAAGGAGTCTTCTGATTCTACTTCTTCCAAGCCAGGTTTGTTTGCTCTTTCGGCAATCCATGGTACTTCAGTATTCTTCTCCAGCACCTCCGTGCAGATGCAAACCCATCCATTCTTTTCTGGCCTTCCTTATTCAATGCCAAGCTTGCACATGTATATGAAGAGACTGAAGCTATCATGGCTTTCTTTGGGTACATCTTCATCCTCAAAGCAACATCCCTGCTTTTCAACACTTTAAAGAGGTCTCTGGGCCACAGATCTACCCGATGCAATGCATCCTTTGATTATTTGCCACTGCTTTCATGAGCACTGATTGTGGATCTAAGCAAGATACAATTGTAGACAACGCCAACCTTTTCCCCATGTATCATGATCTTACCTATTGGTCAAGTTGTAAGATTTTGATCTTCTTGACACTGAGTCATTATCCATATTGAAGGGAACAATCCTTGATTTTCATCAGCAAGTGCTTCCAGACCTCCTAGCTTTCAGCAAGCAAGGTGTGTCATCTGCATGGCTCAGGTTGTGTTAAAAAGCCTTCCTCCCATTCTAATGCTGCATTCTTCTTTATGTAGTCCAGTTTCTCAGACTTTTTGCTCAGCATACAGGTTGGAGAAATGTGGTGAGAGGATACAACCCTAACACACATCTTTCTTGATTAAGCCATCCAGTATTTCCTTGTTTTGTTTGCAACACGGTCTCTTAATCCATGTACAGGTCTCTTAATCCATGTACACGTTCTGCATAAGCACAAGAAAGTGGTCAGGAGCTCCCATTCTCAAGGCTGTCCACACAGTTGAATGTCTGCATAGTCAACAAAACACAAGCAAACGTCCTTCTGGTAGTCTCTGCTTTCAGCAGTGGCTGCGGCAATGGGCTCAGGCATAGCAACCATTCTGAGGCTGGCGCAGGACTGGGTAGTAGTTTGTTCCGTTGTGCATAGGGTCGCTAAGGGTTGGCTCTGACTCCATGAGACCTAACAACAACATCTGCCTTCAACCAAGATCAATCTGGTGTCGGCAATGATAGCCCTTGTTCCCCATCATCTTCTGAATCCAGCCTGAATTTCTAACAGCCCCCTGTTAATGTACTGCCGCAATGGTTGTTGGATGATCTTCAGTAAAATTGTGCTTGCATGGGATATCAATGATATTGATCTATAATTTGTGCATTCTATTGGGTCACCGTTTTTTTGGAATCGGCACAGATAGAGATCTTTGCCAGTCAGTTGGCCAGATAGCTGTCTTCCGAGTTTCTCGGCACAGGTGCGCGAGTGCTTCCAGTGTTTCATCAGCGTGTTGTAACATTTCGGTTGGTTTTGTCAATTCCCGGCGACCTGCTTTTTCTAATACCCTCAGTATTAGAACTTACTCCTTCAGCACCACTGGTTCTTGAGCACTTGCTACTTTTGAAATGGTTGGATGTTGACTAGTTAGTTGTTTCTGGTACAGCAACTCTTAATATTCTTTCCATATTCTTTGGCTGCTTCCTGCTTCTTTCAATAGTTTACCCAATAATGAAACTCTAGGCTTTACTTTTTTTCCCTCTGGTTCATTTTGAGATATGTTGAGTGTGTTCTTTCTTTTTGGTTTTCTAACTCAATGTAAAGAAGACAAAAATCTTCCTATTAGAGCAACAGGTAAAGGAGAAAATCCGTCATGACTAATGAAGAAAAGATCGAATTTGCCAAGTTTTTCATCTTGCTTCACAATCAACCTTCATGGGAAGCAGCAGTGAGAACAACAAAGGATGCAGTGTATTGGGTTAATCTGCCGCACAAGAGCTCGTTAAAGAATTGACAAGCAGAGGTTTTTGAGGGCTAAAGTGTACCTAATCCATGCCGTGGCATTAGGACATTGAGTGAGGAACACAGAGGAGACTCGTTCTATTTGCATGATGGTGGTGGTGAGGGATATTGAACAGTAAGGTCTGTCTTGGGAGAAGTGCAGCCAGAATGGCGTTGCAAGTGAAGATGCAAGACTTCGTGTCGTGTAGTTTGGACATGTTATAACAGGAGAGACCTTGGTAGAGCAGGGGCCAGTGAAAAGGAGGAGGATCCTCAATGAGATGGGTTGACACACTGGGTGTAGCCATGGGCTCAGACAACAATAACTGAGGACAGTGCGGGGTCAGGCAGTGTTTCATTTTGTTGTGCATGAGGTCACTATGAGTTGAAACTGATTTAATAGCACCTAACAACCACCACCATCTCTCAGAAGTGGACAGCTGTTCATTTTTCATTGTCTATTCTTAGTCTGGAAGCTGTCCTGAAACCTGTTTACCTTGATTGACCCTGCTGGTATTAAAATACTGGTGATATGCTTTCCAGCATTACAGCAACATACAAGATGCCACAGTAGGACATACTAACAAGGAGTGGCCAATAGGCCCTGACCCCTTATCAATCATCCTGCTTAATCAGCCTAGCTTTTGTCCCAGGCCACTCTGGAAGCAGCTTTTCTCCCCGCAGCTGCAGCATATCATTTCATAGATTCCTTTCAGCTGTTAGTAACCAAAGGAACCGTCAAAAAAATCAAGTTTTTACTTCACAGATCCCTTTCCCCTCTCTCGTACAAAAGCTCACGAGCCTGGAGCCATTGCAGTTAATCCCACACTCCTGACACCAATTGAGTCTGACCAGACCATGAGGTTAGTTAAAAAGTACATATAACGTCAATACATATACTTAGGGGTGAAACACAACAACAATCATGTAACATTGAAATGATAAGGCAATTCCCTTAAGCTAAAAAACAAAACAAAACAAAACAAATGGCTTCCAAAAACCTATGGCAAAAATCATGGTGCAATTCTCAGAATCCTTTTCTTTTTCCTTATTGCATCTCTTGCCCACATAAAAATGTAGAGGCTCATTTACATCTTTTATATTGCACTTGTTACAAATTTCCTGAAAGTGCTGCATGGGAGAGGTGACTGGAGCACTTCTGGAGCTACCCCCGTGCCCGATGTACAGGAACTCATCTGGCATTGAAAATATAGATGTTGCATTTTTGTTATCAATCTTTCTGAATTCTCTCCTTGCAAATATACAATTCCCGTCCCTTCTTCATGGTTCCAGTTGATTATAGGCCCTATGGTTCTCAATGCTATCTTAAAGGAAATCTTCGTCACATGGTAAAGGAAAGGAATGGTCAAATGTTGTTGGTCCAGAATAAAGTTATTTCTATTTCGTTCTCAGACAAGATGGGAAAGTAAATGGTGATGCATGTCCCCGTCAGTGACCATTTCCCTCAAATCTATCCAAGTTCAGGTCTTTCCCAGTCAGAATCTTAACATTGCTTGACAAACTTGCTCTAAAATATTTATCAGAAGAGCAGAGTCAAAAATAGCCAAGATAATCAAGATAGTCATATGGTATCTGAAAGGGCAAGACTCCCTACTGTATGTACCTATGCTCATAGCAAGTAGTCTCATCAGGACTTAATTGTGAAGAAGCATCACAGTAAACAACGGAACAGACTCAAGCATAGATCCCTGCAAGTATGGGCGCTGGATGAGGACAGGGTTTGCTATATATCAGGGCACGCAAGAGAAGAACTCTCCAATAGTGCGTGTTGGGACAACTGGGTGAGTCATGCACTGGACCTGAATTTTGTGAGCCTAATAATGGCATCTCAATTAAGTTCCAATGGCTTACTCAGTTGCCTCAACATTCCTTATTGGAGAGCCCATCTTTGCTGTGTCATGATTTGCAACACTACCTCCACCCAACATCTATATTTGCAATGGATCTAAGCCTGGGCCTTGGGGATGGTCCACTGTATTGTTTATTGTATGTGCTTTTCAACACATGTAAAGAATCTGAATCTAGATCCTTTCTTGCGGGGAATTGGGAAGTCGTTAACAACCTGTAATTTTTGCCTGTCCATTTTTGTATGGAAAGCAGGGATAATTATTTTTATATTAACTTTGTATTTTTTTTATATTAATTTAGAAATGTATTTTTTGTTTTCTGGTCCCCAAGATAGGAAAGGAAGAATTTCTAAGATAAAGCAAAGGCACACAAAACCTTGCGGTTTTCTTCTTACAGATTTTGAGTGTCAACAGTTTCTTCTGTAAGTTTAAACAATTCAACAGCCAAACGAGCAAAGTCTATGACTGGTCCACGCATAGAAAATCCTCATGTTCAGTGAGCGGTGCCCAGGGAACAATCTCAATCAGGACGATGAGAAGGAAAACAAAGCATTTCTCCTTCTCATGACACGGGATCCCATTTCTTGTTTTACCAACTCTTAACAGATGGGCAAGTTGCTCCCCACAGAGGTGACTGTCATGTATAGCCCTCCAGCACGTAGCCCAGGACCCACTTCATCCGTGTTCACCCGTGCACATGGACAGCAGTGCTTCTGAGACTGTGGGAGGTCATGTAACTGGTTCTGAGCGATGGGCTGTGTGTCATTCCCAAAGAGCACCTCACTGCCTGCACAAGGTCTTTCCTTCTCAATCTTTCCCTGTCAAGGTGAAGGAGCAAGCCAATGATCCCTGATGGGGCCCTCCACTAGCTTAGGTCCCTATGGACTGTGGGGAGCTGAGCCCCTTCCTGACCCCCCAGTGGGCATGTAAAGTAGAATATTTGTCTGCTTTCCAATAGCGACTGTGAAGCAGAGATAATAACCAAACCAAGCCCATTGCTATCTGCTGGATTCCAACTCAGAGCAACCCTGAGGACACGCAGTGCTGGGTCCCAGGTTTCCAAGACGGAATCTCTACAGGCTCACACGGCCTGTCTCACTCGCTGAAGCAGAGGGAGAACTCAGGGGGTTGTGTAGCATCTGGAAGTTAGTTGTGGAGCCTCGTCAGCCTGCCCTGCATTTTTTAATAAAACGTACTTGAATTAGGTGAAGGTTGACAGAACAGCTCATAGTTGCACCGTTTGCACTTTATCCACACTCCGATTCAACGCATCCATTGCAATCCCCTCCAGGAACCACCACTTACTTACCTGCTTCTTCCCTGCGTTTCCTGTTTCCATTCCTCCTTTGCCCCCGCCCTCTGAATTTGGTCCTTGGGTGAATGCTGCCCTTGTGACCTCCAAAGGACAGTTCAGTTCCAGACCTGAAGGGTAAGGGCCATAGTCTTGGGGATCCCAGCCTACCCTAGTTTTTGAGGGACACAAATCCACCCCTTCCCTTCAAGCTCAGACAAGTGAACTCAGATGCACAAAACACTAGGCTTTTCCATCTCCTGCGTTGCCCAGGACAGGAGTCACAGTCTAATTTGCCAGTGAGCAGAGCCACATTTAACACTGAATTGAGAAGCTGAAGCACTTCCAATTTAAACACAATTTCATTGTTTTAGTAGTTCATTGTAATATAATTACTGAAAAGTTACCACCCATCAAAACTTGCTGTGGGTGTAAAATATACACCCAGTTTTTCTTACAAAGTTTTCCAACACCGGGTTTCTATTTTAGATATGCTCTGTCCTCATGAGGATTGCTTTATGGTGGCAGGAAAAAAGCTCCCCTCAAGTATATTGCTGCTGTGTGCCCCGAGACAATTCCAACTCACACCTAAGTGTGCAACCACGGCACACCAGGGCTCCTTCATATATATACGAGCCCTGGTGGTATAGTGAGCTACGTGTTGGGCTGAAGACCCCAAAGTCAGCAGTTCAAACCCACCAACTTCTCCTCGGGAGAGAGATGCATTCTACTCCTCTAAAGATTGATGTGCTCAGAAATTCGCAAGGGCAGTTCTACACTGTCCTGCAGGATCACTGAGTCAGAACTGACTCAACAGCAGTGATTTTATATATATATATATATCAATATGCATGTTTTATATAGAGATAGATATACACGTCTGTATGTGGATTGATGTAGTGGCTGTCACAGCAAACATATCAACCACTGTGAGGATAATACAAGTGTTTCATTCTGTCGTCC
>NW_022103925.1:5860733-5875780 GCF_000313985.2 Echinops telfairi
CTGCCCTTTCCTATGTGCATACTTTCCATCCAAGTCTCTGGTTCACCTACCAGTGGTGGCTTATGTTCAATACAAACCCCAGCTCAGGCACCCACTGCCTTGCTTGATCCTGACTTACCCTTCAATCAACCACTGAAAATACAACATGACCCTGGTTTTTATAGCATTCTAGAGGACACGGACTGAGATAAAAAGATGAACCCGACAAACAGCTGAGTTTAAGCAACTCATGCCACTTCATCTCCCTCCCCGCCAAGGGTCTCCAGTGTTCAATTCCCTTATCTTCCTCTTTGGAACCCTTGGGTCTTGGGTGTGAGATGCAGGGTCAGACTCAGTCCCCACACCCTTCCCTCCCAGGTGGGTGAATCGTGTCCATGTGCAAGGGGGGTGGGGGATACCCACAATGAGTCTTATGGCCCGATAGGTCCATAGACTGCTTGGGGAATCTTCCAGTCAAGGCCCCCCTCCCACCTGAGGCAAGCAAGGAGGGCAGGCTAGGTGCAAATCTGCCTCCTCTCTTGAAAGGCTTCATCACAATAGAACTGCCAGCAACTCCTGGGAATACAGCCAAACAGAAAGCAACATGGCCTTAGGTTGAACCACCAGTGTGCCCAACTCAAAGTGCATCCCAGTGGGTTTCCAACCAGCTATTGTGCAGATAAGATGCCTTTGTGGGGCTAAGAAATGCACACCTGGCAGGCTGGGCACTAAACTGGCCACCTTGCTCCACACTGGAAATTAGAGGGCAGAAGCCGGTGCACAGACGTTTTATTGAACAAAGTTTGCGACAGCATCTCCGTCAATGCACACACGCCTGCTTCGAAACCAAAGCAGCATGCACACACACGATTGCCAACACGGGGCTTTGTAATACTCCGAATGTGTGAAGCAGGGTTTTGCTTTCTGCTCGTGGTGTTAGCCCACGGGCCAGGCAGCACGGCTTCTTCCCTGGGATGGTTTAGTCACCCCTCGAATCTAGATGACAGATGCCATCTTGCGCAAGGTCAATGCACTTTGGGCTCCCTCTGAGCCTCTGAGGACTGGCGTCAACCACGTGTAGTGATTGTTTTTCCCTTGAGCATTTTCAGTCTGTGGTGGCTGTATCCAAGGATGTGGAACTGGCACCTGGAGCGCCTAGCTGTACATCCTAGAGGCCAGGGATGGCTCTTCAAAGAGCTTTGTGTGTGTTCTGTTCAGCTGAGTTTAACATCTGCTTGGCTCGAAGCAGGGGCTCACAAATGTCTGGGAATAAGAGGTCGTCTATTAGGGTAAACTGTTACTTTAACTTTCTTACGCTACTTGTGTGCCAGAAATAAAACAAGACCATCTCATTTCTGGTCCCTCAAAAAGTAAGAAAACCTACTTTCAAAAGCCAAGTTTAAATAATTTTATTAACTATCCATAATAACACATGCCAAGTACAGAGCCTTCAGGACAGAGGCTGCACAGCGCTCCACACAGTTGATCCCACGTCTTCCTTCTGTGGCATTTCGCAATTCATCAGCGTGCCCTAGTCCCGGAACTCCCGATGATGTAGGGAAGCAGACATTTTTTTGCTTCCCTGATTTGTAAATGACTTCAGGTACACCTCCTTCGAAAAGTTCCAAGAACACCCCCAAAGCAACACTACAGTTTCAACTGTAAAAATTTAGCTCCATCCAGGTCCAAACGTTGTGCCTGAAAAACAGGTGATGCTGCAAATTATCAACCCAACACTGACGTGAATCTGACCCAACTCTCCGGCTGGCCTTCTGAGAGATGCTGCTGCAGAGGGGGGAGGACGCGTTGTGTGTGGGGGGCAGGTACAGAACTAGAGAGAAAGCGATTCAATCACAGCCTCTACTCTCCACATCTCGGGAGTCCCGCCTTCTGGCCAGAGGACACGGTTTTCGATGTGGCTAACACTTTGGGATACAGTTTTATGTAGCGAAGTGGCACCCCAGGACCGTTTCCTAGAAAGTGCAGCTGAGGCAAAGACGACGGAGTATAAGGAAATGACCCACAGCGCCCTCCCACTCCAGTTTGTGCAGAAAAATACACTCCATCCCACACTGTGCTTTCATGGCCTGAAAAATGAGATCAGACTATTACAAAAATGTGCTTCCAAAATAAATTATTTCTAGAATATAAAAAAGTTTACCTTTGTCTTCAGCCCCTCAGATCATTAGAAAATAGGAAATCAGAAAATTAGCTACTGCTATTTTCATGTGGTAAAAAATATTTATATACACACACACCACACACACCTCTCAAAGATCAATACAGCCAAGTTTTAAATTTCAATAGAAATAAGCCAATTAATCAACTTCATGAGCTGGCACAGAACCGTGTACAGGAATGTTGATTATCTGTCAAGTGAGCCGACTACAAACAATTACAGTCCTATCTGTCAGAGAACTGGAGATGCTCCCGTGTTTAGGGGGAAAGATGAGGTGGGCGTCTCCAATTGAATACCTAACATGACAAAGACTCACTGATGCGGTTTACCAGATGCAAGAGACCCCGGGGCCTGCTCACTATACCCGGAAGACCTCCTCCCTCCTCAGGAACAAGGCCTGATGGGAGACAGACCCCCCAAGTGGGGGCTGCTTTGCATCTTTTGATTCGAAGGAAGGTGTCCAGCTTAAGTGGAGAGGCAAGGATGACATCCCAACTACAGCAGGGTGGGCTTTTCTGTAATTCATACAAAAGGTTCTGATTGGAGGTCGGGAGCAATGCTGACTTTCGGGAGGGGGGGGGCTCCCTGGAAACCAGGGGTGGCCAGAGTCTGGGCAAAGATAGCAGGCTATCTCTATCCTGTCGATTCCCGGGACCGGGGGTGAGCTGGGCAGCTGTCCTGTCCCAATGGTTGGTGATGGCCTGGGAGCCGTGTCCGTGACCCAAGTGACCAAGGACAAAGACTCGGCGCTCACCAGAGGGCTCTGGAAGAAACTGCAGTTTCCACTTCGTGAGACAGAACACCACAGAGTCCCACCGCCACCATGTCTCAGATAGCCCCTACCTGGAATGGTCTTCTCAAGTGCTGGCTGTGCTCTGAAGCCCTGTCTGGCCACTGATGTATGTGGGAGTGTTGGGGACCAAGAAGGGCGTCATGTTTTCGATCCTTCTCAAGGCTACGTTTCTGATTGTGCAAAGGGCACGTCTGCTCTTCTGGCATCGTCATCAGGCTCCGTACAGGGAGAGCTGACACTAAATGCTTGAAAGGCTTTCTCTTCCTTCCTCCAATGCCTGCTCTTGAATGGGGAGGTTAGGGCACACCTTGGCGCCTCTTCTACACAACGGCTAACAAAGGCACAACTACTGTGCTACACAGAACTTTTTCCAAATGGTACAGGGCGGGGAAGGATTGAAAAGAACAACCCCCCCAACCTAGGGTCATGATGCAAAAGACATTGGACATCATTTCCGTAACCTGCTGAGCTGCGTCCAGGCAGCTCTTGGTTAAGGGTGCAGACACTCAAGTTTACTTCTGCAACCGCGGCACGCTGTTGTCTCATTCTGAGCATGTCATTCTCCATGGATGATGAAAGGGGCTCAGTCTTCGCAGAAAAAGGGGTGCAGGAAAAGGGGGGGCTCAGGTCTCACTGGTCATTGACTCAAAACGTTTCCCTACGCTCTCTGTAAAAGAGATGCATGGACACTTGTTCGTGTGTACAACTGAAGGGGAGGAGCCCTTTGGATGCCTTCTTCAGCGGCTCAGTCAGAGCTCAGGCCGAGACCGCTGGCTTTCAATGTCCCCAGGGGAGACCTCTTCTACCCCTCCAGAGAAGGCAGGGAGGGGAGTCAAACCCAAGCCAAACACAAAAGTAACCATTTGCTTCGGACCTCATTTTTCCTCTTCCCCTAAAGCTATGTGCCCTTGGAAGAAAGAATATCCCAATCTCGAGTGGCTTCTATCAAGTGCCGTTGGCCATGGCTCATCCACTCCTCCTGGTCTTCGTACAGCCGCCCACAGAACCAGCACTTGAATATACACTGCGCGGAGTCGCCGGCCAGGGAGTCCACCACCTGGTAGTTGTTCTTGTGAACCTTTTTCAGCTTCATCTTCAGCATCGTCTGCCTTTTGGCCCGACTGGCGCCCGCCTCGTCCTGGTAGGTGAGGCGCACTTGGTGCCGCCGGATGCACAGCTGGCAGCGGGTCCTCTCAGATAAGACCACTTTGAGGACGTTGCCTTTGTACTTGTTTATGACCTTCATCACGTTGGTCACCTCCGGCGAGTCCACGTCGGGATGGTTCAGCACGATGACCGGCTGGTTGCGGCGCGGGCATTTAATCAGTTGGTCCGGTTTGACCGCTATGAGCCGAAGGTGCCTGGCCACTTGGAAGATGGACGGGTCTTTGAGGCAGTGGTTGACGTGGGCCTGGCTCCTGCTCTTCCTCTTGGACGAGCTCACCTGCTTGGTTTTACTTCGGCTCATGGTGAGGTTCCGGGAGAGCAGTCTCCTTGGCTTGCCCCACTTCCTGCTGCCCTGTTGTCTGTGCGGGGGAACGGTTTTTCTGGAAGGGGCGCTGCTGCCCACGGCACTCTCCTTTTTTGGCTTTGGCCGAGAGGGTGGCTCGAGGCTTTGGGGCGCATCTACTGGCCCCCTCTCCTGTGCCTGAGAGTCCGAGTCTGTCTGTCTCGGCGGGCAGAGTGGGATGGGATTTACTACCTGTGCATCACTGCAGGGCAGACTGACAGGTGCCTCACACGTGGCCTCTATCACGTGGGCGTCCTCAGAGGAGTTGAGAACCCTCAACACAGCCCCTTTGGGGATCAACACAGGTGCGGCAACAGCCTTCTCGGCCAAGCTGCGCTCGGCCTCTGCAGCACTGCAGTCCTTTGCCGGCTCCCGGGTGAGCCCACAGCCACCGCCGTCATCCCGGGCGTCTGGAGGGGCACCTGCGGGAACCCCAGGCCCTGTGAGTGACACACTGATTTCCTGGACCGCTTCCGAGGAGGCACCCGGGGCTTCCTTTTCGGCCCGGGCCACGCGCTGACGAGGGGCGCCGCCCGCGGCCAAGGCCGAAGGCCGGCCGCAGGACTCGATGAGCTGGGCGATCTTTTGGCGCAGCAGTTCGATCGACTTGATTTTGGACGTCGAGCTGGTCCACCTGATGCTCTCGGGGACATTCTGGGAGCCGGAGCTCAGAGAAAACACCGAGGAGATGACGGGGCCGTCGGGGTCGGGGCCGCGGCTGCCCCTCTCGGCGTGCTTGAGCTCCGCAGGGGCCCCCCTGGGCGGCTGTGGCCCGGGCCCGGCGTCTCCGGGGAGGTCCAGGTGGGAATGCTCGCTTTTCGGAGGCGAGGCGGCGTGACCCGGCTTGGCCGCTGCCCCTGCCTGGCCGTCCTTCGGCTTCCAGTGGGAGGAAAACATCTTAAGAGGGATGCTGAGCTCCCCGCTGGGTTCCAGGCCGGTTTCACTGCTGGGCAGCAGGCCCCTCTCCCCCGGGAAGGAGGGCGCCACGGGAGGCGCGGCCCGGAGAGGGAACACGGGCAACAGGTCACTGGGTAGCCTCCACCCGTCTTGAGGGAAGGACGCGCCAAGCTGATAAGGAAAAGGGTTTGGAGCGGCGCCCGGGCCACACCGAGCACTGGCTTTGAGGGCGGGCGGCGGGGGGCGATGACCTTTCAGGACCGTGGGAGGAGGTAGTGTGGTTCTATGTGCATACAGGTGCCCGCTCTCCTGAGCATCCTGACCTCTCCGGGGGCTGAGCAGGGCTTCTCCTTTGGGGAGCACACGAGGGTTCAGTGTGAGGAAATCGTACGGCCTGACCCATTTCACGTTTCCAAGGGGATGGCGCCCCGCCGGCTGAAGACCATCGAAGCCCAGGAGGGTCCCGAGGGTCTCCTCCATGGTCGGTGGCCTTGCTCGCTCTGGAGAGCAGGCTCTTTCCGGCGTCTTGGAGCCCTTCTCCTTCGCCAGAGCCTCGGGGGGACCGTCCCCGTCGCCGCTGCCGCCCGCCTTGGGGCCTCCGTTTTCTTCCAGCGGAAACAGCTTCAGAACGAGCTGCTGCGTCCCGTTGACCACCTTCACGTCCATCAACTGCGCCAGGCAGTTGGCAGGGACGACAAGCTCGGCGGGTGCCACCACCGTGAGCGGCATGCCTGGCTGGACGGGCTCCTTGGTGGGGGACAGCACTTCCACCTCCACGCTCTTGTTCTCAAAGCCCTTGGCCTCGCCGGGCTCCGAGGCCGGCGCCGCCCTGCTCGGGATGCACACGACGTCTTTCTGGCGCGCCTTAGCCTCTGGCAGCAGCGAGACGCCGGGCAGCCCGTCTTTCCGAGCGGGCAGGGGGAACCTGGCCGGCGGATCAGGCAGCCTGTCCTGGAAGAGAGTCTTTGGGGCCGGGGCTGCAGAAAGCTCAGGGCTTGGCTTCGACGGGCTGCTTCCCTTCAGCTCCAGCTTGGCCACGGCTTTGGGCGACCGCTTGGCGCCACCACCGGCCTTCTCATGCACCCGCTTCCTGTGCTTGACGATGTAGTCGTTCCGGATGGCGCCGTAGTCGCAGTACTCACACTGGTAGGGGAATATGCCCGTGTGCTTCACCAGGTGCCTCTGGAACTCCCCCTTGGTGTAGGAGATGTGGCTGCAGTGGGAGCAAATGAACTTGATCTCCTCGTGCTGGAGCGTGTGCTTCCGGTACTGCAGAGCGTCCTTGGTGGAAAACCGGCACTTGTCACAGTAGTATTTGCCAGGCTTGAAGTTCCTCACCTTGAACTTACTGGGGATGGGGCCAGAGAGGGCATCGGTGCCATTGCCGAAGTGGGTGGTCCCGAGACTGTGATTCACAAAGTGGAAGCGGTGGGGAGGCACCCCCAGGCTGCACTTGAAACAGATGTACGGGTCTTCCCTTTGGCCCTGTCCAGTGCCCAAGAGGAAGTCCTGCAGGGGAACCCTGTGGATGCTTTTGCACTTGGTACACGTAGCAATGGTCATCATGGCGGCTTCCCTCTCGGGGTCCTGGCACAAGAGGGCGTGGCCTTCTCGTCCATCGGCTCCAGCCACGCTGTTGCCGTGGGGCTGCTTGGGTGACATGGTCAAGGAGCTGGACCTGTCGTTCACCTGTGGAATGTACAGAGGCTGCCCCACGTCCTTCATCATCTTTATCTGCATTGCAAGAGAGGGGCTGCTGGGATTTGGAGAGACCTCACCGGAGACAGTTCTCCGCAGGAAAGCAGCTCCTCTCAGAGAGCAAGCTCAGGAATCTTCCTCGATCCACAGCAAGGCGTGATCCCAAAGCACGATCGCTTCCGACTCCCTGGTATTCCAGGCAACACTACAGGGAAGGAAAAGGAGGAAAAACATAAGGAATGATTGGTCTGTGAACCTCAGGCTGTGAGAAGCGACGACTCAACTCCTCCGTATTGTAACGGCTTGGGGACTTTGATGCTAAATCTCAACAGTATTCGAGCATGGAGCAGGCAACTAACACGTCTCAGGTGAGCAGGTTTATAAAGGACTGTCCCTCAGCCCCCCGTGGACCCACCCTGAACCCAGGCACGTCTGCAGCTAGAGGGTTGCGGCGGCGGCGAGGGCTCGGAGTTGGTCCCCGGTGTTCAGGAGCACAGGCCGGGGATTCCTGCGACTGCTCCTTGCCCTCCCTGGGCCTTGCGCAGGAAAGCCTGCCCGTTTCAGGATGAGAGAACGCAGGTGGGCTCCCAGGTCGGCGAGCCCGTCTTCACACCAGTTTCTACACGGGCACTATGATCAGCTGGCATGCCTCCACACCCATTCTCAGTGCTGGGAGCCAGTGGCGCGGGCCACGTCAGCCAGGCCATCCCTGCAGCATGGGATCTTGTATCCGAGGTGCTGGCGGTCGTGCTTGCTGCTGAGGGGACGTCAACAAAATCGGTCCCTACCATCCTTGTGAGCTTCTTATCCAGTGCGAAGAAGGCCAAAGTCATCACGAATGGACCAAGAGGTCACACATCACAGACCAAGAGGTCACCCCGTGATAAACGGAGGAAAGGATTGGGGTGAGAACAGCAGAAGCAGGCAGGGGGGTGAAGGGGTGTGTGCGAGATGAGGCTCTAGGCCTGGGGTGTCGAGGCGAGGAGAGGTCTTACAATACACAGTATTTGTGCTGAGAGCTGAGGGCAGCCACGGAGAGGGCGCGGTGGCTATGTGGGAAAAGGGTGTTTCAAGCAGAGAAGCAAGGTCTTGTGGGAAGTGGGCCTGCCCATGTGGGAAGCAGCCAGGAGGCTCTGGGGCCGGAGGGCAAGTGACCTCAGGGAGACATGCTCACAGAAGGCTCCAGAACACAACTGATTATGACAAGGCCTTTCCTGGACATCAGTGGTTCTCAACCTTCCTAACGCCATGACCTTTTAATATAGTTCCTAGTGTGGTGGTGACCCCCAACCATAAACTAATTTTCGTGGCTACATCCTCACTGTAATTTTGCTACTGTTATAAATTGGGCAACCCCGGCGAAAGGGTCTTTCGAATCCCAAAGGTTGAGAACTGCTGCTCTACATGAAATGGGGCACCAGAGAACAGGACAGGCAGTAGTTAAGACAGGACCGGGCTGGTCTTTCAGACTACTTTCCGGCTGCTGGGAAGAGAAGAGCTGGAGACACAACGACCGCAGAAGGGACTGAGGGGAGAGGCGATGAGGACCTGGGCCGACTCACTCCCGTTGAGTGGATTCTGACTCAGCAAACCTGCGGGACCGAGCAGAGCTGCCCCGAGACGGCCACTCTTTATGGGAGCAGGACGCCTCCTCTTTTCTCCCCCGGGGCAGCTGGTGGGCTTGTCCACTGGCTGTACTGTCCGCAGCTCTGACACTTAACCCAGGACTGTCCCAGCTCTCCTTAGGTGACAACAGCTCCCTGCCATCGAGTCCATGCCGACTCACAGTGACCCCCCGTGGGCTTCCGAGACTGACTGTTTACGGGAGTGGGAAGTCCTGTCTCCTGCAGAGCTGCTGGTGGTTTCGAACTGCCGCCCAGGTGGATCACAGCCCAGCGCGTAACCACGACACCACCAGGACTCTCTGCTCAGGTGACAGATACTATCTGAATCACGTACGCCAACATCCACCCAGAACATGCTGGGTAAGAGTCACTGGGTTTTTGTTCTATTTAAGAAAACAGTTCGATGATCTTGAAAGATAGGGCCCCCCCCCTGCTGAGTCCCAGGACACAGAGAGCACCCAGCCAAACACAGGCTGGCCCCACAGCTTTCTCTTCTCTGGCCTTAAGGAAGCTGCTTCACCTTCTGGAACTTCAAGTTCTCCCTGTGGCCATCAGCAGTTAGGGCGCTTACCCAACCTCCCCCAAAGCCCAACCCCCAGTAGCTTTGAAGGCGGAAAACGCTAACACTCAGTTTAAAGAGCACCTAAAAGTTTAGGGAGTTTACTAGATGCTCCAAGTGCTGAGAGGCCTGGTAGGATCTGGCTGTTCATTGAGGCAGGATGGTGGTAGGGACCTTAGCTGCTTCCTCCTGGCCCTGCTGGTACATCAAGCAGCATGCAAAGTCAGCCCGGGAGACTGGGCAGAGTCAGGAGAAACTCCTGTCTGCCTAGCTAGAGCCGGAGGGGAGACCTTCCCTGGGAAAGCGGCTCCGAAAGCCCCCTACGTGCACATTGTTTGAGGGCCAGTCTCGGGTTCTGCCCTTTCCATGTGTGTAAAACCTAGGCTTCGTCCTTCTAAAGTGGCTCCCGGCGGCAGCTGAGCCCTGAAGGCAGGCCTCGGGGTGCCAGACAAGACGGGCCTCACTGCCTAGGAGGGGCACGGAGAACACTGAGCAGCCAACAGCCAGGATGAGGCTGTGGGTGTGAGGTGCCCTCTCTGCCAAAGACCCGTCTCCAAGAGGAGAGGGATTCCTGGTGTGCAGGTGTGCCAGGGGGCTGGGGGTCCAGAGGTGTCTGTGGAGACAGGCCCCCACTTCTTCCAGATCTGTCCACTGGCTACAGGGAACAGAGGAGGAAGTGACGTCTGGGGAACCCCTGCTGCTCACCGGAGGGCCACTAACCAGCCTGCTCTGCCGGGAAATGATGGCTCCATCCGTCACCCCAAGTCTGGTCCAGCATGCTTACAGCGGCCCTGGGGTGCTCACTGCTACAGCAAAGGGAGTCATTGAGGCAGCCAGGACCCCGAGAGGGCAGAGGCTCAAGAGTGGAAGGTCAAGGGCACATGGCCCCACCATCCAGAGAAGAGCCCACATGCTATCTGCTATTCATCCCCAAGCCAGCAAGCCCAAGCCTCTTGGCTGCTCAGGTGGAAGCCCGGCAGGTGACCCCAACAAAGGCCAGACTGGGAACCACCGGTGAGGCTGCCTCTGGCTGCCCTGAAGCCATTCACGGGCTCTTCCCAGATGCAGGTGATGGGTCAATCGTGCACTGGGCTCACTGGGACAACGCCATCCCTTGGGGGCGCTGGCTCTCCTTCAACAGGGTTTACCCTCGGGGTGGGGGGTGGGGGCGCCAACCTCCCTGGAACCAGCTTTCTTCTAGCCTGGCTGCTGCAAAAAGCAGGGACACCATCCACCTTTGCACCTGATGCCGATGAGCCTACCACTTGCTGGGCACAGCTGGCTTATTCTCAAGTGCTGCGACATCATGTCTTATATGGGGGGAGGCTTCAAAAAGGCTGTGGAGAGATAAAAAACGGAATGGAAAGGTAATGGGAACTTTTTCCATGGGTCCTTTTTTTAAGCACCCTATAGGTCACCCTACCACCTGTCTGTTGGTTTGTCTCGCAGCGGTGGCTTGCGCATGTGTTGCTGTGATGCTGGAAGCGCCGTTACTGGTGTTTCAAAGAGTGGACAGGGTTGGGCACAGCTTCCAGACGATGAACAGACTACAGAGACGGGAGAGGCTGTCCACGTTGGAGGAATGAACCACCGAACACACTCATGGAGAGTATGGAGACGCTGTCGGATACTGAAAGCCTCCTGAACGGAAGCAGACCAAGGTCAGAGATCGTGCCGGAGGATGAGCCCCCGGGACAGAAGGGCTCAACCTAAGACGGAGGAAGAGCTGCCTTCTCAAAGTGGAGCCGACCCTGGTGCTGTGGGCTGAGGGCGGTCTGTGGGAGTGAAGCCTGCAGGCCCTTCATTGGCTGACGGGGCACAAAGCAAGAGGAGAAGAAACCGCTGCAAACATCAAATGACCCGAACGTGGGAGGCACAAAGCTGGACCTTGGAAAACTGGAAGCCGTCAAACGCGAAGCAGAAGCAGAACACACGAAGTTAGATGTTCTAGACACGAGTGAGCCGAAATGGACTGGTATTTGCCATTTTGAATCAGAAAATCGTATGGCTGACTACGCAGGGAATAAGAAATTCAAGGGGAATGGCGAGTATTTCATCGACAAAAAGACAATGTCGCTTATTACTAACATCTACAATACTGTGCAAGCTTACAATCAGAAAAAAATGAACTGCCCACTAAGGAGGTGGGCAAAGGACCTGAACAGAAGTTTCACAAGGGCAGAAACCTGAATGGCCAATAAACTTATTAGAAAATGTTTCCAATCACTAGCCATAAGAGAAATGCAAATTAAAACAACTATGAGATACCACCTAACACCCTCAAAGATAGCCCAATTCAAAAAGCCAGAAAGTAACAAGTGTTGGAGGGGCTGTGGGGAGACAGGAACTCTTGTCCACTGCTGGTGGACCTGTAGGTATGGACAGCCATTATAGGAATCGATTTGGCGATATCTAAAACAGATGGAAATCGACCTACCATACAACCCAGCAATCCCCCTCCTGGTATTTACCCGGAAGAGGCAAAAAACAAACCACAGCCAGACATCTGTGCTCCAACGCTCATAGCGGCACAGTTCACAATTGCAAGGGGTTGGAGACAACCCAAATTTCTATCAACAGATGAATGGATCAAAAAACTGTGGTACTTACATACAATGGAGTGCTGCATATCTCTAAAATGCAGTGATGAACGCATGAAGCACATTGCAACATGGGAAGAACTGGAGGAAATCATGCTAAGTGAAGTAAGTCAAGCACAAAAGGACAAGTGCAATATGAGCCCAGTGAGGTACGCTTAAAAAAAACAACAAAAACGGGGCAGAGGGGAAAAGCTATTATATACATACATTCCTGTGTGAGGTCCACAACTATGGCAGGGGCCAAACCCAATCCAGGGATACATATGGCAGCCAACTAAATAAGGGATTAAGAAAAAGAGAAAAAAAAGAATGGATAGTGGGGAACAGGGCACTAACCCAGCCAAGGGGAGGGTATTGTTTATATCTCCACAGGAGAGGGAGAGAGCAGGCTTCAACCGGGTGTGCCAAGACATGAATACAATATACCGGCATGTACCAGAGAACCAATAAAGGGGATTAACACTCCCCCACCCCCACCCCGCCGCCCCCTTCATAAGAATGCACTTCAGAGGACAGTGCTGGGGCTACAGCTTGGGGAGAGGGGTGCGTTGGATTAGAGCACATGGGAGAAATGCAAAGGGATGGAGAGGGAGGAGAGGGCATCCTGGCCCACCAAGCCCCAAGGACGATGTTCCTGCTCGGAGCAGATAATGCACGGGGAGTACCGTAGGGCAGGCCCCACCATGGGACACAGCATCCCTCACTGAACCATGGCACTGCAGGGGGCAGCACTGGAGACACAGCGTGGGAATAGTGTATGGTCTGACCCCATCACACTGGGGCGAGGCACTGAGGGCATGCAGCAGAGCAGCAGGGGGAGCAGAGTGAAGAAACCCCCGGGGGAATACCAAAAATAGACTTTGGAGACAGAGTGTGGCACCCCATCAGACTCGACTGGAAAACACCCATATAAGCCAACCAACAGACCTTGAACTATTCATAGGCTTTTCCACTTTTGTCAGTGGCTTCCTTTTTGTTATTGTTATTTTGTTTTTGGTTTTTGTTATTGTTTTGCTGGTTTTGACTTCCTTTGTTATTTGACTTTGCCTGCTTTTTGCTCTTACTATGTATCTGCACGTCTATCTCGATGAGATAGGTGGGACAAATAACTCAGAGATGAAAAGAACGGGACCAGTGCTTCCAGGGGGATACAAAAAAAGTGGGTGAGGGGCAATGGAGGATGATATAAGATATGAAAATAATAATCTATAACTTATCAAGGGTTTGTGAGGGAGAGCGGGCAGGAGAGGGGGAAGGTGAAAAAATGGGTAGCTGAAATCAGGGGCTGAAGTGGGAAGAGAATGCTTTGAAAATGATGGTGGCATAAATGCAAATGTGCTTGGCACACTGGATGAATGTATGGATTGTGATGAGATTAAGAACCCCCAATCAAAGTATTTTTTTAAAAAAAAGGAAATGTCAAGATCTGTCTGGAAGTATAATGCTGTCTGTGATGAGATAATACCTATGAAATCCAATCAGTACAACTATCGTCCAAATGTATGCGCCAAGCACAAAAGCTCGTACCAAGAAAGTGAAGAGTTTCACCAACAACTTCAGTCAGAAGTTGATCAAACATGCAACCAAGATGCAGCGATAGCTACTAGCAATTGGAATGCAAAAGCCAGAATCAACAGGGATCTACATGTAACCTCCTCCCTGGGGCACGGACAACAGGAAAGTGAGTGAAGAGAGACGTCAGACAGTGTAAAGTATGACAAAATAATAATTTATAAGTTATCAAGGGTTCACGAGGGAGGGGGGAGCAAGGAGGAAGGGGGAAAATGAGGAGCTGTTGTCAAGGGCTTAAGTGGAGAGGAAATGTTTTGAGAATGATGAGGGCAACGAATGTACAAATGTGTTTTATACAACTGATGTATGTATGGATTGTGAAGAGTTGTATGAGCCCTAATAAAATGATTTTAAAAAACCACCCAGAATCAAAGAGGAAGAAACAGCAGTTGGAAATAAGGTTTTGATGATAAAAATGAAGCTGGGGATCTCATGATAGACTTTTGCAAGACCAAAAACTTTTGCAACAACCGTTTTCAATGCAAAAGCAACTCACTCTACATGTGGACTTCTCCAGATGGAATACCCAAAATTCAAACTGCCTACAGCTGTGGGAAGATACGATGGGAAGCTCGGTATCAGCCGCTAAAGCCAGGGGCTGACCGTGGAACAGACCATCGATCGCACATGTGTGAGTTCAGGATAAAGCTGAGACAAATTAAAACAAGTCCACAAGACCCAAAATCCGACCCATTTCGTGAACCTCTGAAGAACAGAACAGAGGTGAGGCACTGCACAGTAAGGACAGAAGAACCGATGCGGGGGCAGGCATCCAGAACATCACGTGTGAGGAAACCTAAAGGTCATTAAAAAGACAGGGAAAGGAGAAAGCATCAAAGTGGATGTTGGAAGAGCCTACAACTTGCTCTTAGTTATGGAGTAGCCCAGGTAAATGACGAGTCAGAGAGCTGAACAGCACATTTCCAAGGGGAGCCTGAGAAGACAAAACCAAATATTACAACCAGATGTGCAAAGGCCTGCCGTTAGGAAAACTGTAAGCGTGCACTCAGCATTTCTGAAACCCAAGGGGAAAAAGTCAAGCCTCGAATTGCAGGGTTGAAGATCCCCTGACAAAATATTGCATCATGCAGGCAGCATCCCAAACGGATGGGAAGAATACATACAGTCATTGGACCAAAAGAACTAGTCGACATCCCACCATTTCAGGAGGCAAAATATGAGCAAGAACCAATGGTGTTGAAAGTTCAAACTACACTGAATGCATGAGCCAAAAACAAGGCTCCAAGATTGGATGGAATACCAATTGAAATTTTTCAGCAAGCTGATGGAACACCGGAAGCATTCACTTGTCCATGCCAGGAAATCTGGAAAACAGCTACCTGACCAACTGACTCGAAGACATCCATATTTGTGCCCATTACAAAGTAAGGTGGCCCCCAACTGAATGCTCAAACTAGAACAGTATCACTGATACCACATGCAAGTAAAATTTGTTCTGAAGATCATCCAACAACAGCTGCAGGAGGACACTGTCGGGGAGCTGTTCCCGCAGATTCAGATGAGGATGTGGAATAAAGGATATCACTGATGGATCTTGACTGAAAGCTGAGACTATCAGAAAGATGTCTGTGTTTTATTGACCATGCAAATACACTCTACCTTGTGGATCATGGA
>NW_022103925.1:5876010-5879143 GCF_000313985.2 Echinops telfairi
GGTTTAAAATCAGGAAAGGTGTGCATCAGGGTTGTATCTGCTCACCATTCTATTCAAGCTGTGTGCCGAGAAAATCAGCAGAAAAGCTGAATGATAAAAAGAAAAATGTGGCATCAGGCCTGGAGGAAGGTCTATTAACAGCCTTTGATGTACAGATGACGTAACCTTGCTTGCTGAAAGTGAGGAAGGCGTGGAGCACCTGCTGATGAAGGTCAAGGATGACAACCTTCAAGATGGATTCACTCAATGTAAAGAAGACCAAGATTCTCAAAGCTGGACCAAACAGGTACTATCGTGATCAGTGAGGGAAAGATTGCAGCTGTCAAGAATTCTGTCTTGCTAGGATCCACAATCAATGCTCTTGGAAGCAGCAAAATAGAGACTAAAACACATTATTCCATTGGGCAAATCTGTTGCACCTGACCTCTTTGAAGTACTGAAAGGCACGGTAGTCACTCTGAGGACTAAAGTTCCTTTGACACAGTTTTTTCAATGGCCTCATATGCATGTGAAAGTCACACACTGAATAAAGACCACAGAAGAGCAATGGACGCATTTGTATGATGATGCTGGAGAAGAATATTGACTGAGAGCACTGTGGACTGCCAAGAGGACAAAGGCCTACCTTAGTATTGTCAATTTCCTACTGGGCATGTGAGCGCCAGACACCGAGTCAGACAGACAACAGAATCGTGCATATGTTACCAGGGTGCCAGCAAAGGACACTGAAAATACCATGCCTGCAAGTCTGTCGGTACAACCAGAATCCTCCTTAAAGACAAGGATGGCTACACATTTGGACGTGTGGTCAGGAGAGACCAGTCCCTGGAGGAGGACATCCTGCTTGCTGAAGTGGAGGGGCGGTGAGACAGGAAGGCCCTCCACGAGCTGGACGGACACCGTGGCTGCAGCGATGGGCATAGGAACCATGGTGAGGATGGTGCAGGACCGGGCAATGCCGTGTTCTGTTGTTCTCTCTGCCACACAGGTAACTGAGGAGGAACTGACTCCAAGGTACCGAGCGGCAACATAGGGTCACCGGGAGTCCAAATCACCTTGAAGGCTGTTGAGTTTTGAGTCAGTACATAGTTATCCTACAGCCTCCAGCCACAAAACACGTGAGGAGATCCTGCTACTCCCAGCACCCGAGACCAGGGTTCCATCGAACACTTGCCCTTTTCCAGGCCCGTCTGCTGGTTATTTCCCCCCAATTCTTTTACCATGCGGGGGGCCCCACACCTGCTACTAAACTGAAGACTTTTGCTCCAGGGTGGACGGGGCCGCGGGGAGATGGGCTTCTGATGGGAAAAGCAGAGCTTACACTTGTGGCGAACAGGCATTCTGAAAGGGCCAAGTCCCAGGAGAGCCACCCACACCCAGTGCAGACTCCTCCAGATGTGCTGCTGCTGCGAGTCGCTCTCAGCACCTTGTGTGCATTCAGACCTGCAGGGACGTCGCCAGTGTGACAGCTTAGCCAGCCCGGGTCAGCGGAGGTGGCCTGTGACCACATGGTGTCACCCTCTTAAACCTCTCTTGTTGACCCCTACCCTCCAGGCTCAAAGCAAGGCCCTGGTCCTGCACTGGCGTGTCTCCGCTTCTCCCCTCCGGGTGTAAATGTCAGGCGTCTTCAGAATGAGCAGGCAGAGTTCTCTTTGCAACGTGAATGGTGAAGAAGGAAACTGAGGCAGCTGGCCAGGAGGAAGAAGATGAATGGGTTTGATGTTGGTATGCATGTCAACTCCAGAGGTGTCGAAATAAGAGGCCCCCCAAGTCCCTTTTCTTTCTGTATAGTTTCTACCGTCTGCTTCAGGTCCATGTACAACCACAGGTGCCCGGCGGGTCCTCTTGGTGAGGTACTGCCCGGCGGGCCAATGATGAAGGCACTGTAGAGAAATGCGTGGGCCTGATGCCGAGTGCAGACCGTAAGTATTATCGACAGACACCCTGGTCGGAGCTCACCTGCCTTCCAAACTCAAGAGCCTGTCTTCAGACCACTGTTCCTGACCTCTCAGGACCAGGAAAAGTACCTCCCTTTCTTCCAGGTTAGCTTACCAGGGCTCTCAGAAAAAGAGCATTTTTATTAGTAACTCCTGGGCACAGTAAATAGGGTGTTCACACAGACATCTGGTCTCCACAACAGCTCCCTGTGAAACAGGATGTTCCGCTATGTGGACGTCATGTCGAGTGGTCACGTCACTGCTGAACTGCAACCGCCGTATAACAAGCTCTTCTTTCATCTGCAAACGAAGTTTCTCAGCCTCTGGCCGTTGCGATCACCAGGACTGGTTCCGCCGAGACTGGGAGCAATGCCGCACTTTGTGGTAATCATTTGGGGTCGGGGGATTGAACGGAGATAATACTCCAGGGCTCACTCCGGAGTTGTGCCCTGCTCCAGACTGGGTGCTGCTGTCCCCCGAGTCCAAGCACACACCGTTACTTGGTAAGCCTTTTAGATCGCTCCGTTCGCGTGATACGGACGCCAGACGCGTATGTCCGTATCATATACATATGAGGGGGCCTCAGACAATTCACTGGCACAGCTCCATTCCATTTGCCCATGACCTTTGTGAAGCCCCCCTCATCATCTAGGTTGTACGTGGTACCACACCCACTCTGCTCCCGGAAGCACCGGGGCTTTGTAACAAAGAGACACGAAGACTTGTGTTGTGTGCAGGAACTCCTGCATTGGCCGTGTCCGGTTGGGAGTGTCTTGTCTTTTCTGAGGGAAAAGCCTGTATGTAGTCTCTGCTGGTGAGTTTTTCTTCCTGGCTTTTCAGTGATCTGTTAGGGTTTCCTGAAGGCTTGTTATGGGGACACGGGGTGAGAGAACTGAACCAGGGAGCTCAAAGAATTCAGTGACACTGCAGGCCACACAAAACACAAGACCCTATAAACCAAGCACCCTCTAGATACTGGAGTCTGACAAGGCCTGGGAGAATTCGGAGAGAACGAAGTGGCAAAACAGGCTCTGGACTCAGATTCTACAGTGTGGCCACTTTCTAAGTGTGTGTCACGTTGGGAGACTGCTGAATCTCAGCACCCGGTCCTTTGTCTGTGAAACCAGAGTACCTGCCCCACAGGGCTGTCACAGGAGTCCTGCGACAGTGTGAGGACACGCATCTTCAGAAGCCAT
>NW_022103925.1:5879904-5884915 GCF_000313985.2 Echinops telfairi
CGGGCGCTGTTTCCCTCTGTCGTCCACAGGGCAAACTAGGGGTCAGGACCAACTTGACGGCCCCTAGCCCTGCCACGTTTCTTAAATGAAGGAACCCAAGAAAGTATACCTGTCACCTATCAGCAGCCGCAGGGGCTCAGTAAAATCCAGGCAACTGCTCTTTCTAGAACTTACACCAAATCTCATTTTATAATCTTCACCCTGTTGCTTGGGAATCCATATCGACGACAGACTTCAGCATGGACCACACCTCAACAGTAAGAAAATCATGACACACCCGGACCAACCACATCACCCGTGACACACATAAAACAAATAAAGTAGCCAAGGGTTTCATGTTACGTGGACCGGCAATCGGTACCCAAGAAAGCAGCAGTCAGGAAGTCAAATAAAAGACTTCATTGGGCAAATCTGCTGTGAAAGACCCTCTACACCACTCAAGAGCGAAGACGTTGCTTTGAGGACTGAGGCGCTCCTGTCCCAGGCCATGGTCTTTCTAACACGCGTGCGGAAGCGGTACAACAATTAAACACCGAAGAGGAACAAATGCCTCTGAATGACAGCGACGGCCAAGAACATGAACTAGACCGACTGCCACAACAAACACACCTGTCTTGCGAGAAGTACAGCCAGACTGCTGCTTAGACATGAGGATGGGAGATCGGTCCCTGGAGAAGGACATCGTGCTTGGTCAAGCAGAGGGTCAGAGAAAAAGAGGAAGACCCTCGTGGAGATGGGCTGTCATGGTGCCTGCCCATGAGTTCAAGCATAGCAAGCGTGAGGGCGGCGCAGGCCTGGGCAGAGTTTCATTCTGTTAGCCATCAGGTTGCTATGAATCAGACCCAAATAGTTGGTGCCTAGCAACCAACATAACCCTCCGGGGCACCTACTCCCGTCTCCTTCACGGCCAAGCAGCTAGGTGTCTCTTCTAATCACCCAGGAAAAGTTGTCCTTACTGAAAAAGTGCTCACAACATTTCAGATTGATACTTAAATACACTCTTCTTAGCCACTTCCCTCCCGCCCGGCACAACCGTGATCCTAGCCCACGAGAGTGTTTGCAGGCTCGGTGCTGACGTGGAAAGGAAGCGCAGCAGCTGGCCACGGGAGCCGTCTGCTTGCTGCGTGGACCATCACTTGTCTTGCCTCTGAGGTTTCAGGGCTCTTTCCAGCAGTCCTGACCTAGAACACCTCCTCTCACTGGGGCTTCTAGAACATTCGCTGCTTGGACAAGGGCGCCACTGCCGTCGCGGTGAAGAGCAGGGGCAATGGAGTTCAGTCCCAATCCTTGCTGTGGCCTGGTGGCGCAGTGGCTACTCACTGGACTCTGCACGGTCAGCAGGTAAAAACCACCAGCTGCTCTGAAGGAGAAAGGCAGGGCTGTCAATGCCCATCGTTAGTGGAAACCCACCTGGACAGTTCCGTCCTATAGCATCACATCGACTCGATGTTACTTAGTTTATTTTGTTTTTTTTTGTTTTAGGCAAGGGATTGCTCTTGATCCGGTCGCTGGCAGGCTAGCAAAGGAGCCTCACTGACAATTTCAAACTTCTAGGGATTTAGAAGGCAGTGTACACTATGCACCAGGACACATCCGCTGTCCTTTCTACTTCCCACAACCAAAGGTTTGCCAACACTCCCCATCAGCTACAGTTCCACCCAGTGCCTTGTGGCCTGCAGACCAGGCCTGCCTGGGGAAGTGGCCTCAGATATGCAAATGACTCGCCTGTCCCCCCCCCATTGGGCTGCATTCAGGCAGAAATCACTGCCTCCCAAGAGCTGACTCCCAGTCCACAGTCAGAATGGAACTGAACTGGCAGAGACCTGCACATGGAAAAAGACCAGCAAAGCAATGCTTCCTTTGTTGAACCTGCCCTGCAGAGCACTCAGAGGGCCTGCAGGCCCAACGACAATGTGGCAATGACCAACACTGCCCGTCTGGCCGACACACACACATACACCACCTGTGTGCTGGCTTTTCCTTCTGGGAGGGGTTGCTGGCTTCAGCACAGAAGAGGCAGGATAGAGGACAGTCAGACCTTCTATGTGAAGGGGCAGAAAGGACAATGACAGTCAGAGAACAAAGGTCAAGACCGGGTCAGGGTCTTGCTGGCTGTGTAATTTCAGACCTGTGGCTCTGCCTCCGTGTCCCCTCTGTTTCCTCACTCTCAAAAACAAGACCAAAACCTAACCGGTGGGCATGATTCTGGCTCATAGAGACCCCCAGCCCCCTGCAGGGCCAAGGAGGAGCACTACGCTTCCCTGGCTGTCACCTTTAGGGAAGCTCACTGCCCCAGGGTCCTGAGGAGCCTTTGGGAGGAGGGGGGATGAATTACCCCTCTCGAGAACCTAGCCGCTGTGCCACAACACTCCCTCGCTAGTGCAAAGGGGCTAAGCTGTCTGATTCGCATAGCTGACATGAGAAAACCTAGCCGTTTTTCTGATAAAAGAAGACAAGGTTGAAGTTGTCAAGGATTTCGTCTAGCTTGGCTCCACGATCAATCATTGCTCCTGGAGACAGCAGTCAAGAGATCGTAAGACGAACTGCATTTCGTACAACTCTTTAGGGTGTTGAAAAGCAAGGATGTTTGAAGGCTAAGGTGCACCGGACCCAAGTGGTGGGATTCTCCACTGCCTCACGTGCAGTGAAAGCTGGACACTGAATAAGGAGGACTGAAGGACTGACTCCTTTGGACTGCTAAAAGGACAAACATGCTTCAGAAAAAGTCAGGCCAGCGTGCTTTAGAGGCCAGGAGGGCAAGACTTCATCTTATACACTGTGGACGTGTTGTCAGGAGAGAGCAGGCCCTGGAGAAGGACATCAGGCTTGAGAAAGCGAGGGAGCTGCCAAAAACGAGGAAGGACACTGGTGGTTGCATCAACGGGCCGGGCACAGGAATGACTGCGGGACCGCGCGGCGCGTCGTTCTCTTGCGCACGGGTGGGTCACCATGGGGTCGGAACAATTTGATGGCTACAAGAGGTGGTCTGTGAATACATACATGTGTGTCTTCTCCTAGCCTTCTGAGGTCCGAGGGGGCTGCTGTGCGTCAGAACTGGCGCCATGGCAGCGCGTTTGGGTTGGTCTGGTCTTTGGTCCTTCCGATGCAAGCTCCATCAACATCCAGAGAAGCAGAATGACTGCATGGCAAACCCCCACCCCCCACCCCCGGGGGGGTGAAGAAAGGGCAAAGGCAGATGGGTTCCCTCCCCAGCCCCCCACGAAGGAGATTCTGGGGGATCAACTGGACACGGGTGATTGCACCCATTGGGAGGCCACTGCAGAGATTTCTCTCAACATCGTTCTGTGGATGGAATGTGTAGGGGGGGAGGGGCGTTAACAAGCCCGTGGAGAGAATGCCAGTACCTCCTACTTTCCATGGATTTTTGAAGCCCCTTCATGGTTCCACTGGGGGGCTGCTGTCAAAGAGGGAACCTGTTCTTATCAGCATAAAGAACAAAAGATTCTGGGTAAAAACGAGGTCAGGATTATAAGCAGTCCCACCCACGGAGCTAATGCCCGCGCACAGTGACCCTCCAGGGCAGGGCACAGCTGCTTCTGTGGGGCTTCCGGACGGTCCTTCTTTTCAGGAGTAGAAAGCCCCATCTTGCCCCTCACAGTGGTTTGTGGCTTGTTTCCAGCTGTTGACCTGGTAGTCAGTACCCCACCAAGTAACCCCTGAACCACCGGGGGCTACTGAGGCGGTGCTACAGCGCTGCTAGCTGGCAGGCCAAGTGACTGGGGGTCTCGGGAGGGGTCAAAGGGCGCACACGTGTGGTGCATAACCACGTCCCTCCCGTTTTCTTGCGATCAAGAGAAACCACAATTTGGTGGAGGTGTTGGATCTAGAATCTCGTAGAAGTCACCTCTCAAAGCTAGACACATACTTTCTCAGGTAGATTCTCATACCAGGGCTGTGACAGGGTGGCTCGCTGGTCCCCCCGTGCCCAGAAGTTCCTGGTCCTCAAATGGAAAGGCAAATGGGGCATCTGGAGGGTTGGTCCCCCTGTTGGCTGCTGCAAGCCCAGTACTGCCTGAGTGAGCCCTGACCCCAGGGGCAGGGTGTGTGTAAGGTCTGGGCGTCTGGAGCTTTTGAAGCTCCCCAGGTGGTTCTACGCCAAGGCTAAGGGCCACATACAGGCAGAGACAAGCACAGAGATGCTGAGAAAGTAATGCCTCTTCCTTTACACACCCAGCCTACGCCCTGGGAGCGTCGTGGGCGTGCGGTTAGGTCTCCGAGAAGCCCCACCACTGCCTAGCTCTGTGACCTCACAGGTGCCCCAGAAGCTCTGGGCTGGGCAAGTCCAGCACCGACCTACTCCGTGGACTTCTGGGAACTTGGATGCACAGGGCCCGAGGCACTGGCTGCTGCTTCAAGAGTATGTAGGGGGATGAACGTGACCTTAACGAGGTGGTCAGTGCCACAGCAGGGAAGCCACTGGTGGCAGTGACACTTGTCCATCTTGGCGTACCTTGGCCTGAGTCTGGGGGAGGGGGCACCTGCAGAAGCAGGTTCACACGGGACCACCGCTCCTCAGAGCCAGGCTTGACTTAGCTGCTCCTGATGCCTACCAGGATGCCCCTGTGGGGAGAAGCTGGAGTTTGTTTTTCTACCAGTATCCATCTGGTGTCTCATCGGGCTAGTGGCCCTGGCACCCCACCTTCCTCCAAAGTCACATTCACATGTGGCTGTCCGAACAGGTTGTGCTCGAAACCCAGCGCACTGCCACCGAGTCCATGCCGACTCGCGGTGAGCATGCACGACAGGGTGGAACTGCCTCCTCTGGGTTCCCGAAACTGTCCCTGTTCACGGGAGTAGAACGCACACATCTTTCCACGGCAGACAGCCTGGTGGTTTCGAACAGCTGACCCTGCGCTTAGCAGCCTGGCATGTGATCACTTAGGTCACCAAGGCTCCTGGTCGTGGGTGGCCCAAGTGGCTTATCAGTGATCAGCATGGGGGATGGGGCAGGTCACACCCCTTCACTGACTGGTTAAATTACCTCCTGGGT
>NW_022103925.1:5885753-5887565 GCF_000313985.2 Echinops telfairi
TTCACTGCCGTCCGTCATTGGCTTTTTCAAAACACACTACTTTTCCATCACACACGACCCACAACTAAAAACCGAACGCACTGCCGTCCAGTCGATTCTGATTCACAGGGACCTTACAGGGCAGGAAGGGTCTTTATGGGAATAGAAACCCTCATCTTCCTCACCCTCCTCCCAAACTCACTCTGATGAGCAGCTTGGTGGTTTTGAACTGCTGACCTTGCAGTTAGCAGCCCAAAGCTGACTCACCCCTTAAGGCCACCGGGGCTCCTTCACATGGGGGAGGGGGCAACATGACAGAAAGTCCTCTCCCACCCCCTCCCGCTTGCCTTCCAAACTAGCTTGCATGAATGCTCTCTGGACAGCAAAGCTGGATCCCTACAAAAATGTCATTTTTAAAGCCAACTGGAATCCAAGGTAACTTTCTTTTTAAGAAACAAAACAAGAACCTCTGGGCCGGCGACTTACGAGACACATTGCACAACGTTGGCTTCCAAACATTTCTCTGGCCTTCCACCTCTTCCTAGGTCTGCTCAGACACCCCAGCCCCTGCTGGGGTGGACTCTGCACTTGTGACCCAGCAAGATAAAGAGTTATCTTCCTCCTGGCTGTCTCTCCCACCCCTTCGACAGGGGAGGTCAGGGACACTTCGAAGCTGCTGGAAGTCTGGTCTCCGGCCCCACTGCAGGTGATTTCAGTCTGAAACCTAAGGGCTACTGCTGATGGGCTTCTAGTTTGAAGAGGACAGTTCAGCAGTGTGATCTGTTCCTTTTAAAGAGTCCCCGGGTTTGAATTTTTATTTTTGAAATGTGAGCTTGGTAAACCACGCCCACAGCCACCATATTGAGCCGGCCTTATAGTGACCTGGTAAGACAGCCCAGAACTGTCCTTTGGGATTTTTCGATCTTTCATACCTTTTCGTAAGCACAAAAAGCCTCCTCTTCACCCAAAGAGCACCTGGTGGGGTCAAACAGGCTAACACTGTCTTAGTGTTAGCAGGCCAACACATAAGCCCCTAACCACCAGGACTCCTCATAAGGGTTGGTCTTTCCCACTTAAGAAGTTACCAGTGGTGTGTGCAATCGGGGATTGGAAATGGATTATTAAATTCTAAATACACCCAGGGCCCGATTTTTCCGATTTTCTGGTTTTGACTTGCGCAGCCCGAAATCACGCTTGGGTTCCTGGGCCTTCGGCTACCCACCAACCCCAAAGGCAACGATGTGAAACAGGCTGGCTGCTGCAGCGTGCGCACCCACAAAAAGTGGCATCAGCCTTGGGGGCCATCCAAACCTCCATGAAGACCCATTTCCCCTTCCTACACATCCACGCGCACCCCGAAAGATGTTCTGGGTGGGGGTGCAGGTGAATGGGTAGGGGGCCTGGCCAACCCCATGCCTGGGTGCATTCCCGAAAATGCCCAAGAAACGAAGATGCCAGTCGGGTTTCCAAGTTTGATTGTTGGCACAATCTATCGTACCAGTGTGGCCAAACGCCTCTCGCAATGTGGGGCTCAGCAAGAAATGAGGCGCGGGGGCCAGGGGGCCCCATCATGGAGTCGCCCGGGGCCTGTCTTCCAAGGGGCTGGACATCCAAACGCGTCAAGCCTTAACCTCCGAGGGCCACTGGAGGCTTTAAAAATGGCCTCCTGACGCCACTTCCTGCCCGGCCGACCGGTAGGCGAGCGAGCGACTTGGTGGAGAGGCATCATTTCAAAGCGAGGGTGGGGACGGCGCAGGCCGAGAGGGGCGCGGCGCACAAAGGCGCCAGGGCGCGGCCTCACCGCTCCGTCCGGCCCCCTGCCCGGCCCGGCGC
>NW_022103925.1:5888433-5895905 GCF_000313985.2 Echinops telfairi
AGGAGATGCAGACCTGGGAAACTGGACACAAAGGTGGCAGCCACTGGACGCCTGCAAACCACCTTGAGACAGATCTCCCCCAAAGGATCCTGCTCTGGGCTTCCCCTGCCCCCGTGCTGCTGCCCTCTTCACCTGGAGGGGCTGGGAACTCTCTCTCCCAGGGCTTAGGGAAAGGAATGGGCCTCATTGAAGATGCAGACCCATATGTCTATATAGGTATGCTCAGCAGAACAAGGCCTCCCCAAGCTGGGCTGCGCGCTTGGGGGATGGGAGGAGGGCAGGGAGAATCTCAGGACAACAGAAGTGCAGTCATAGACGACCTCATTCTAAGGATCATAGTTGTTCCTTGCTGTCCTGCAGTCAACTGCCAGGGGGGTGACTGTGCATCACAGAACAAATGTGGTTGGTGTGCTTCAGCCCTGTGGCAGCCCACCTGTTGGTGTGGTGCTCACCGTGGTTTCTGTTTCTAGCTGTTGGTATTTCCTGACGACCGGTCCAAAGCTGGCAACATGAAGCTCTCACCGTTCCCACTGCGAAGAAGCATTCTAAGTATCGGAGGACCGACATTCTAAGTACCAGAGGACGATTTCCAATAGAGCCTGAACTGTTGCCCTTCCTTGCAGTGTCCACTCCCAGGTCACGCAGGGGCACCCTCGAGTCAGCTAACATTGACGAAACATTGCCCCCGGGCTTCCTGGAGGTTTCTCTGGAGTCTGGGTGCCCAGGGAGAGCTTGGGATTCCATTTGTGCCAAACCAGATGGTGAAAACCCCATAGCGCTGAATGCCACCCACGGGGACATCATTGATAGGCAACTGGATATATAACCCCACGCTGATACAGGGAAGCTGCGATGGTCTGGCCCCTAACTTGTCTGGGACTCCGTTTCCTTGGGTAAACTTCAGTGAATAACAGGACTTACCTCCCAGGAGAGTAATCGGCTTTACACAGGAGATGGGTCACGTGTGTGGCAGAGAGGAAAAGTCCAATCAGGATGGCTGCCTTTACATCTCTCAGGAGCTACAATTCCAGAAGATAAAAGAGTTTGGAAATGGGGTATTTGAATTTTAGAAAATGGCTGGGCAGAGATGTAAGAAAAACACACTCCTGCAGGACCCTTTAAGGTCGAAATGTTGTTCCTGATGTCTTCTGAGATGGGGAGTGTTCACCAAGAAATGTCTTCAGACCCGCAGGCAGTGTACACTTCTCCAACGTCAGGGTTCCCCCCCGCCCAGCCCTGTTGTTGTCAGGTACCTGTGCATAGCAACCGCACACACAGCAGAGGGAAACACTGCCGGGTCCTGTGTCCTTCCATTCTTTATACCTGATTGTGGATCGCCTCTTAGGAAACACTGCCTACGTCACAGGAGGGAGGAGGCAAGCATGTGCTGAAGCCATTGAGGGCTGGGAGTCTCCACTCACTCCTTCACTTATTTCCCGAACATGTATGGAGTACCTTGTTAGTTAGGGCAAGCGCCTGGGCCGAGGCTAGACCGCTAGACTATCGGGCAGCAAAAGGACGACTTATCTCAAGCTGTTATTGTTAGGTGTGGAATTGGCAGCTCACAGAGGTCTCCGATACTGTCCAGCCACACGGTCTTTGCTGTCTGAGCCCACTGTTGCCGCCACCTCAGGCCATCTCACTGCAGGTCTTCCTTCTTGTTCAGTAACCCCTTAACCCTCTGCTTTGCCAAATACGCTGGCCTTCTCAAGGACTGGTCCCTCCTGATAACATGTCCAAGGTAGGTGAGATGGAGTCTCGCCAACCTGCATTCTAAGGAAACTTCTGGCAGTCCCACCCCTCCCCCACCAAAATCTAAATACCCTCTATACCAGTGGTTATAATCTAACAGACACCAAGAAAAGTAGAAACAATTTTGGAATTGGATATTGGCTGGAAACTGGAAGAGTTTTAAGGTGACTGTCATGAATTGAATTGTGTGTCTTTCCTCCGCCACCCCCCACATGGAGCAACTTGGCTGGTCATAGGAGAGTTTGGAGTTATGTAATGATGTGATGTTGCAGTTAGGAAATTGTCCCCCATAATATGATCTGACGGGTAAGACCCTCAGTTGTACAAGACATAGGTATAAAGCAACCTCCTTCGTCCTTTCACAGCCCTGATCCCACGGAAAGAGGGTTCCCCTTGCGTATGCCTGCAATACCGGTGATTTTAGAGATAAAAAGAGAGAGAAGTGGGTAGAGAAAGGGGGCCCATTAAGAAAGCATCAAAAGCACAGCTTCTTGTTTGGATCCATGGTCTCTGCACTGAACATCTCCTAAATCGATGCCAAGATCCATGCCAAGACACAGAGGGATCTACAAGGAATGTCAAGGCAACAGATCCCAAAGGAGTCAAGGATCTTCCTGCTGAACTGTGAGCCAAAAGAGAAAGACAGTCTTCCCCTGGAGCTGAAGCCGTGTATTCCGGCTCGTGGCCTCCTCAACTGTGGGGGCCTGCATTTCCGTGTCCTAAAACCACCCATCTGTGGTATTTACACCACTATAGCAGGACTCGATAATGAAGACAGTGGCTAACAGCAAATGCCTAGGTTGCCGCAGAGAGACTGTTGGTAGAATCAAGGTCATGAAAGGCCGTTTTAGTGAGAGCTCTGAAGGAAAGGAGGAAAGTCACAAAGTTTCTCTTAAAGCAGCGGTTCTCAACCTGTGGGTTGCGACCCCCTTGGGTTGCCCAGTTTATAACAGTAGCAAAATTAAAATTATAAATTCGCAACGAAAATAATTTTACGGTTGCGGTCACCACAACCTGAGGAACTGTATTAAAGGGTCATGGCACTAGGGAGGTTGAGAACCCCTGTCTTAGTGAATACACACAGAATTCACATAGTGCCTGCAAGAGATGGCTGCTAGCTATATGGGTGCTAAAAGTTTCCCTGCTGAGGCTTTAACAGAAAGTGATGAATATGGGATTGGACAATGCGGGGAGGGTGATACTTTTTATACAGTGGCAAAGAACTTGTCTGAATTATATCCCAATATTTGGTGGGAGGTGGAACTTGTAAGTTCTGGCCTTGACGAGGTGACTGAAGAATTCTCAGAGGGGTGTCCCAGTTTCACTTTGCCACGGACAGTGCACCACAAGAGGAACAGGATGGAATTACAGGTGAACTGTGCAAAACGGAAACAAAACTTCAAAGACTGGTTGTATCAACTAAGGACTAGTTGTCCAAGCATTTTCCCAGGGGCGTGACTACACCATGTTTTGTTAAGACGATCATAGTCTCTCATACAATGTGTCCCCAAATTGCATAGATAAAACCAGCAGCGTCGCCTGGGAAACACATGTGTGAAGGGGTTGCACATGATTTTCCCATGTGTACTATGCTGTATCATGCAAAAAGCTGTATATAATGCAAGCAGCATTTGGTCAAGAAATGTAGTAAGCCTGTGCCTAACCAACGACCACAACTTGAACAGAAATAAGGAAAGGAAGGGATTCTGCCTGCCTTTGACTTTCTGCATTTGACTTTCTGCAGCAGGAACTGCACCTGCGGTGCTCCCAGACCACCAGTGGCGCCGCTCAGCTGGGAGATCAGCAAAGCTGTGGAAAGGAGCCCGGAAGCAGAGTCTACTCAGCTTCAAAGGGTGCAGCCACAGTCCCTTGCATCTCAAAGGGTGGGGTCCCAGCTTCCTGGGTTTGAGAGAGCAGGATCTTTATCAGCTTTGTTTTGGTGTTGGGAGCTGCTCTTAAGGTTTGGCCAGAGCGATGGGACCATGGCCCAAAGTTGAGGGGATGCAGTTGCTATGGCCAAGGGGCAGACAGGGACCTGCTTGGTTGCTGCTTCAATGGAAGAGGACAGTGGGTCCACCTCAAGTGGGTGGAGGAGTCGCCATTCCAGAGGGCCTAGATAGACGGTGACCTGAAACTCGGGCCCAGAAGGCAAGGTCAACATCCAGAGTCTGAAGGGCAGAGCCCAGCTCATTGGGTCTCAGAGAACAGAGGTTATTTTCAAACCTGGAGAGCGAACGCAATTTGTTCTGCAGGGCTTCGGACTTCCTTGGATTCTTCGGTCACCTCTCTCCTCAAATTCTTACCGTTTGTAATGGAAATGGCTACTTGGTGCTGTCCTTGGAGTTGGGAAGCAGATAACTTGCATTCTAGCTTCCACAGTTTCTTGTATTCTAGACTCCACAAATGACGAGGAATGTTGCCTGAGGATGGAATCCGCCGGAAGTGTCACCTACATTTCACTTAGATGATGCAGAAGATAAGTTACCAGATTTTGGAATTGGTTGAAGATTGGGGGTATGATGTGCTTTGATGTGGAGCCCTGGTGGTGCCACAGTGCTGATGCCTCCGGCTACAACCTGCAAGGTCAGCAGTTCAAAACCACCAGCTGCTCTGTGGGAGAAAGATGAGGCTTCAACTCCACTAAAGAGCTCAGTGATCTTGGTTTTCGTGGTTTTGGAGTGATTGGTGACTGCATTTTCGAGGTAGCAAGGACATGAATGTGGGAGGGGGTGGGGGCAAAGGTGGAAGGTTTTGAATCAAATTATGCCCCCTCAGAAATCATTGTTGTCAACCCCAACTTCTCCACCTGTGGTCACACATAGTTCCATCTGGGAATAGGGTGTCTTTGTTATGTTAATGGGGCAGGGGCAGGGGCAGTGTAGTGTGGGTGTAGCTTGAGTCAATCTCTCCCTGTGTAAGATACCAAACAGAAAGCTCACTCCGAATCGAGTCCGAGTTGACTCACAAGGACCATGGAGGAACAAGGGAGAACTGCCCCTGTGGGTTTCCAAGACTGTAACTCTACAGGAATAGAATAGAAAGCCCTTTTTTTTCTCCCAGGGAACAGCTAGTGGCTTTGAACAGCTGACCTTGGGGTTAGCAGCCCAATGCATAACCACTAGACTACCGGAACTCCATCAAGAAAGTTTCCGAAACCCCAATCATGGGCTTGTCATTCCAAGAGGATTCCCCCTTGCCAAGTCTCTGAGGGCCCATAGAAATATAAAGGGCCATTTTTTTCCCCTTTTCTGGTACCAGGTTTCCCCAGCCCCTTCAAAGATCCTGCCAGGAAAGACAGCTTTGGATCCCTGTCTTCTAAGACATTTGTTTGAGTGGGACAAAAGAAACCCCCATCTGGAATCGAACTTAAAGAGCACGTTTATTAAGTCTTAAAAGAAACATAGACACAGACATACTGTCCGGACGAGGAGGAGGTGAGCAGAGAGAGAGTGCTGGGCTAAGAGGGACACTAAGACACAGGGGTTCGTCAAGCAACCAGGAGGCAGGCCCTGTGTCCGGATCCCGCAGGGAGAGAAAGCCAGCCTTCCCGAGCCTGCACGCCGAAGGAGGGCTCCCGGCCCCCTCCACACACTGTGCACAACCACGTCTCTCTTTGTGAAAGGTGCCCACTTGTATTTTGGTGACGGCAGCATTAGAGAATGAAGACGGGGCTGTCCTTCCTTCAAGAGAGATTTATGCCTTCCTCTGGGAGCCCGTGCTGTACGCAATATTCTTTGCCAACACCATAACGAAAACGCATCGTTTGCCTTTGGTCTGACTTATGGTCCGGCGTTTGCATGTACATGAAGTGATTGGGAAAATACAAACCATGGCTTAGGCCATGCTGTGGTTAATAGGAGCCACCGCGTCAGTTCTGACTCGGAGCGATTGCCAGACTGCCACGTCCAGCGCCATCTGCCCAGCGGTTGTCGTGTCTGAGCCCATTGCCGCCGCCGCCGCTGTGTCACCTCATCTTGTGGAGGGCCTTGCTCTTGTTCGCTGCCCCTCTCCTTACGCCACAGTGAACCGGATTCAATCTCCCATCGACTGTCCGCAGCGGGAACGAGTCTGCCTGAGAGAAGTACAGCCCGAAGGCTCGCCGAAAGCCACGATGGGCAGCCTTTGTCGCACACCCATGCAGAGTAGCAGAAGGGCCCAGTCCCTGGAGGAGACCAGCTTGGTAAGGTAGAGGGTCAGTGCCAAAGAGGAAGGTCCTCCAGATGAAGGGACACAGTGGTTGCAACAATGGGCTCAGGCACAGGACCCACGACCAGGACGGCGCTTTCCTGGGCAGCACGGTTTCAGTCTGTTGTCTCTCGGAGTCACGGCTCGGCTCCAGTGAGGGCACCCAACAAGAACAAAGACCCAGGGTGTTACGAACGGCTAACACGCTGAGCTGGTACCAGAAAGGTGAGCGGGCCATCTTGAGGCATCTTGTCGAAAAGCCTGGAATCCACCCTCTGAGGGAAACCGCCCTCTGAACCCCTGTGGAGCGCAGGTCTGCTCTGTTCCCCGTGAGGTCATGAGGAGGCTGAGTCAATGGGGCAGTATCTGTTTCCATGTTTTAAAGGTCAATGAGATGGCGCGTGTGTGTGTGTGTGTGTGTGTGTGTGTGTGTGTGTGTACAACACAAATGGAAGAGGTGACTTTCAAGAGGAGACCTAAGAAGGAATCGCTCCAGGAAGGTGAAAAGCAGGGTCTGTATGGAGGGAATGGGATGTGCAAAAGCCCTGGGGTGGGCAGGAGACGAGCACAATTGAGGCAGACAAGGCAGTGCAGACCTCGGTCAGTCATGCCAGGTCCTGTGGAAGAAAAGGCCTGGTGATCTTCTTCCATCAAGATCACAGGCAAGCAAACTGACCCCCTTTCTACGAGTGTGTGCTACAGAGGACAACATTACAGCTACAGGTTGGGGAGAGGGGCCTGCCTGCTGTGACCACACAGAAGCAAACCAAGAAGGCAAAGAAGAGTGTGAGCAACCAGACCCCATACTGGCACACCAAGCCCTGAGGAGACATCCCTGCACGGAGCTGCTAGGGTGCAGAGAGGACTGTCAGGCCAACAACAGCTCGAGACATGATATCCGCTCACTGGAGCTTACTGCAACAGAGGACAATACTGGGGACACACAGCGGGGAGTGAGGCCAGTCTAACCCCTGATAGTGGGGCCAACTAAGAAGGGAACATCACAGATCAGCAATGGGTGCAAAGCCAAGCCACAAAGACCCTGAAGAGCCCCCAAAATAGACTTCAAGCTAAGAGGGGCAGTTTCACAGAACCCCCTCCCCCAGGACCAGTGGGGAGATAAAGGTCAGTGGACAGATCTGGAATTATGTATGTTTTTTCGGGTTTTTTTGCTTGTTTTGTTTTGCCTCTATTATGTTGTTTTGCCTACCTATACAAGATAGGCAAGAGAAGCAGGCCTGAGGAGAAGCAATGGGACCAATGACCAAGGGTTCCGGAGGGACTTGAGGGGAGGAGACAGTTGTGGGGGGAGGGAAGGGAGCAGTCTGAACAAACAATGCCATAGACAGGGGAACCACCAGGGAATTAAAATCAACAATGAGGAGGATGTAGAGATCCTGGTGGTGTTTGAACAGCAATTGCTGAGAGGAATTACTAAGGGCAAGTGTGCTGGTGGGGCAGAAGGAAGGTAAAAGGAAACAGAGGAAAGATCTAGGAAGCAAAGCTATGGACAGATATATAAACATAGGTGTGTA
>NW_022103925.1:5897101-5916098 GCF_000313985.2 Echinops telfairi
GGAACTCCCTTGGAGGGGCCAGTGAGTGCCAACCACTGACTGAGTTAGTAGCCCCAAAGCTTAATCCCAGGTACTTGCCTGACAATAGGGAACCTGTGGGGCAGAGGAAGGTACTTACCTAAAATCACCCTGAGTGTGGGAACAATGGCCAGGTCTGTAACGCCCACCTCAGAACCCGGCCGCCTGCTGTTCAGGGGCACAGGCATGCACAGATCACACAGCAAGACTTCCGTGCGTTTGCAGCGGATCCAAGGAAAGGGCTTTTCTCTTTTGAAACTATTCAGAAGTGTCCGGTAACTTTCTTGGTCTGAATTTGCTCCTCTGTAAAAGAGGGATTATGGTGCCCTGGTACTTGTGGTTATGCAGCGGGCTTTGATCCACAGGGTCAGCAGTTTGAAACGGCTCAGAGAGAGAAAGACGGGGCTCTCTACTCCTGTAAGCAGTTACAGTTTCAACAATTCACCAGGCAGTTCTAGACCGTCCGATCATCTGGATGGCAGAGGTTGGAACCAACAGAAGAAGGAGTTTGAATCAACATAAATTAAGCCTCTTTGAAGGGTCCGGATACTCAGAAGCAGTTCTCCACCCAGTCCTGGGGTGCAGTGAGTCGCCCACAAAGAATCCAAGCCCTCATCCCATTGCTCATGTTTCCAGCTGATGACTCGGCCCGTGTCTGAGATGATGCTCCCAACCTGGGGAACCTGAGAACCCTTCCCCCACCCAGGTCATCAGGGCAGATGCCAGCACTTGTAGCTATCACCAAAGACCAAAGACTACAGGAAACCAAAATCCACATAAACGGAGAAAATGCCTGAATTGTCCAGTCTTTCATTTTGCTTGGATCCACCATCAATGCTAGGGGAAGCAGCTGTAAAATCAAATGACACACCACTATGGGCAAATTTGCAGCAGAAGAACATTGAAAGCATTCAAGTGCCCAGATGTCACTCTGAGGACTGAGATACCGTGGCATTTTTTAACACCCCGCCCCCCCCCCCATTGCATGTGAGAGCGGGACACGCCACAAGGAAGCCTCACGTAGAACTGGCGGATTTGTATTAGGGTGTACGCAAAGAATAATGGGTACGCGTTGCCAGAAAAATAAACAGACGTGTCTTGGACGAAGTACAATCAGAATGCACCTCAGAAGGGAAGATGGTGACATTTCACCTTAGAAACTGTGGACAGGTTGCCAGGAATAGCCATCATGCTCCGTCAGCACGAAAGAGGTCGCCCCGCAAGGAGATGGATTGACCCAGCGGCTGCGACAATGAGCTCAAGCAGAAACACAATGGGGAGGATGGGGCGGACCTGGCAGCGTTCCCTTCAGCTGTCCAGAGGGTCTCTTTGAGTCCTCCGAGTGTAGGGCACTCAACACCACCAGCAGCAGCAAGGACCACACCCGGGCCTCCTTTCTCCTGCCCAATCCTGTGGCTTTCTGGCCCGAGCTTGGCGAGCAGCAGTTTGCAGCGGGACGCCGGCGCTCCACGCGCACACGCCCTGCGCCTCGCCCCCGGGCTTTGCGGGCCCGCGGGGTGGGGCTGGCGCGGCGAGCATGCGCCTTCGGCCGGTAGACCTGCGGCGGGAGCGCCGCGGCCTGCAGTACCGCTGGCTGCCAGCAGCGTCGCTGTGCAGCCTGCCTCTCGGGACCGCAACGCGGTTGCGCGTGTAGAGCTCTACCTAGCTGGGAGGCTGCACCTGGGAAACCTGCTCGCCCGGATTAACCAAGGGCTGCCACCTGCCCAGACCCCACCCCCCGCTCTTCCATTCAGCCATCGAGGATGCTACGCTTCCCTTTTGTTTTGCTAATGCTCGGGACCGGAGCTCTGGTGGTTCAAAGGGTTAGGTGCTTGGCTGCTCACCAAAGATTTGGCTGTTGGAACTGGCACTACGGGAGAAAGAGCTGCCGATGACTTCCGTCAAGATCGCAGCCATGAAAACCCTCCTTTGTCACTTAGGACACTACGAGTGGCTACAGACTCGGCGGCACCCCACAACTATCATTCCTGGGGCACGGGCGCGTTGGAGGCTGGGTGAGAGCGGCGCTTGTGCGCCAAGAAGGGACAAGGCAGTGTCTGCACCGGGACGCAGCAGGTGGCCCTGGAGCATCTAGAAGAGGCAGCATCGAAGGCATTTCGGATGAGTCTCCAGCCCCCTCTCAGTCAGCAAACCCCCCCCTCACCAGCCCCTCCCCAAACACACTGCCAGGGAGAGCGGCCCTACAGGACCGGAGCAGAACTGCCCTTGTGGGTTTCCATGGCTGTCTCCCGTGACCCGAGCAGAATGCCCCATCGTTCCATCCCGGGGGCAGCGTGCGTGAGCCAACCACACCTTCCCTTTCATTTAGCGGCGGTGTGCTTTAACCACTGTAACCCCAGGTCTCCTGTGCACCATCACATCAACTCAGAACGCCAACTCAAGCTTGTGCATCTTAAAATTAAAAATATAGAAAATTGAAATTTAGGTGCAGCTTCACCGAGCAGTTCACTGGTTTTGTAGTCAACGATTTGGACACATTTTCTTTGGACTCATATTCCACATATTCTTTGGACCCCACTTCCCTCCGGTGTTTCCTGATGCTACTGCTCTGTCTTTCCCAGTCTCTGTCCTTAGTAACAACTGCTCTTTTAATCTCGAAAGGGTTGATCATTCTAACACAGGAGCTCTGGTGGTACAATGGTTTCCATTGGGCTCCGTTCAAAACTGCCAGCTGCTTCGGGGGAGATGTAGGAGGCTTTCTCCGCCCATACCGAGTGACAGCCTCAGGAAGCCCAGGGGCAGTTCTCCCTGCCCTTATAGGGTCGCCAGAGGCCAGCATCAACTGGATGGCAGTTGAATTTTTATTCAAACACAGCTCTGACGACAGACATCGTTGTGCTTTGACTTAACACAGGATGGCACAATATGAAAAATGACAACTGCACCTTCTTCCCCTGAGGATTTGGCTCCCCCCTGCCCACCCCACCCCCTCTGTATATACTTATCTACCCACAGATCCTCACGGCTCAGTTCCCAGGTTTTAGAACACTGGCCCTGCTGTGTTCCTTTTTCCGGCAGTCCACGATATAGTATTCCATCTCCTTCGTCAACCCCACAGTTGGATGCGTCAGTTCCTCATCTGCCTCCCGTTTTTATTGTCCATCTTTCCAGGTCTCTGAAAGGTTCTTTTATTACCAATATTGTTACTGGATTCCCCCATGGGAGGAAGAGGGGAAAGGCTTGAGTTAAGGGCTCATCTATGAGGTTAAGGTTTGACTTATATTTAATAAGGACTTTGGGTGAAATTTTAGGGAGAAACTGCTTTTCCCGTGTAACTCAATGATACATCACGTGTCATTGACTTCATTGTGTGCAGTTGAAAGTCTCTGGTTGTGTAGTTTGTTTGCTTGCTTTTCAAATTTCATTAGAGAATGATGACATGGGATCGGTGTATTTCCTGATGATTCTGTAACTAGCATGCCTTTCTTCCTATTGAGTTTTTCAGATGATTTGTTTACTTTAATTCTCAGGAAAGGACACCACCACCCCCTTGCTTTCCAGAAATTCGAGAGTTCTACAGAACATAGCCTCTCTTAACCAATAAATGAGAAACATCAGTAAGCTTCCTCTAAGGAGCAGTCTTCACTGTTAGACCCACTTTCTTCCCTCCAGGCTCCCTCAAGCCACCGACTCCTACTCTTTTATTTATTGGTGTCAGTGTAATTATTTTCTCTCTTTGATGATGTGCAGACTAGTGACTCTGCTTTAAGCAGGATCCTCCCTTTATCAAGCTCCCTGATAGCATTCTGTAGTTTTAATCCATATCCTATTTGTTTTCTTTTTTAGCTGAAAGCATTAGGAATTCATTCTCTCACGTCCTGGAGGCCAGATGTCTAAAATCAAAGTGTTGGCAGGGCCACGCTCTCTCTTCAGGTTCTGTGGGAGAACCCTGCCTTAACTTCTGGACACGCTTGGCCATCGTTGGTCATTCTTGACTTGTAGCTGCACTCTAATCTCAGCCTCCATCTTCATAGGTTAACGTTTGACCCTTGGCAAGAAAGTCACAGAACTTTCTCCCCTTGAAGGTTGTTGATATGTTGTTGTTAAGGGGCATTAAGTCAGTTCCGATTCATAGCATACCCATGTCCCACAGATGGAAACAGTGTCTGATCCTGTACCATTCTTACCATTGTTATGTTTGAGCCCATCACTGCAGCCACCATTAATCCATGTCTTCTAGGATTGTCTTCTGTTCTGCTCCCTTCTGACAACACGCCCAAGTATGGGAAGCAAACGATATGACCATCTTCAATTCTACAGGGCATCTTGTTTGTTCTTCCGCCAAGACAGAATTGTTTGTTCTTCTGGCAGTCCATGATACTTTCAGTATTCTTCACCAACCCTGTAATTCAAATGAATAAATTCTTCCCTGACCTTCCTTATTCATGGCTCAACTTTCACATACATTCAAGACGATTGAAAAGACCATAGGTTGGGTCGGGCACACTGTAGCCCTTGTGATGGTTAGGTTTTGTGACGACTTGGCTGGGTCAAGATTCTCAGTGGTTTGGTAATTAAGACATAGTAATTCACCATGGTGTGAGGTAACACAATATAGTCAACTACATAATAGGACCTGCAGTGAACAATCAGTCAGTAGTAAGATTAGGGTGGAAATGCAAACCCTTACTTAGATCACAGTCCTGATGCAATCAAAAGGAAGTTTCCCCATGAGTGTCACCTACTTATGAGTATTTTGTAAATAGATGCTATTGAAAAAGCTTGCTTGCTTCTTTCTGGGTCTGAAGTCTGCCTCTGGCTTGTAGACTTCCCATTCTTTGAACATCTGCCAAGAGCTGGCCATATTGCCTGCCTGCCCTGGGAGACATCAATGGCCTGCCATCTGGCCTGTGACCTTGGGCTCATATTCATAGTTACCAGCCTGTCATTTCCTGGGGATCTTGGGTTTACTGTGTGTGTTAGTCTGGGTTGACTAGAGAAACAAATCCAGAGACACTCAAATAAGTGTATAAGAAAGAGGTTTACATATAAGAACAATTGAATATTGGGAAAACATCCCAGCCCAGTCCAGATCAAGTCCATAAGTCTGATATTAGCCCATATGTCCTATACCAATCTATAAAGTCCTCTTCTGACTCATGAAATACATGCAATGATGCCGAATATAGGAAGATCACAAGTAAGTGGGTGCAAAGTCTTGTGGATCCAGTGGTGGTAGAAGCATCTCAGTGCTGGCAGGGGTTTCCACGTCGCTCCCCCAGTTGCCAAGGCCCTGGGTCTATCAGTGTAGTTGATTAGAATACCATAGAACTTCCTCGCAAGACATTAAACTACCTTGCAAGACATTGAACTACCTTGCAAGACGTTGAGCCACATCAAAGAAACAAACACAAGAAACTCCACTTTAGAGAAGAAATAAAGTGTGACCTTAGGGCCCAGCCAAGAAGTTGGACCATCACCAAGATTCAACAGCTGGTCCAAGGAACCACCACAAAAGTGTGGGGAACCCTAATAAGACTTGGCTGAACCTGACCAATGCCCAAAAGCCAGCCAAGTCACCGAAAGTGTGGAGAAACCTGATAAGACTTGACTGGGGGAGTGAAGACTCAAAGAGCCAGCCAAGCTGTCCATTTAAACCTGGGTAGAGACATTGACATTTTAGAGAGCTAGGAACCAAGGACATCAACTCCTGCTCTCTCCAACTCTACCCCGGGTGAGTACACTGATGAGGGCAATGCTTGTTGGGACTATGATGCTAGAATGATATGTGTGAAGAGTGCTGTTATCATGCCCTTATGCTCATACTTGCTCCAAGACTTTTATCCTTAGTAGTTTGAGTTATTTTTAGATTGTTTGATGTGTTTGCAGTGAATAAACCAAGCATTCGAAAATGTCTAAGAGCGTTAAGTAATTATTGATAGCGCGCCACTCATGACAGTAGTGCCATGTGTCTTGTCAGTAGAGTGTCTCTCAGGGAGTGAGCCCAGAGAGAGAGTGTCTCCCGATTCCAAGGAGGAAATACAGGAGTTCCCAGAATCCTCAGGGAAAGGCCATGCTCACACAGAGGTCTCATTGACTATGACCAGATTGACAGACTAAACTCCAACCCTTCACTCTTAATCCTCTCAAGTCCCAAATTGACACCACATTTTGTAACTACTACACCAGATTATGTAACTCCAACTTGGGGTAGAACTTGTGGCGTAGGATTTCCAATGATGAACCGGTTCTTCAGAAGTAGATTGCCAAGTCTTTCTTTTGAGGTGCCTTTGGTTGGACTTGAACCTCCAAACTTTGGTTGTTAGCTGAGCATATTAACAGTTTGAACCACCCAGCTTCTTTAGAATCTGAGACGTCAAAAAAATAGCTCCTTATTCCTTCATCCTTTCTTCCTGCCCTCCCTCCTTTCATAGGTGTCAGCACTGCATTGCCCTCTGAAGACATTCTTTGTCTACTCTTACTCCTCACCCCTCTTTTTCTTTCACATGCTTTGGTTTTAATACATTTTTGCACTTTTAACTCCATCATTTTTACTTAAAATAAGGAAAGGTGTGCATTCGAGTTACATCCTTTCATCATACCTATTTAATGTGCATGTTGTGGAAATGATCAGAGAAGCTGAACTTTATGAAGAAGAAGAACATGGCATCCTGATCGGAGGAAGGCTCATGAACAACCTGCAAAATGCAGACGACACAACCTTGCATGCTGAAAGTGAAGAGGACTTGAAGAATTTATTGATGAAGATCAAAGATCACAGCCTTCAGTATGGATTGTGACTCAATGTACCGAAAGCCAAACTCCTCAGAACTGGACTAATCACTAGAACAGATATTGAAGTTGCCATCAAGGATTTCCTTTCACTAGGATACATAATCAGTGACTGTGAAAACAGCAGTCAAGAAATCAAATGACAGACTGCATTGAGCAAATCACTGCAAAAAAATATATTTAAGGTTTTTTAAGAGTAAAGATATCACGTTTCAAACTGAGGCATGCTTGACCCAAGCCATGTTATTGTCAATTGCCTCGTGTGCATGGACAGGCTGCACAATGAGTAAAGAAGGCCAAAGAATGGATGGTTTTGGAAAAGCATATTGAATCTATCACGAACGGACAAAAGAAGGAAGTGTAGCCACAAGGGTCCTTAGGAGGGAGGACGGGTTGTCAGGAGGGCCCAGTCCCTGGAGAAGGACATGCTAGGTAACGTTAGTGAAAAGGGAGACTCTCAAGGCGATGAAGACAGATCAACTGAAACAATGGGCTCCAACACCCAACTGGGAGGATGGTGCAGGAGCCCGCCATGCTTTTGTTCTGTTGCACATGGAATTTCTATAGGTCAGAACTGACTGCATGGCACCTAGCAACAATACCATCTTGGCAGCTGGCATTCAGAGGACCCGATGAACACAGCTCCTCCAATCCCAATCACCTGAAGCGATATCATCTGAATCTTGAAAATATATCAATATTTTCAAGACTATATTTATTTCCAGAGAGTGATATATATTAATATTGGCAGACTTCTGTTTTTTTAAATTGATGATATTTGCTCCCTAACATTATTCCATTCTTCTATGGGTGACTCACTTACTGCCATGAAGCCAATTCTGACTCATAGCGACCTTAGCGAAACAGAGTTAGACTGCCCTTGTGGCTTTCTGCGACGGTAACTCTTCCATGGGAGTAGAAATCCCGGTCGTTCTCCAGAGGAGCTGCTGATGATTTGAATTTCTGACCTTGCAGTTAGCAACCCAACTCATAATCATTGAGCCACCAGGGCTCTGCATCTATGAACAAGAGGTGACAAGAAGAAGAAGGAGAAGAAGGAGGAAAAGAAGAGACAATACCTTTCGCAGCATAATTCTCCAAATGCGAGCCACCTGGTGCTTATCAACAGCAAAAACTATATACGTAAGGAGACTCAAAGACAGCTACCCACACAAAGTCAAACTGGGAGGTGGGAGAAGTGGAAGGAAAGTGTCGCTGTGAGTCACGGAGTTAATTCTGACTCATAGGGACCTAATAGGAGAGGGTAGAACTGTCCCCAGTGGATTTCTAGGCTGTGAATTTTAGGGGATTAGATCAACAGGTCTTTTCTCCCTCCGGACCTATGGGCAGGCTTGAACCACCAACCTACGGGTTAGTACGGGAGCCCTTTAACCATTGCACTGCCAGTGCTCCTTAAACAAAGTGCAGAGTCCCGGTAATGAAATAACCTGATACTGCGATAGCAGGCAGATCTGGGTCTGAATTCAAGATCCCTGTGGTAGTTACATAATTTCAGGTCAACTTGATAAATTCAGTGAAGGGGTGGAGTTTAGCCTACCAGTCAGGTCACAGCCTGATAATGCATCCTGGTGGGTGTGACCTTGTCATGAGGGTTCTGGGAACTTCTCCTCTTTCTCCCTGGAGGAGGTCCACACACTCTGCTTCACCTTCCTGTTGAGGAGCCACGTGGACACCCTTGCCAGTGTTGAGATGCAGATGCATCCACTGCCACTGAATCTACAAGACTTCTCATCCATCACCCTGTGATTTTCCTGCATTTGGCATCATTGCATGTGCTATGTGAGTCTGAAGAGGAATTTATAGACTCGTTGTGGACTTAAGGGCTAATATCAGACTTATGGACCTGATCTGGATTGGGCTGGGATGTTTTCTCAATATGCAATTGTGCTATGATACAAAACACCGTCTTACACACATACGAGAGTCACTGGATTTGTTTCTCTGGTCTACACAGACTAATGCAATCCCTTATGTAAATTTCATAGATATTGGAGAAGTGAACATCCCAGAATCTCAAGTCTTGCTTTGATTTAATCTGTGAAAGAGGTGGTGTTAGTGTAATACTACCGAGTAAGAGGAAATCTGTACAAAAGAGCTGGCTGGAGACCTCTGGCATTTGTTCTGGAAGTACTGATTCTTGAGCAGCCATTCAGACTTCTCCCTCCCCCATGCTTCAACTGCCCAACTCTTAACTCAGGTGGAAGCTTATGGATTTCTCAGAAAGCGATTGGTGGGGACTGAGTTGGACTCCTTGGCTCTTAGATCTGGAAGTGCAAGCATACCGAGGAGATGTTGTGGGTTGGGTTCCAGACCACAACTCCAAAGCTATAAGCAAAGTCAGTTGCATGATTGTTTTACTTTCCCAGCACATATTAAAGTTGTATATACTCGAGTATAAGCCCACCCAAAATTTTCAAAATAAAATTTTGAAAATTCCTGGTCGGTTTATACTCGAGTATATATGGTATGTTCGTACTGTATCCGTAGTCTGTTAAGTAGTGTTAGGAAAATGTTTTAAGCATTATGAGAATGACCAACATGTGATGCAGAAACAAGAAGGGAACACATGCTGTTGGAAAATGGGGCCCATTGACTGGCTGGTTGCAAGGTTGTCACACACACCTGTATTTGTGAAAAAGTAGTAAATGCCAACCATGGCAAAACTACATATGCCTGTCTGTCCTTCACAAGGCTCCTCTGAGGTTCTCTGGCTCCTCAGAACCTGGACATGTTTTTTCCACAGGCTTTCTTATTATCAGAAAGTATCACCAGAATGTAACACTTTTATTCCACACTTGTGAAGTCTATCCTGAAGTCTATCCCTGTCTAAGGAGTTTCAGTTTGCTGTTGTTGCTATTGTTGTTAGGTGCCATGGAGTCAGCTCCACCCCATAGCGACCCTGTGCACAACAGAACCAAACATTGCAGGGTCCTGCACCGTCCTCACAAGTATCCCTCTGCCCTAGCCCGTTGATGCAGCCACTGTGTCCATCCATCTCACCCAGGACCTTCCTCTTCCTCTCTGTCCCTCCGCTTTACCAAACATGATGTCCTTCTCCAGAGACTGGTCTCTCCTGACAACATGTCCAAAGTATGTAAGACAGATGAAGTCTTGCCCTTCTTGTCTCTAAGGAGAACTCTGACATTATTTCTTCCAATGCAGACCTGTTTGTCCTTTCAGCAGTCCATGGGTACTTTCAATATTCTCCTCCAGCACCACAATTCAAATGCATCAATTCTTCTTTGGTCTTCCTTATTCAATATCCAACTTTCACTTGCAGATGATGCAATGGAGAATACCATGGCTTGGGGCAGGCACATCTTAGTCCTCAAAGTAACATCCTTGCTCTTCAATCTTGTACAGAGGTCTTGGGCAACAGATTTGCCCAGTGCAATATGTCTTTTGATCTCTTAACTGTTGCTTTCTTGAGTATTAATCGTAGATCCAAGGAAGACAAAATTCTTGACAACTTCAGCCTTTTCTCCATTTATCATGATGTTACCTACTGGTCTTGTGAGGATTTTAGTCTTCCTTACATTGAGTTGCAATCCATATTGAAGGCTAAAATCCTTGATCTTCATCAGCAAGTGCTTCAATTTCTCCTCACTTTTAGATAATCCAATTCTCACATGATTTGCTCAGTGTATCTCATAAAATAGAGGACTATACTTAGAAGGGCCATATTAAGTAATCCAGAGGACCCACACTGATGTACATAACATAACTATGAGTCAGGAGTCAACTTAACAGCAGCCATATATCTAAGGTGGCATAGATAGGTTACATGTTCAAAACTACCAGCCACTCTGACGGAGAAAGACAGGACTTTCTACCCTTGTAGAGAGTTACAGTTGGAGAACTCATCGGGGCAGTTCTACTCTGTCCTGTAGGGTCACTGTGATTCGGAATGAACTGGATGGTAGTGAGTTTGTTTGTATTTTTTGAGTTTCTACTTTACCAAACATGATGTCTGTTTCCAAGAACTGGTCGCTCCTAATAACCAGTCCTAAGAACCCATTCCTAAGTGGGATTTTTCCCATAGGTATAGAGGTCGAGATTTACAGCACATATTTTGAAGTGGATAAAATTCAACCCATAACGTAGTGGATTAAACCGTCCTTGGATTGCTAAACCTCAGAGTAAGCAATTAGAACCCACCAGCCACCATGAGGGAGAAAGAGGAGGCTGACTGCTCCCTTGAAGACTTAAAGGCTAAGAAACCCAAAGAAGCAGTTGCACTTTGTCCTACTGTGTCTCTACGAATCATAATAGAGTCCAGGGCAGTAAGTTGGGTTGTGTTTTATCTTATCTACCAGGCTAAGGTTTCCAAGGAGAAGGCAATTTGTCTGATACAGTAGGATATGTGATGTTTGTGGACTCAGAAGGCCTGATTGAAGAGTCTGGCTCTCCCACATGCCATCGTGTGACCTGAGACAGGTCTGCTACACTGTGGGTCTAAATGTCTGTCCACGCGCAGTGATGGTGCTATGAGGACCTGTGATGGAATATCACTGTGATGAGTACATGCATACCTAGGCTCAGCAGACAGATGGGTACAGAGTTATCCGTAAATGTCAATCATTATTCCTACCTCAACATTTATGGGTTTGTCAAGTTACATGAGGCCACAGATATGGAACCAGAGGAGAAGTTTCTAGAAGTGGTAAGCCTTTATGAAGAAAGACCCTGTTCATATTTCACTTGCAGTTATAATCTGTTATGGGTTGAAGTTTATTCACGTCAAAATGTGTGTTACCAATCTCAGCCTCTATACCTATGGGAATAATCCCATTTCGGAATGGGTTATTGGCCCTGGTTATCAGGAGCCACCATGGCTGGAAACAGACATCGTGCTTGGTCAAGTAGACACTCAGAAAACCCAAACTCACTGCCATCCAGTCAAAGCCGACTCACAGTGACCCTACAGGACAGAATAGAACTGCCCCCGTGAGTTTCTGGCATTAGAACTCCCTACAGAGGTAGAAACCTCTGTTTTTCTCACTTGAAGAGGCTGGTGGTTTCAAACTATCGACTTTGCCCTCCACTAGGGAGGGCAGCTAGAGAGAAGGCTCCTGCCATGGATTGACACAGCAGCTGCAACAACCGGCTCCAACAGAAAGACAGCTAGGAGGATGCTGCCGGTCCTGGAGGTGTACATCGAGGTCACTGTACGTTGGAGGGCACTAGATGGCACTAGCGACAACACAAATGGATATTTGTTTCTTATGTTAATGAGGCACCTAGAGAGAGGTTGCCAGGGGGAAAGATCTGTTGATTTACACCTCTGTAGAGATTACAGTCAGGAAGCTCTTTTTTTTTTTTCTTTTAAAAATCATTTTATTGAGGGCTCCTACAACTCTTATCACAATCCATACATCCATCAACTGTGTGTTTGTACATTTGTTGCCATCATCATCATTCTCGAAAGAGTTTCTTTCTACTTGAGCCCTTGGTATCAAGCCCTTATTTTTCCCCCTCCCTCCCCACCCCCCTTCCCTTATGAACCCTTGATAATTTATAAATTATTATTATTTTGTCATGTCTTACACTGTCCGACATCTTTCACTTACTTTTCTGTCCCCCAGAGAGGGGGTTATATGTTGATCCTTGTGATCCTTGTGATCGGTTCCCTCTTTCTACCCCACCTTCCCCTTCCCCTCCTAGTATCGCTACTCTCATGATTGGTCCGGAGGGCTTTATCTGTCTTGGATTCCCTGTGTTTCTAGTTCTTACCTGTACAGTGTACATCCTCTGGTCTAGCCAGATTTGTAAGGTGGAATTGGGATCATGATAGTGGGAGGGAGGAAGCATTTAGGAACTACAGGAAAGGTGTGTCTCATCGTTGCAATATTTCACCCTGACTGGCTCATCAGGGTCCTCCCCGAGACACTTCCGTGAGGCGATGTCCAGTTGCCTACAGATGGGCTTTGGGTCTCCACTCTGCACTCCCTCGCTCATTCACTATGATAAGATTTGTTGTTCTTTGAAGTCAGGACACGCTCATAGCAGTTCTACTCTGGTACGTGGGTTGAAACTAACTTGATGGCCTTTAATAAAAACGACTTGGAAGTTTGGGACAACAGACAGACCTAGCTGGAATTGGAAATCACAACTTGCTTGCTTACTGGATTTGGAAAATTGAACATCACAATTGTCAACGTTTTTCTGTTTTGCTTTGTTTTAAATTTAGTTATGAAATGTTACCCCAGGAGGCAAACCAACTGGTTTCTTCATCTTTCTTCCATGGAGCAACTGGTGGTTTCAGACTCCCAACCTTGCCATTCGTGGTCCATTTTGGGATCCACTATACTACCAGGGCGCCTTAGTTTTGCTAATAGAATCATTAAATACGATAGTTTGAGACTTAAACTTTTTTTTTCTTCCAGATTTTTCAGTTTGAAATTTGCCGCACATGTTCTTCCTTTTGGGTTTTCTAACTCTAGGCCTTCGCGTATTTCATTATATTTTACTTTGTTTCCTTGTGTTCAATGAGTCAAATCTGTTCTTGAGATGAAAGCTAGGAAGATTAGGGATAAAGGGGGATGTCTCCACCGAATGCCCGAGCGAAACAAAAATTAGCTGGCATGCCGCAATAAAGGGATTTGAAAGGAACCAGGCACACATTAGACACCTAGGGGGCCAATCCAAAGCTGGCCATGCTCAGACCCAGGTCCCTTAGGTGAAGGTGAAGGTGGACCTGGGCATGCGCATTAGACACTAGCAACATCACATCGTACCCATGTACCTAAACTCAACCACTAAGATTGGCGAATGCCCTCAACCACGCCCCTTCCACTCCCCACGTGGGGATAGGAGGGACAACTAGCCGAGCCTGAGGGCAGGCTACTCTTTCTTTCAGGTTGGAGGGTGGGATCTCTCCAAGCACGTGCCTCTGAAGTTGTCATTTTTGATGTGAACTCTCCCACCCCTCACCACGCAGCCTTGTGCGCTTTGCAGGGATAGCATGTGCTATCTGAGACTGCATTATCAGAAACTTCCCTTTCCCTCCTAAAAGTTACTTGGATTTACAAAGTGCTTCTGCCACACGAATTCTCTCAGCGTTGAGAAGCAAGAACCGGGGAAAACCATTCCAGAAACCTAGCAGAGATGCGCTCAAGATTCAGGTGGGATAGACTCACATTTTCTTCCGATTCAACCTGAGCTGCTTGGAGTTGGTAAGTGCCATCAAATCAGGTCTGACTCAAAGTGCCCCGTGTGCAACGGACAGAAACCCCGCCAGGTCCTGCACCATCCTCACAACTGTTCTTACGTTTGAGTTCATCAGTGCAGTCCCCGTATCAATCCATCTTGGTGAAGGTTTTCCTGCAGGGACCAGACTCTGCAGACAGTATGTCCAAAGTACTTTAGAGGAAGGAAGTCTTGCCATCTTTGCCTCTCAGGAGCAGTCTGGCTCTACTTCTTCCAAGACAGGTTAGTTGGTTATATGGGCCGTCCATGGTTCTTTTCAATATTCATCACCAGCGCCACAATTCAAAGGCATCTGTGCTTCTGGTCATCCTTATTCAATGCTCCATTTTCACGTGCATACGAGGTGACTGAAAATACCACGGCTTAGGTCAGGGGCAACGTAGTCCTCAAGGCAAGATCCTTTCTTTGAACTTACCTCAAGGTAGTCCTTTCTTTGCAATACTTTAAAGAGGTCTTGTGCAGCATATTTATCAAATGCAATGAGTTGTTTGATGTCTTGATTGCTGCTTCCATGATGGTGGGTTCAAAGAAGACAAAATCCTCAACAACGCTAGCCTTTCCTTCATTTATCATGATGCCACCTACTGGTCAAGTTGTGAAGATTTTGGTTTCCTTCACATTGATTGTAATCCACATCGAAGGCTGCAACCCTTGATCTTCATCAGCCAGGGCTTCAAATCCACCACTTGTCTGTCAGTGCGCCATGCTGTGATGGCGTGTGTGTTGCTGTGATGCTGGCATTTCAAATGACAGCAGGGTCGCCCAAAGGGAACAGATTTCAGCAGACCTCCCAGACTAAGAAGGCTGAGCACTTCTTAGGATTCAGCCACAGAAAACCTTATGGACAGAATTGAAACACTGTGAGATACTGAGAATCTCATGAAAAGAAGCAGACAGTGTCTGAAGAGGGGACGCTCAGGGAGGAACACACTCAACATATGACTGAGGAAGAGCTACCTTCTCAAAATCGAGTCAGCCATATGATGTGGAGGGAGCAGAGCCCGTGGGAGTAAAGCTTTGGGGATCCTCATTTGCTGATGGGGCATGACCCAAAACGAGAAGAAACAGGTATAAATGCCAATGAATAGTCGGAATGTGGGATGTATAAAATATGAATCTAGGACAATTGGATGTTGTAAAAATTGAAATGGAACACATACAAATCAACATTCTTAGCAGTGAGCTGAAATATACTGGTATTGGTCATTTTGAATCAAAATCGTATGATTTGCTATGCTAGAAATGACACAATCAGGAGGAATGGTATTACATTTATATTCAAAAGGACCTTCCAAGATCTGTCTGGAAGTACAATATGTCTGTGACATTGTTACATCTATCCCCATTGAAGAAAATCCAAGCAACACAACTTGGATTCAAATGTCTGCACTGGCCACACGAGCGAGTGATGATGATATGGAAGAATTCTACCAATGTCTTAAATCTGGAACTGATCAAACATACAGTCAAAATGCATCGATCATTACTGGTGATTGGAATGTGAAGACTGGAAACAAAGAGGAAGGAACAGTAGTTGGGAACTATGGACTCTGGTGATAGAATCCAGAGATCACATGATAAAACCGTGCAAGATCAATGACTTCTTCATAGCAATCACCCTTTCTCAACAACATTGACTTTGCCAGATGGAATACACAGAAGTCAAATGGACTACATCTGTGGAGGAGCTCAGTATCAGCAGCTAAAACCAGGCCAGGGGCTGACTGTGGAATAGAACATCAATTGCTCATCTATAAGTTCAGGTTAAAGTTAAAGAAAACAAAAATAAGTCCACGAGAGCCAAAACACGACCTTGAGTCTACCACCCCTGCATTTTGGAAACAGCCCAAGAACAGATTGGACCCACTGACCACTACTGACAGAGGACCCGATGAGCTGTGGGAGGACATCAAGAACATCCTTCAGGAAGAAAGCAAAAGATCATTAAAAAGACAGGAAAGAAAGAAAAGATCCAAATGGACACCAGAAGAGACTCTGAAACTTGCTCTTACCTGCAAAGCACATTATCACGGGTTGCTTGCTGTGGTTTCCGTTCATTTTGAGCCCTGCCCTCTCGGCAGATGACGATCTAGAAAGTTTCCGTATGTCTATGCCACAGAGACGCCTCTGTTTCTCGGAAGCTGTTCTTTTCATCACGACTTGAGGGTTTTAGAACCCGAGGGGCTCATCTTCAGGCCCTCTAATGATATTCGCAATCTGTTCATAATATTTTTATTCTCGAATCTCCCGGAAGTGGACAGTCAGTTCCTGCATGGTAGGCTAGTCTTACTCTGGTAGCTCCACCGAACCCTTTCACCATAGGCGATCCTGCTGGTATTTGAAATATTGGTGATGTAACTTCCAGCCTCACAGCATCTCCTGGCTGTTATAACAGAGATACCACAAGGGAATGGGTTTAAGAAATAAGACGATGCCTGGGAAACATTCCCACGTTCTCAACTGTGTTGGTGTTTTCCTCCCTTGCACTCTCAAAAATAAGGAATTTTAAAAAATGCATAAATATGTACCAATGTTGAATTTGCAAATATATTCAAAGATTAAACTGTGAAAAACCATATTTAATCAGTTTTGTGTGATGAACAACCGACTCTTATAAATCACTTAATTTACAAGGCAAGTCCAGAGGGGTGCTGTCAAGATAGCCGTTGAGCAGATGATGTGACTTAGACACCCAAATGTTCATGTCACAGCTGGTAAGTGGCTATGTTAGTTATACAGAAAGATCACACGTAGATGACCTGAACAATCAGAAATTCATTCACAGTGGAGGGGGCTGGAAGTATGAATTCACAGATGGGATCTTAAGCACATCCAGAGGTTAGGATTTTGAACACATCACAGGGATGAAGATCATCACATCAGCTGTCAAATCTGAGGACAATTGAGTCATATCCTAAATTGCAGTCATGGTGGGTGGTCACAAAGCTGGGACAGTGGCCTAACTTGTTTAGTAAGAGCCTCAGCCTGTCCATATCCACATCAAGATTCCGCTGGTGGGGAGTAGGTGGGTTGCCCAGATAACACTCACCAGGGACTGGAACCTCCAGGAAGTGGAACTTGCACACTGGGAGTCTCTCCAGGACACCCGTGGAAACTGGGTTTCCAGAGAAGTTGAATTTGAGGAGTTGGGTGCAATGTCCCAGGTCAGGCAGGGTGCAGGTGAGCTGGGAGTCTGTGAGCCTACAGCCACACATATCCAGGAAAAGAAGGGTGTCTGAGGCTCTCTCTAGCAAGACTTTGAGGAAGTCCATATGTAAGTCAGCCAGGATGACATGAATCGAGGATCTTAGGTGATGATGCTAGGCTACAAGGAAATGCACGACAAGCAAGTCTACAGGGGGAGGCTGTCAATACACCCATGGAACAGGTGATGTGACTTAGACACCCAATGTTAAGTAATATGTTCATGTCATAACTTGCAAGTGCAAAATGGAGCATTCGGTTATCCGGAGGGCCTCCAAGGATGTCTGCAGGTTCCTGAACACCTGGCCCAGGTGGCCTTTCAAGAAGAAGACAGATTCCAGATAGAGTTGTTTGAGCTAGTGCAGTTCCAGGAACTGAGCGGGGAATTGGCAAGGGTATTCTCCTGATCCTGGGCCTCTGCCTGGGAATCCCTGAAATGTATGGATACTTCCATGAGAAGGGGACTTCTAAGATTCACCATCTGGCCCAAGTGCAAAGCAGAGCTGACCAGGGTGGCCAGGTCCCAGGAACCCCTTCCTATTAGCTCCTGGACACAGTCCAGCGACACCACCGTGAGGATCTTGTCAGTGTGTTCACATTGGGGCAGCCTGGCCACAAAGGTCACCTTTGCACAGCACAGATGCAGCAGCCCTTTGCTCTGCTTGATCCTCCCATGAGGAATTTGAGGGATTCTTCCAGGCCAGAATCCTCAACTCTCAGGCCTGTCAGCACCTGCAAGGGAGCCAAGGGCTGCTTCTGCATTCTTGACTCTTGGATGTCTTCTGGCTCCTGTGATGAACACACACAGTACCTAGCCCAGGTTCCAGACCCCAGGACCACGCAGGTGGTGGGCGTGTCTCTGTAAATCCATGACTTGCAGTTTGCATCTTCTGTGCCAGCAGGACTTCGAGGCCATCTAGTACACCCTCTAGGATGTACTGGTCAGGCTGTGTAACTGCCATCAGCGGCCCACGGTAAGGCAGGTAAAGGGCCAGGTGCCCATCGTGACCTTCAGAATCTGCCTGCATCTCTTGGCAACAGCTGCCCCGAGCAGTGGTGGGGAGCAATCTGCAGGCATCCACTGCAGAGAGACAATGGCAGAGGCCCTGTTTGGTAGCAGGCTCTGGCTTGCAAGGTCCAAGAGCTTGGGTGGGTTCCAGATGGCCATGCTATTCTGGCAGGGTGGGTCTTCCCAAACCTTGGAGCCGGCCAGGAGGGTGACCCCAGGATTCCAATTTCAGGGTTTCCCCTTAACTGCTCAGAACTGGGTTTAGTCCAGTGTTTTCACAATCCTCCGCCAGTTCTAAGTCCCTGGGTGAGCCTTCAGGCTGGAGGCTTCTGCTGGTTAACTAGGAGCAGGGGGAAATATCCAAGGCCAGCAGCTCCGATTTGAGCTGACTTTGTTGAAGCAGATGAACTCAAGTCGGGCCAGCTGACTCAAGATCCCAGAGGGGTGTGTTGGTCCACTTGGAGGAAAAGTAGAAGCAGGATACACAGTTAGCAAAACACTGTTCTGCTTTGAGAGAATGCCCTAATATATTGGGTGGGTCCTGACCACACCCACAGGAAAATTTCTTTCTTTTTTTTTTTTCCATTAAAAATCTTTTTATTGGGGACTCGTACAATTCTTATTACAATGCATCCAACCATCCATTATGTCAAGCACATATGTACATTTGTTGCCATCATCGTTCTCAAAACATTTGCCTTCTACTTGAGCCCTTAATATCGGCTTCTCATTTTCCCCCTCCCTTCCCCTTTCCCCCTCCCTCATGAACCCTTCATAATTCAT
>NW_022103925.1:5917307-5927364 GCF_000313985.2 Echinops telfairi
GACACCTCGTGGTTGCATAGGCTGGTGTGCTTCTTCCATGTGGGCTTTGTTGCTTCTGCGCTTGATTTCTTTTGGATCCATTGTCTGCTCCAAGCTGATCTCATCGTGGAGGTGATTCGCTTATATGCGGTCCCATCATGTGGAATGGCTGCATGTTGTGTTCTCAGGTGGCATCAAGACAAGTCTTACTATCCTGATCGCCAAGGAGCACTCTGGATGCACTTCTTCCAAAACAAGTTTGTCTGTTTTACAGTCCATGGTACCTTCAATATTCTTCTCCAGTACCACAACTCAGAAACATCAATTCTTCTTTGGTCAAGTTGCCAAGAGAGACCAGTCCCTGTAGAAGGACATCATGCTTAGTAAAGTAGAGGGGCAGTATAAAAGAAGAAAGCCCTCATGGAGACAAATTGACGTGATGGCTATAAGAATGATAGTAAGCACTGAACAATTGTGCAGATGGCAAAGGACTAGGCAGCATTTCCTTCTGCACATAGGGCCACGATTGATCAGAACCAATTTGAGGGTACCTAACAATAACAGCTCCCTGAAAGATTTTTGGTACCAATATCCCACAGGGACAGTGCTTCTCTGTCCTTTAGGATCACTATGAGTTGTAAGTTTTGATTTTTTGTTTGCTTTTTCGATATAGTTGTGACCCATGGTAACCTTCTGTACAACAGAAGAAAACACCAACTGATCCTGAGCCAAGCTTACAATTGTCGTGTTTGAGTCCATTGTTTCAGCCCCTGTGTCAGTCCATCTCCTCCTCTCTATCTGAACGCCCTTCTCTTTCCTGATAAGATGCGCAAAATATGTGAGATGAAGTCTTCCCATCTTTGCTTCTAAGGAAAAGTCTGTTTCTTCCAAGACAAATCTATTTGTCTTTTGGCAGTCTATGGTACTTTCAATATTTTTGATCAACACCATAATTCAAATATATCAATTGTTTTTCGATCTTCCTTATTTAACTCAATGTCCAATTTTCACATGCGTATGAGGAGATTGAAAATCCCATGGCTTGGTCAGGTTCACCTTAGACCTCAAACCATAAATAGGCCTTATGCAGCAGATTTACGCAGTGTAAGGTGTACATTGTTCTCTTGACTGCTGTTTCCCTGAGCATTGATTGTGGATCCAAGCAAGATAAAATCTTTGATAACTTCAACCTTTTGTTTGTTTTACTTGTAAGGATTTGGGTTCTCTTTACATTAAGCTGTAATTCACATTGACAGCTCCAATCCTTGATCTTCATCACAAAGTGCTTCAAGTCCTGTGTCAAGGTGTGTCATCTGCACATTGAAGAGTGTTAACAGGCTTTCCACCACCACTTGTCTGTCAGTGTGTCTCACTGTGGTGACTTGTGTGTTGCCGTGTTGCTGGGAGCTATGTCGGTGGTATTTCAAATGCCAGCAGATCACACAAAGTGAACAGGCTTCAGCAGGGTTTCCAGACTAAGGAGAGATAATGAAGAAGGATTCTGCTCCCCGCTACACAGTCCTGTGCCACCCTCACAATTGTTTCTATGCCTGAGAGCGTGGATGCAGCTACTGTATAAACTAACCTCGTTGAGGGCCTTCCCCTCAATACTCACTGAGCCCCCATTTCCCAAGCATGCTGTTCTTCTCCAGGGACTGGTCTCGTCTGATAATATGGCTAACGTATGTGAGGTGAAGGCTTGCCATCCTTGAGTTCAAGGGGCCTTCTGGCCATCCTTCTTCAAGATAGACATTTGCCCTTTTAGCAACCCACAGTACCTTCAATATCCTTCTCCAACAATTCAGATTCCAAGGTCTTCCTTATTCAACGTCCAACTTTCACATACATATGAGGCAATGGAGAAGACCCTGGCTTGGGGCATACATTCCTTAGTCCTGAAAGTAACACCCTTGCTCTTCAATACTCTCGAGAGGCCGCGAGCAGCAGATTAACCTCATGTAAAATGTCTTTTGGTCTCTGCTGTTTCCTGAGCACTGAGTGTGGCTCCAAGAAAGACAAAATCCTTGACGACTTCATGTTGCTCTCGAATTAGCCTGCTGTGGGCTAGCATTGTCATTATTGTTGTCTGGTGCCACCGAGTGACTCTGACCCATAGCAACCCTATGCACAACAGAACAAAACACTGCACGGTCCTGCATCGTCCTCACAGTTGCTCCTATGCCTGAGACCATTGATGCAGCCACACCGTCAATCCAGCTCGTCAAAGGCCTTCCTCTTTGCCCTGCCCCTTCACCTGACCAAACAGGATGTCCTCCTCTCCTGACAATATGTCCAAAGGAGGTAAGAAGCCTTGTCATCCTTGCCTCTAAGGAGCACTCTGGCTTTATTTCTTCCAATGCAGATCTGTTGGCCTTTTAGTACTCTATGTTACTTTTAATATTCTTCTCCAGCACCACAATTCAAAGACATCTATTCTTCTTGGATCTTTCTTATTCAATATCCAACTTTCAATTCATACGATGCAATGAAGAATGCAGTAACTTGGGTCCGGCACACTTTACTCCTCAAAGTCACATCCCTGCTTTCCAACACTTTAAATAGGGCGTATGCAGCAGATTGACCCCATGTAATGTGTTGTCTGATCTCTTGCCTGCTGCTTCCCTTAGCATTGATTGTGGATCCAAGCAAGACAAAAATCCTTAACTTCAACCTTTTCTCCATTTATCATGATGGGACCTATTTGTCCAGTTGTGAAGAACTTTGTTTTCCTTACATTGATTTGTAATCAGTATTGAAGGCTACAATCCTTGATATTCACCAGCAAGGGCTTCAACTCCTGCTCACTTTGAGCGAGCGAGGTTGTGTCACCTGCACATCACGAATTAATAAACCCACCTCTGCTCCTGATGCCACACTCTTCTCCCTGCAATCCAGCTGCTCGGCTCATTTGCGCAGCATACGATGGAACAAGCATGTTGAGAGGACACAACCCTATGCACACCTTTCCTGATTTTAAGTCATACAGAATTCCCTTGTCCTGTTTGCACAACTGCTTCTTGATCCGCGTACAAGTTCTGAATGAGAATAACGAAGTGTTCCGGAATTCCCATTCTTTTCAAGATTATCCACAGATTATGATGGTCCCCACAGCTGAATGCCTTTGCATAGATGAAACACAAACAAACATCTGTTTGATATTCTCTGCTTTGAGCCCAAATCCATCTGGCATCAGCAATGACATCCCTTGTTCCACGTCCTCTTCTGAAGCTGGCCTGCACGTCCAGCAATTCCCTATCATGTGGAGTCATCTCCACCACTTGTCAGTCAATTTGTTACGCCGTGGTCACTTGTGTGTTGCTGTGATGCTGGAAGCGATGTCATTGGTGTTTCAGAAGCCAGAAAAGTCACCCAAATCGAACAGTTTCCGTCGAGCTTCCAGACTAAGAACAGACCAGGAGCAAGGACGGGGCCACTGCCCACTTTGGAGGAAGGAGCTGCTGAAAGTCTTACGTGCACCCTGAGCTAGAGAACCAAAGAGAATGGGTCCAGTCTGTCTGAAACGGAAAGAAATAAAGAAAAGGCTCAAGCCTGTAGTTGCACTATTGAAAGAATCTACGGGCAAAATCATATTGGTGAAGAATATCGAAGTGCCACGGACTGTAAAAGGACATACCACTCTGTCTTTGGAGAAGCACATCTAGACTGCTCCTTACAGGCAAGAGGACAAGATTTCATTTTATATAAGATTTCATTTATATCTCCTGGACACCAGGAGAAACCTGCCCCTGGGCGATCAGGAAGTAATATGAATAGAAGGGAGGATTGTTAGTTATAAGGCCAGTTTGTAAAGCACTCACATTACGGTGGAAGGAGCTGATTCCTCAATATACAGTCCACCCCTGTGGCATGAATAAAAGAAAGCTTTCCAGATGTCCACATGCTGATAGCACACGGCGCACAATGAGACGAGGCCACCGTGTACAATCATTCATCGAACTGTGGATGTATGGAGGATGACTGTAGGAAATTGGACCACATAAGATTTGTCTCCTAGACATCAGTGAGGTAAAATGAAACGGTTGAGGCCAAGAAAAGAAAGAAGAAATGGTCTATCCCATTTTGAATTTGAAAATCTATGGGAGTTTCATTTTCTTCTGTTTTTATGCTGGAAATGACAAACTCAAGAGGAATGAAATCACATTTATCAAAGAAAAGATCATCAAACGCCATCTCGAAGTGATGTGCTTTCTTGATTGGATATCTACACACCTACAATGAAGACTATTTAATACAGCTGTTGTTTTGAATGTATCCCATTATCCATGAAGGAAGTAAAATATAAATTATAGAATTATAACAATTTCTTCAGTCTCAAATTGATCAAACATGCAATGAAAAAGCCCTTGCACTTGAAAAATTCTATCATGTAATCTCCAGTTTTCCTTCTATCACCAAGACTACATTTTCCAACTGTTTCTTTCTCTTTGTTTCCAACTTTAATATTCCAATTATCCATCATTATCAGCAGAAACTTCCCAGGCAATGTCACTGGGTGCACCAACTCAGAGCAAGTTGCTCGATGCTCGCCCAGTGGGAAAAACTGAGTACTATGAAAGCTCCACTCCACCCAGCACAATTCCTGTTTTCGCGGGGTTGGGGTGGGGGGGGTGCCCCTCATAGCTCTCTCCTGCCCTGCATCTTGTGTCCTGGTAAACTTGCATTAATTTGAGGCCTGAACAATATTCGTTGCTGCATTATTGTGGCTGTTGGTGTTGTTAGTTATTATCAACTTGGCTGGAACACGTAGTGATACTATGTACAACAGAAGGACACACCTGCAGCTGCTGCAATAGCCTCACAAGTGTTGTTCTTTTTGAGCCCATTATTACAGGCATTGCATCAATTATTTCATCAGCAGTCTTTCTCTTTTTAGCTGCCCGGCTACTTTACCAAGAGTGATGTCCTTTATCAAGGACTGATCAAAAGGACATGGATTCTCACCATCCTCACCTCTTAAGAGCATCCAAGCTGTACTGCTTCCAAAGTAGAACCTGGTATTCTTTTGGTCATCCATGCCGCTTTAAATCTCCTGGCCAACACCTTAATCCAAATGCATCTCTTCCTCTCTGATCTTCCTTATTCAGTGTCTGACTTTCAGGAGCGGATGAGGCAATGGAGATTACCAAGGTTTGGGTCAGGTGCACCTTAGTCCTCAAAGTAACGTCTTTAGTCTATAACACTCTAAAGCAGTGGTTCTCAACCTTCCTAATGCCTCTACCCTTTAATACAGTTCCTCATCTTGTGGTGACCCCAACCATAAAATTACTTTCATTGCTACTTCGTCACTGTAATTTTGCTACTGTTATGAATCATAATGTAAATATCTGATATGCAGGATGTATTAGGTGACTCCTGTGAAAGGGTCATTTGACCCTCAAGGGGGTCACAACCCACAGGTTGAGAACCACTGCTCTAAAGAGATCTTTTGCAGCAGATTTACTTAATGAAATACCTAGTTTTATCTCTTCATTGCTGCTCCTATGAACATTCATTGTGGATCCAAACAAGAGAAATTCCTTGACAACTTCAACCTATGGATTATAATCCATACTGGAGGCTACAAACCTTGATCTTCCAATCCTCCTCATTTTCAGCAAGCAAGGTTGTGTCATCTGCATACCGCAGTTGGTAATAAACCTTCCTTCAATCCTGATGCCTCATTCCTCTTTATATAATCCAACTTCTCTGATGATTTGCCCAGCATAAAGAAGAGATAAGTATGGTGAAAGGATACATCCCTAAACCCTGGAGTATTTCTTGGTTCTGTTAGTACAGCTACCACTAAACTCTTGCCAGATGGGATGGGATTGTCTGTCTTTGGCCATGATCTGTGGGCTGGTTTCTTAGGGCTGCTATAGCAAGAGCTAAAATTTGGTGACTTACTAAGAGGTAGACTGGGCTCGCAGCTGTGGATGATTGGCGTCAAAGTCAAGGTGTACTGATTGCTAATGAGACCTCTGAGAAAGGAACTATCCTACGGCGCTCCCAAGCTTCTTGGGAGTCCAGATAATCTTGTGCATTTTAAAAATCTTGATGCATTTATCTTCATGCCAGTCCGTCCTAGTCTCTCTGTCTGTGCTTCTTGCTCTAACAACATAGGTCACACGTAAATAGGACACACTGTATTACACTACAATCTCATGTTACCTTAGTGATAACATCATTAAACACCTGTTTCCAAACAGACTAACACAGACTCTTACAGGGATAGCATTTCAAGATACCTTTTGGGGTGATGTAACTCAATAATTAGTGATCTGGTACTATGTGAAAAATAAATGGTTCTAAAAAGTATTTGGCTTCTCCTTTCACACTTCTCTGATGGTTCAGGATGTATGACTACTGGCTTGGGCCCTGTTTCGCCTAATTAGCAGTTGTGATGCAGTAATTCCCATTGCATTGAGTGAAGCTGCTGTACAGCACCTCTTACAAGTGTTAGTAGCAAGGTGCTCGCTTGATTTTCAGCTACCTCAGATGCATATGAAAGTGGCACATTGAATAAGGAAGAAAGAAGAAGAATGGATACATTTGAATCATGGCACTGGCAAACAATATTGAACGTTCATTGGAATGCCAAAAGAACAATCAGTCTTAGACGAAGAGCAGCCAAAATGCTCCTTAGAGACAAGGATGGTAAGAATTGGCCTCATGTCCTTTGGACATGTTTTCCAGAGACACCAGTTCCTGGAGAAGGACACGAGGCTTGAGAAAGTGGAGAGGCCATGAAAACAGAGGAACACCCTCAGCAAGAGGGATTGACACAGTAGGGTTCCCCAAAAGGGATAAAAATGAACAAGAATTGAAAGGAGTGTCCCAGACTAAGCAGCGCTTGTTGTTCGTGGGTTGGTAATTGAGTCACAGTGAATCATGTTTCAGAGGACAAAAGCGTGGCAGTTACGTGATCTCCTGTCAGCTTTCGAGGGGATGGAGTTTAGTCTATCAATCAGGCCAGAGCCAATGAGGCCTCCCTGTGGGCATGGCCTTCTCCTGAGGATTCTGGGAAATCCTATCTTCCTCCCTGGAGGTGGGACATATACTCTGTGAGACATTCCTGCTGACAAGTCACATGGAGCTACACTGCTGATAGAGCCTGAGCCTTGGAGCTGGAGGCGCCACGTGGAGATCCACGCCAGCGCTGAGGCTTCCAATTTTCTTATTCAATGTCCAGTTTTCACATTGATGTGAGGCTTTCTACACTCATAGACAGTTACAGTCTTGGAAACCGACAGGGGGTGGGTCAGCATCGACACGATGGCAATTGAGTTTGGAGTTTTGGGTACTGCCATCAGGTGCTCAGCGTTTAAGTTGTGAGGATTTTGGTAATTTTTGCCTGACCAACAACTCCCATTATTTGTATAAACAATGTCCAGTCATGAGAGGATTTATTCTGTACAAGTCAATAATCCATGTATTGCAATTTGTAGTTAGCCCATACTTGTTCAATCTCTTTTTCTTAATAGTGTTTTAAAATGATCATGGGCTAAATCAGTGACGCTATAAACAAAAGGTCCTTATGCTCCAGAGAGATGATAGATAAGATTCTCTATCATAAAATAAAAAAGATGTCTCCAAGGTTAACAAATAGCAGATAGAAAACATAGATTCAGCAATGGATTTTGGGCTAACACTTAATCCTAGACCCAATCGAAGAACAAATTAGCTCATAAGAAACAGCCCTGCTCGATACTCGCTCACATGGAGGACACAGGGAGGATGTGGGTGCTATAGCAAAGCACGGTGAAGAAATTGGATGGAACCCGGCATTCTGAAAGAATGGTTTGGGGTTTCAAAATCTCGAGTTCAAACAAGCAGCCATCTAAGTGGGATGTCAACTAAGTCCACATGGAAGAAGCACCCCAGCTTCGAATCCAAAGATGACAATAACAGAATCCAAATGGAAAAGTATCAGAGCTGAAAGTGTGAGCACTCGATTTGTAGAAGGCTATGGAGGACAGTGGGAGCCCCAAATCCATGTGTGGAATATCTAGTCAGATCAAACCTTGGTCAGATCCCCTCTAACCACAGGCAAGGGACCTGATCAGCGTTACTATCAGAGAGTATTGTACATTTGATTATGGTGGATCAAATCATAGAGTAATATGATACTTGGTCAGTTGACCTTCCTTTTGACCCAACCTGAACTTGCTCTAGGCTGAAATATTTTTCAACTGTTCCAGGAAGGGCATTTCATCTCTGTAAACCTTGATGGTAGTCTTTTCTTTAGTATGGTTTATTTGTATTTTTATCTTTGTATTATTATTATTATTTTCTTCTTGCCACTTTGTTTTCTTTCTTATTGTTGGGTTTCCCAGGATGTAAAGCACAGAAGGAGTGGATGCATGGAGTCAATAACTGATGTCATGGTTTATCAGGAAGGTGGAGAAGAGATGTGGGGTGAGGAGGGTGAGGGGATTCGGGAGCAACCAATGAATGCAGGAGTCGGGGAGGGAGCAATAGAACTGATTGCGATGATGTATATACAACCCTTTAAAAAAGCGATTTAGCCATGGAAGTGTATGATATGTGAATATTATATCGAGAAAACTACAAAACAAGAAAAAAGAAGCTAAACTTGACCATGGGTGAAGGAGGATGAGTTGTTGCTTTGAGGGCACTGAGTTTATGCTAATGGTGGTGAAATAATTTGGAAAAATATCAGTGATGGTTGAACAACTGAAGAGCCCAATCAATGGCACTGAATTAGACATGTAGAAGTTGTGGAATTGGAAAATTGTGTGTGTGTGTGTGGGGGGAGATTTAAATTATCAGAATCTCTGTGGAGCAATTCTACTGTCTTAAAAGGTGGCCGTAAGATGGAATCAGCTCAATGGCAGTGGGGTTAAGCACTGAGTTTACACTAATGGTGGTGGAATTATTTGGAAGAAGATGATTACATAACTAGAAGAATGTAAACAATGTCACTGAATTATATACGTATAAATTGCTGAATTGGTATATGATTTTCTCCATGTTATCTTCAAGAGAAAAACAATCAATATTTAAAATTTAAAAATAAAAGAATAGTGTCTGGGGTCTTCAAGGTTTGTTTGCAAACAAGCAGCCATCTAAGAGATATCTACTAAACCCACATGGAAGGAACACATCAACATCTGTGATCCAAGGATTGTAAATTTTATAATCCATGTCTGAAGGAGGGAATGGTATCTGAGCTTAAATTGTGAGATAATGGTTTGCAGAAGACTCTGGATGACAGTGGAAGCCTCAAACACATTTTCAGGATTTACACAAGGAATATGCCTTTGGTAATTTCCCTCTGAATATAACTGAGGGATGGGAATAACCTGGTTATCAGACAGTATTGTAGAGATGACTATAGTAGATTAAAGTCATAAACCTGACTTGAGTGGTAGAAACCTCGTCATTTGATATTCCACTTGATATACTTTGAGTTTGATCTGCTTTTTAAAAAATATTTTTTGTTTTTTCTTTTTTCATATTTGGGTTTATCTCTGCTGTATTTTGTCATTGTTGGTAGCCTTCTTGACTTTCTGTAATGTATTTGTAAATGTCTTCTGGTATATGAAACCCAGGATGAGTGAATCCATAGAGACAATAACTAGAATAAGGATTTCTGGGTTGGTGGTGGTGGTGGAGGGGTATTAATGGCCTGTATCTAAGAGTACAAGAAGGAAGAAAATGGTTTGAAGCTGTGGTAGAGATTGTAGAACACTACTTGATATGATTGAAGTATTGAAAGATACGATGTCTGAATTAGGTCAGAATACAATAGGTTAAAAACAAAAACGATAGATGATTTGGTAAACTTCAACAGTGATCTGTTTTTCAAAGGAAGACAGGGCATTTAGAAAACACACATAACTCATGGGAGACTGATACCAAGTATTCAAAAATTACTATTGGAACTACAAATGTGTTTCAGATTGAAAAATAGTATATGTTTAGTTAAAGAGGCTGTATGGTATAATTATTTAAAATTTTGAAACTGAGAGTATTCTATATCTTATGTTAATAGAAATAAATTACAAGATTTAAGGTAACAAAACAAGAAGCGGGAGAAGAAGAAGAAGAAGAAGAA
>NW_022103925.1:5928458-5942920 GCF_000313985.2 Echinops telfairi
ATTTTGGGAATGATGAGGGAAACAAATGTATAGATGTGCTTTACACAATTGATCTATGTATTGTGATGAATTGTATGAGCCCCAATAAATTGATTAAAAAAAAAGATATCAGATTTTGTTTCTGACTGTTTTAAAATATAGACCAACTTCAAATTAGATGCATTTAAAATTTTCATGATTATCATGGTTGCTCAATAGCTGATTCAGTATCTTGTAGCAAAAAGAAAAAGAAAAAACAAACAAAAACCCAAATAAACTCTCTGCCACCGACTTAATTCCAACACAGGACAAGCAAGGGAGAACTGTCCGTGTGCGTTTCTGAGAAGAGGCTTTTTCCAGGAAGAGAGAGCCTCCTCTTTCTCCTGCAAAGCAACAGCTGGGAGAACCTGGAGGTTGGGAGCCCAATGAATAACTCACTTTACCACAAGGGCTTCTTCTAAAACCATAACTAGATGAAAAACAATCATGTGATGTTGCTTCATGGACCATACAAGAGGCAGGAAACATCCCAATAATCCAAAGCGAGAAGTTGGGAGAGGCAGTCAGTGACTCAACATACCCCCTACTTTATTAATCCTGCCCATTAATAAACACATCAGCCAACTCACTCGAACGTGGGACCGTGTTGACACCGAGGCGAGGCTAATACCTCCTAAATGGTGAACTCGAGCTGCTGTGAGGTGTGATCAAGGCGGTTTCAACCCAGCAACCCCATGTACAACAGAACAAAACACAGCTCAGTCTTACACCGTCCTTATAATTGTCCTTATGCTCGAGGCTCTTGTCAACCCATCTCCTTAGGGGCCTCCTCCTTTTCGCTGCTCCTCCGCTGCACCGAGCATGGTGTCCTGTTCCAGGGACTGGTCTCTCCTGACAACATGTCCCAAGTTTGGAAGAAAGAGTCTCACCATCCTGCTTCCAAGGAGCATTCTAGTAGCACGTCTTCCATGACAGATTTGTTTGTTCTTTTAGCAGTTCACCGTACTTTCAATAGTCTTCACTAGTACCAACGTTCAAATACTTCGGTTTTCTTCAGTCTTTCTCATTTTGAAAAGGTCCTGGGTTGGATCAGGCACATCTTAGTCTCAGAATAACACCCTCGCTTCACAGCACTTCAAAGGGGTTTGGACAACAAACTTAACCAAAGCAATGATCTCTTGATTATTGCTTCCATAGATCTTGATTGTGCATTCAAGTACATGAAATCCTTGACAATTTCAATATTTTTTCCATTTATCATGATGTTAGCTACTGGTTCAGTGGTGAGGATTTAGGTTTTCTTATATTCAGTTGTAATCCATGATGAAGGCTACAATCCTTGATACTTCAAGCAAGGCTGTGCCGTCTGCATACATCATATCTCAGCTTGTTAATAAGCTTTCCTCCAACCCTGGGTCACATTCTTCATATAATCCAGTCTCTGATGATTTGCTCAGCACACAGATTGAATAAGTTGGTCAGTGGATACAACCCTGACACACACTTTTCTTGATTATAACCCATGCAGTATTCTCCTGTTCTGTTACCACAACTGCTTCTTGATCCAAGAACAAGTTCCACAGGACAACAAGGAAGTGTTCTGGAATTCCCATTCTTGTCGATGTTATCCATACTTCGTTATGCTCCACACAGTCAAATGTCTTAGCAGAGTCAATAAAGCACAAGTAAACACTTTCTGATATTCTCTGCTTTGAGTCAATGTCTCTGTGACATCAGCAATGACATCCCTTGTTCCAAGTCCTCTTCTGAATCTGGCCTGAACCTCTGGCAGCAACCTGTCAATCTACTGCTGCAACCATTGTTGAATCATCTTCAACACAATTTTACTTGCACCGGAAATGAATGATACTATTCAATAATTTCTTTGCACTTTGAAATGGGCGCAAGCACCACTCTCTTCTAGTTGGGTTCCAGTAACTGTCATCTAAATTTCTTTATCTAGACAAGTGAGTGCTTCCAGTACTTAATCATCTTGTTAAAGCATTTCAGTTGGCATTCCATCAATTCTTGGAGCCTCATATTTTACTAATGCCTCTAGTGCAGCTCAAATATCTTCATTCATCACTATCAGTTCTTTGTTATAAGATCCCTCTTGCAGTGGTTGAACATTGGCCCATTTTTTCCTTTTTCCTTCTTTTGGATAGTGACTCTCTATATTCCTTGAATCTTCTTTTGACAATTCCTGAATCACTCAATATTTTGCCCATTTAAACCTTCCGTCTTTTAACTCATAGTTTGATTTTTCCCTCAGTTCTTTCAGCATGGGGTATTCTGAACATGTTCTTCCTTTTTAGCTCTCTAACTCCAGGTCTCTGCACATTTCATGGCGGCACTCTGCTTTGTCTTCTTGAGACGGGCTTTAAATGTTCTGTTCCGTTCTTTCATTTGAGGGAATTATGAATATGTTATGAAGGAACTTGTCTGACTACCGGTGAGTTAGTTTATTGTGTCAACCTGGCCGAGAAACACATGTGGGGTTAATTGAAGGGTGGAGGGATAAACGGCTCAGTGAGCCTCACCTTTTTTGTTCTCAGGTCTCTTGCTCTCTGATGGTCAGAATAGGGTGTAGCTGCCTTAACCATTTCTTTGCTCCAGCTGGCAAAGATCACTTCCTGCCAGACATCCCTGAGGAGAAGCCACATGGACTTACCCCGATGCAGCCCTGGGAGCTCGAGCAGCCATGTGGAGACCCCTGCCAGCGCTGAGATGCTTACACGCTCACTGATTCGGCTTTCTTCCTGCAGTCGGCGTCATTGCATGTGTTTTGTGAGATGGAGGAAGACTTTGTGGATTGGTGTCGGACATATGGGTTAATGTTGGACTTGTGGACTTGGGAAACACTGGGTTGGGATGTTTTCTTGATGTGCACTTAACCTTTATATAAAACTTACTTTATATAAACTTTTATATAAAACTTATACATGAGTTTCTGTGGATTTGTTTCTCTAAAGTACCCAGACTAACACAACCAGTTTGATGCTGTCCAAGTTGGTCGGGTGACATCTTTCCGGCAAACTGTTGTTCCTTGAGCCAATTTCTTTTGTTTCAGGGTTTACCGTAGCTTCTGACTATCTTTTTTTGGCACGTGGCTGCAGAGAAAGATTTGTTTGTAACCAACATTAGCTTTCTGAGTTGGGATACTTTCCAGCAGGAAGGCACTGAGGAGATAAGGTATCGGGAGGAAAAGAGACGGAATGCTGGTTAATTGTGCACTATCTGTGGGATGTACACAATCCCCGGTGCTGTAGTGGTTACGCGTTGGACTTTGATCCACAGGATTAGCAGTTGGAAACCACCTGCAGCTGTACAGGAAAAAGACTGGGCTTTCTACTCCCGTAAACACTTATAGCATCCCAGTCCCGCAGGGGCTTGCTATGAGTCAGCCATGACTCAATAGCAAGCAGCTGAGTCCGATCGCCATTGCACCACCAAAGCTGCTTACACAAAGGGCAGAGCCAGGATCCAGGGAAGAGTCCGACCCTACACGAACAGACACATCTAGGTTTGAATGCAAACTTCAACTTAACTTCCTCGGTGAAATCCCTGGTGGTATATTTGTTACATTTTGGGCGCCCAGCTGCACAGTCAGCAGTTTGAAACCAACAGCGTCTTCGAAGGAGAAAGAGGCGGCTTCGATTCCCATAAAGAGTTACACTCTCAGAAACCACAGATTCAACTGGATGCAGTGAGTTTGTTTGGTTTTTAAATCATTTTATTGGGGGCTCGTCCAACTCTTTATCACAATCTGTACTTCAATTGAATCAGGAATGTTTGTACATATGTTGCCCTCATTCTTTTCTAGACATTTACTTTCTATTGGCCTCTTGATATCAGCTCTTTACCACCCCTCCCTCCCCACAACCCTCAGAATCCCCTGATAGATTGTACGTTGTTATGATTTTCATCTCTCACACGGACCTCTGTCTCCCTCCCCCCATGTGAGTTTGGTTTTGCAATGAGGTAAACTGGGAGAAAATGTTGCATCTGCTTCTGACTCACGGGGGAGAACTGCCTCAAAGGGCTGTAGGTTGTACTGTATATGGGATTCCATCACCAGGACTTTTCTTTCACAGTGCTGCTGATGGATGTGAACCACACCTTTGGGATAGAAGCTGAGCACTATAACCATTACCCAACCAAAGCTGCTTACACACAGGGCAGAGAGAGCCATGACCGAGGGACAGACACAGCTGGGTAGGAATGCAAAACTTGCAACTTAACGTCCTCAGTGTGTGTGGAGATGTTAACACTCCAGAACCTCCAACTTTGTGTTGATTTGATTTTTGAAACGGGTTAGTTCTTTTCCTCCGGGTAATGAGAGGGAATATGTACACAACAACTGGCTGAAGACCTGGCAGTTGTCCCATTGATGTTAATTAATTCCCCAATGTCCTTGCCTTATCCTGCTATTGCTGTTGTTGGGGCCATTGAGCCATTTCCAAGACATAATATCGCTAAGAACAAGAGACTGAAACACTGCCCAGCCCTGCGCCATCCTCACAGTCATTGTTGTCTCAGTCCACGTGAGAGCCACTTGTTAATCGATCAGCTGTGTGGGTTCCTCTTTTGTGCTGACCTTTTACTTTACCAAAAAGGATGTCTTTTCCAGAGACTGGCCTCTCCTGGTTACATGTCTGAAGCACATGAGACAATGTCATGCCCCTTGTGCCTCTAAGGAACATTCTGTTTGTACTTCTTCCAAGACAGATTTGTTGTGTTTTCTGGGTCTTATCCTAGCTGTGGGTTTATGGATTTTCAGGAAATGATTGGAATTGGGTGAGTTGGACTTCTTGACTTAGTGATCTTAGATCTAGGAGTGAAGGCATACCTGGAAGTAATTGCTTTCTAGTTCAGCACCAGAGGGATAAAAGAAATATTTCAAGGAAGCAAATTGCATGAAGCTTTTGGGTTGTCAGTGTATATTAGAGTTATTTTACACAGTATTATAGTCTAGCATGGTGAAAAAGGTTAGAGCAGTGGTTCTCAACCTTCCTAATGCTGTGACCCTTTAATAAATGTCCTCATATTGTGGTGACCCCCAACCATAAAATTATTTTTGTTTCTACTTCATCACTGTAATTTTGCTACTGTGATGAATTGGACGACCCCTGTGAAAAGGTTGCTCAATCCCCAAAGGGATCATGACCCACAAGTTGAGAACCGCTGGGTTAGAATATTATGAGAATGCCCACAATTTGACAGAGAGGAAGCGATACATGATGTGGAGCAGGGGCACCAATAGCTCAACACAGCGTCACCCTCAAAATTCAATTTATAGCCAGCTCAGCCCTTGCAACGCACAATGGAACCAAATGTGATTGCATTCCCTTCCCAGAGCTCCTCGAAGCCTCTCCAAATTCTATGCATCTGGACATTTTATTAAACATCTTCACTGTTGAATATTTATTAAGTGTGTCTGTAATCCTTTTGAACAAAAATTATTACATGAAATAAATACTATCTTAATATTGCCCTTGAGAGTTCTAACATGGATGTGAGGCTGCCAAGGATTCCTTCCCTTAAGAGTTTTTATAGAGGATACACTGGTTTCATAATGGTTTCTGAGTTGGGCTATGAATCTCAAGGTCAGAAGTTCAAAGCTACGGGCCTCTCCACAGGAGAAAGATGAGGTTTTGTATTCCTGTAAGGATTTACAGTCTTTGAAACCCAACGGGAAATTCTACTCTTTCCAATAAGATGCTAGTTTGTCGAATCAACATGATATTAGTAACTTTGAGGTTTTATTAGCCAATCTGTAACTTTTCACTATTGCTATGCAAATAATTGAAGATAACCACAAAATGACATGGTAGAAGCACAACAGCCTATGTGATCCAAGGATTATATAATAAAACCCAAATTGGAAGAAGGGAATGGTATCTGAGCATAAATTGTGAACACTGTTTTCAGGATTCTATGGATGACAGTGGAAGCCCCAAACCCAAATACAGGAGCCCCACATGGATTAAGCCTCTGGTGAATTCCCTCTGAGCATAGTTGAAGGATGTGAATAACTTTACTATCAGACAGAGTATTATAAAGTCGATTATGGTAGATGCAGTTAGGGTAAAATGTAATACCGTATCATTTGAACTCCCTTTTTACTCATTTTAAAGTTGATTAAACTTTTAATATTTTCTGCTTTCTCTTTGATCGAAGGTTTTCTATGTTTTTCTAGTCATTGTTTGCTGTTTTGTTTGTTTGTTTACGTTTTCTTGTTTGTATTTTGTGTGATTTTCCTTAATTAAGTCCAGGTTAGGTAGATCTATAGAGATGGTCGCTGAATAGGGACGGGGCAGGGGAGGGCTAGGGGAAATGGAGAGCTAACAACAATGAATAAGAAAATGTTCTGAAACTGGTTGTGGTGGTAATTGATCAAATCTCCCTGATATGATTGAATGAATAAATTAAATGGTATGTGAAGTATATGCCAAATAAAGCTATTAAATGAAGCACGTGGGTTTTACTCGGCTATTTTCATGTCAGCAAATGGACAACATGCTTCACTCGCGTCAGGGAGTCGTAACCACAACAGTCCATTTCCAGTGAGAGGCTCTATCCTAAAGCCATGAAGTAGACTGAAAACTATCATCGCTAGTTGCCTTTATGGGGATGATTAATATAGGAGGCAGAGAAAGCTCACCCCCAAATCAAAATTAGAATCCATGTAAGGTAGTGGAGTGACTCAGAAGACCTCCCTCTCTTGACAGTGAGAGCCCAAAATGCACTGGCAGAATCCCCATGTGGATTGATTAAGTCTTTCTCCGACCATTGTCTACAGCAGGGGTTGGCAACTGTGGTAGTTACATAATCTGGTGTCAATTTGGGACCTGAGAGGATTAAGAGTGAAGGGGTGGAGTCTAGTCTGTCAATTGGGTCATAGCCAATGAGGCTTCTGTGTGGGCATGGCTTTTTCCTGAGAATTCTGGGAAATCTGGTTTTTCCTTCTTGGAGATGGAGAGACTCTCTATTCACTCCCTGAGAGACATTCTACTGACAAAACAGATGTCACTATGCTGAGAGACCCCAGTCCCTGGGAACTGGAGGAGCCACATGGAAACTCCTGCCTGCACTGAGATACTTCTACTGAATCCCAAAGACTTTGTACCCACTGGCCTGTGATCATCCTGCATTTGGCGTCATTGCATGGACCTCGTGAGTCTGAAGAAGACTTTATAGATTGGTATCAGACAGATGGGCTACTATTGGACTTATGTACTTGATCTGGGCTGGGCTGGGATGTTTTCTCAATATTTAATTGTTCTTGTGTATAAAACTCTTTCCTATACACATAGGAGTTTCTGTGGATTTGTTTCTCTAGTCTACCTGGACTCACACAGTAACTGACACTTGAGTGCCGTATTTGGCCCTTCAGTACGCTCTTGTGAAACAGCCAGCCACATCTCTTCACCCGAATGCAGCTGGTGGGTTCCAGTTGCCTATCCTGTGGTTAGCAGCCAAGCACTTGATGATTGACCAACCGGAGATCCTACCACCTCTATATGAATGAGAGCTCACCCACAGCCCTCAGGGCTACAGTAAGGGGCTCCATCTCAGTACACTCTCACAGAGGGATTGCTAGGTGAAAGAAGTAATGAATTGAAGCTTCACTAATGACTGTATGAACATAGTGTGAGGTGAGGCTGGAGCAAAGGGCACTGGTTTTCCCAGAACATGTCTATGGTAACCTAGTCTACCTGCATAGTCAACAACAACAAAAATGAAAAGCCTATAAGTAGTTCCAGGTCTGTTTGTTGACCTTTAGGAGTATGTTCTGGTCGAGTCTGATGGGGTGCCAGACCCTGGCCCCAAAGTCTACTTTTGGACTTCATTGCTTTGCTCCCCTTACTGCTCTGTTGCATGGCCTTAGTGTTTTGCTCCCATGTGGCGGGGTCAGATTGCCCACAATTCTTGCACTGTCTCTTGTGTTGCCCCCACCCATAGTGCTATGGGCCAGTGAGGAACATCATGTCTCACAGTGGGGCTGGCCCTATGGTCCTTTCTGTGCACTGGCTGCTCTGAACAGGAATATCATCCTTGGGGCATGGAGGTCCAGGATGTGTTCCACTCTCTCCCTGGATCAGAGCATGTTCACTGGTACAGATAAGAGCCCACAACACAGGGAATCCAGGACAGATAACCCCCTCAGGACCAATAATGAGAGTAGTGAGACAGGAGTGGAAGGGGAAGGGAGAGGGGAGAAAAGGGCAACTGATCACAATGATTGACGTATTAACACCCCCAACCCCACCAGGGGAATGAACAATAGAAGAGTGGGTGAAGGGAGACAGCAGTCGGTGTAAGACATGAAAAAATAATAATTTATAAATGATCAAGGGTTCATGAGGGAGGGAAGGTGGGGGAGAAGGGAAAAATGAGCTGATACCAAGGGCTCAAGTAGAAAGACAATGTTTTGTAAAGGATGATGGCAACATATGTACAAATGCGCTCGTCACAATGGATGGATGGATGAATTGTGATAAGAGTTGTAAGAGTCCCCAATAAAATGATTTTTAAAAAGACAGAGTTATAGGACAGGTCTCAGAAACCAACAGGAACGCTCTCCCCTGCGTTCTCAGGTGGTGACGAGTCAGCATTGACTTCAGGGTAGTGAGTTTTTCTATCTTCAGCCCATTCATTGCCATTGAGTCAGTCCCGACTCACAGGACCCGATATGGCAGGCGAGGACTGTCCCGGCCCTGCGGATACGTCACTCGTTAAGAGAGTAGAGATCACCATTTGTCTCCCAAGGGGCGGCAGGTGGTTGGGAATTGCTGCCCTTGCTTTAACCAGCCCACTGGGAAGCCACGTAGCGAGAGGCCTCATCCAGGCTGGGCACGGTCTTCATTCTCTCCACCTGTTTCCTGCCTACGGTGCCAGGAGCACACACTGAGGAAACAGAGCATAGCTACAGCTCCCCCGCCCCCCAACTTGCTATGCTTTCGTGGGCTAACAAAGGAGGAAAGCTAATGAACGCAATAACCTTGTCCATAAAGCCCCTTGCCATCAAGTTGGCATTAACTCCAGGGGACCCCCTGTTGGTCCGAGCAGATCTGGGCTGCAGAAGGTTTTCAGTGGCTGGTTTTAAAAAATCAGATAGCCCGGCATGCCAAACATTAAATTAGGTTGCCAGTGATGTCACAGATGGCCACTTCCAGGAAGCCACTCAGCTCAATAGCCATTAAACCAGGCACACAGCTCCCAGAGCTGCTCTAGCGACCGTCACCAAGAGCCCCACAGCCAAGTCAGTGTCTTCTTAGGAAGACCCTTTCCCTGTCAATTCCACATTTTCTTCTCCCTTCTCCCTTCCTTTCCCCCAGACAAAAATGTCCTCTCATATAGCTCATCAACACGTCCACATGTTTAATCTGCCTGTTAAACCCACGTGTTCTCTGCAGCGAGCAGTTCCCGCTCTCCCTCCACAGCCACCCTGTGAGGAAGGTGACACAATAGAGACGTTTATCAGATGTTTGCAACTGAGACGCCAGAATGTTAAGGGACTTGTTGGTGTCTCAGCTAGGAAGGAGCACATCAGAAATGTATTCCTTCACCTTCTAAGGCAGCGGTTCTCAACCTGTGACACCTTTGAGGGTCGACTGACCTTTTCACAGGGGTTGCCTAAGACCATCAGAAAACACAGATTAGTTTACTGTTGTTGTATTAAGACTGTTATCCATGCTACACCATGCTTCAAGACAAAGTTTCATTTATTTGTAATTAGAAATAAATATTTCCCAATATATAATTACATATTGTTTTTGTGATTAATCACTATGCTTTAATTACGTTCAATTTGTAAAAATGAAAATACATCCTACATATCAGATATTTACATGAAGATTCATAACAGTAGCAAAATTACAGTCATGAAGTAGCAATGAAAATAATTTTATGGTTGGGGGTCACCACAACATGAGGAACTGTATGAAAGGGTCGCGGCATTAGGAAAGTTGAGAACCACTGTGCTAAGGGGTTAGATGCCCCCAAGCACCACTGGGACACTGAGGACCAGCAGGTGTTAGGTTTCACATCACTGCATGAAGGATCATCACATCAGACCTACAAGTGGACAATTAAGTCATACCCTCTATTGGAGTCTCTGTGGCTGGCCATCTCCTTGGGCTGCCTGCCTGACTCCCGCATTATTTCTCTTAGCTTGTCCAGACGAAAAAGAAGAGTCCTCTGGTGGGGAGCATCCGTGTTGTCCAGGTGACAAGCAAAGGCACTGGAGGCTCCAGGAAGGTAAGTTTGCTGAGCAGGAGGACGTGCCTCACTAGTTTCCCCAGGTCGGCCATAGACAGCAAGTTTCCATAGAAGCTGAAGGATCGGAGCTGGGAGCCCTGGCCCAGGGCAGGCAGAAGGGAAAAGAGGAGGTAGTTACTGAACCCACATCCACCCAAGCCTTGGTCCTGCGGGGAGCCTGAGGATCTCATGAGCGGAATGTTTTCAGGATCTAAAGTAGTCCTCAAACACGTGGATTTTAGTTGGCTGGTGCTGGGACACACGGACAGGTAGTCCCTGTTAGATATCAAGAGTGGTAAACTGGTTATCCAGAGGGCTTCCAAGGGGGTCTTCAGGTACTTGGGCACCTGTTCCCAGCAGCCATTGCAGGCAGTGGATAGACTCCACGACGCGCTCCTTGAGCAGGTGCAGAGGGGCAAACTGAGAGGTGAATTGGACAAAGAGGTCCCCCGCCTCTCATTCCTCATCCCGAGGCAACCAGCAATGAATGATGGCTCTAGAGAGTTCTCTCAGATTAACCATCTGGCCCAGGTAAGGGGCAACACTGCCCAGGATGTCCACTTCCCAGGTAGATTTTATTACCAAGTCTTGGACAAAGTCTAGCTGTAAGGTCTCTAGCATTTTCTCAATGAGTGGAAAATTGCACGACAGGTTCCAATGAGGTAGGTGAGGGGTTCATCCGGGCCTGTGTTCTCAATACCCCCATCTTTGAGCACCACTAAGGGGTCAAAAGGCCTCTCTTAAAAATTTTTTTTAATTAAAAGATCATTTTATTGGGGGCTGTTACAACTCATAACAATCCATACATCAATTGTATCAGGTGTATTTGTACATATGCTGCCATCACTATTTTGTAGACATTACTGTCTATTGAGTCCTTGGAATCAGCTCCTCTTTTTTCCGTTCCTCTCCTCGTGACCTCTTGATAAATGATAAATGATTATTATTTTCATATCTTAACACTAATCGCTGTCTCCCTTTCCCCATGATTTCTGTTGTTCGTCCCCCTGGTGGGGTGTTCTGGTATTGCTATTCCCATTCCTGGTCCTGGGTTACATGTGTTGTGAGCTCTTATCTCTATCTGTACCTGTGCACATGCTCCAGTCTGAACCGCAGTGAAAGGCAGCACTGGGGTCATGATAGTGGGAGGTGAGGAAGCTTCAAGGAACCAGGGGAATATTGCGTGTTTCATTGGAGCTTTACTGCGCCCTGGTTGACTCATCCCTTTCCTGTGACCCCTCGGGGAGGGGATGTCCCATTGTCTACAGATGGCTTTGGGTCTCTGCTCTGAACCCCCTTGTTCTCAACAATATGGTTTGTTTGTTATGGGTCTTCTGATGCCTGTTACCTGGTCCCGATGACACCTGATGATCACATAGGCTGCTGTGCTTCTTCCATAGGGGCTTGTTGCTTCTCTGTTAGATGGCTCTGTTTACCTTCAAGCCTTTATAACCCTAGACTCTATATCGTTTGATAGCCATGTATCATGTGCTTTCTTCACTACATTTGCTTATGCACCCATTTTGTCTACAGCGATTGTGCCGGGAAGGTGAGCATCACAGAATGCCAGTTGTTAGAACAAAGTGTTCTTGAATTGAGGGAGCGTATGAGCAGAGACCCCCAAATCCATCAACTACCTCAGTATATTGCCATATAAATATTTGTACATAGGCCAATGCCTCTATTTTTATGAATGTATTTACATATGCATACACCTATGCTTATACCTCTATTCATAGCTTTGCTTCCTAGATCAATTCTCTGTTTCTTTTTACCTTCCTCCTGCCTCACCATCACACTCACTCTTCTTCTGCCTCTTAGTAATTCCTCTCCATTAGATTGCTCCAACACCCCCAGGATCTCTCCATCCTCCTTGATTTTAATTCCCTAGTTGCTTCCCTGTCCATGGCGTTGTTTGCTCATTGTTGGAAGGGGAGCTCTTACGGCAGAGACATAGCAGAGGTAGACAACAGCCTGATAATAGCATACACAAGAACAACATCCAGAAGCAACCTCTAGATAAAATTATCCAAAGTTCAACAAACTTCGATAATAGATGGCTGGTTTCCATAGATTTGTAACGCAGTCTCCCTTGTTGCTATACTATGTAAAGCGATAGATTGACATAATGGCTGATAACGATAAGGTCAACCCTAACAATAATTGTGAGGACTGAGACGAACCAGGTGGTGTTTTTTTCTGATGTGCTAAGGGGCCGCTGTGAGTCTTAACTATTTTATTTATTTATTTAAAGATCATTTTATTGGGGGCTCTTACAGCTCTTATAATAATCCATATGTCAATTGTATCAAGCATATTTGTCCATATGTTGCCATCTTCATTTTCTAAACATTTACATTCTATTGAGTCTCAACTATTTCAATGAAACCTAATAAATAACAACACCATCTACTTTCAAAGAATTTCTCATTTAAAAAAAGTGATCTTCCTTTAAAATGCTTGAGATTGACGATATTTTTTCTTTAAAGAATTAGCAAGTTGACATTTCACAGACAAAACACACACCAGATCCTATGTTAAGGGCTGTTTAATTATTCTCTCTCATTTTATTCTCACAAAAACACCAGAAAAGCCATCCTAAGGAAACTAACAAGAGATAGATCTTTTCTCCCCAACTCACTATCCTTCGGTAGGCACCCATCAGAGGAAATGTAATAGCTGCCATAACCTTATAAATAGTAAATAGAAAGCAACGTATGCAATCACTCTATAAATAGTAAATCAATTTCTATCAAGGTGACCCAAACTGCTTGTCAGAGCATATCTGTGATCACAAAAGTTTTCCATAGCTAATTAAAAAAAAGGTCGCCAGGCATTTCTTTCAAGAGTATCTGAGGCCGAGCATGTTAACCATTTGTATCCTGGAGAAAGGCTCTCCAAAGTAGGCTTAATGAAGTTGTCAGCCACGCTCGCTGGTGGTCACGGCAAGTAAAGTAGGCACCTCTCAAGAACCCGAGAATCACCACCAAGCTCTCTGTGGGCAATCATACAGTGGCCTTGTGTTTCTAAAGAAGACCCTTTTCATGATCCCGGATTTTCCTCTCCTTCCCATCCCCCAAGCAAGAGTTTCCTTCCCTCTCTGTAATATACGTTAACTCTGCATAAGCACTGGTACTGCAGTGAGGACTAACTCACTCAATCACCTGACTTCTCACAACCAACCTACGAGGAAGGAGCTGCCAATTACTTGCTGTTATTTATTTCCATTTTTCTCTTCATTTATTCTTTCTTGTCCCACCTGATTGTAGACTGCAAGTGTGCCCTAAGGATACAGACACATCAACACACTTGCCTTTAAACATGCAGGGTAAAGGTCACTCCACACTCCTCACCAGCCAATGTTACCTGCAACAGGGCGACGTGAAGAACAGAGAACTGTGCACACACTCATTCTCCATCGCATCCCCCAGGAGACACAATGGGAGTGCTTAACATCTCACCCACATACATCACCAATCAACAAGCACTATAACAGCACCACAACTTCAGTTCAAAGGGGGTAAAAAAGGATCGAGTGGTTCAAACAAATAACCAAAACACAGAGCCAGAAAATGTTTTTCCGGAAGAAATGGTATTGCTAGTCCCTGGTAACGACCCCTAAAGCCGGCCATTTCACCTTTTTCAAGTGACTGAGAGAAAGGCGGAGACAGTTGTGAACAAAATCAATAGAAACACACACACACACACACACACACAAAACTTAATTACTACAAGAAAAACAGAGTATATAAAAAATTAAAAACATACAAAATACCTAATTGTTAGAAATAGAAAATGCTGAGCATGTAAATAAGTAGAATGGATCAATGGAAGGCCGAATTAGTGAGCTTGAAAAAAGATCTTTTTATATATATATATATCAACTTTCAATTAAGTATGTCCCATCAGTTTAGTCATTTTAATGTTCTTACACATCAGACTTTGTGGGGGGACACTGTGTGCCCTTTCAGGTCAGTCTGAAGAAAGTGAAAATTACTTTTTATTTGCTTAGGCTTAAAGCATGGATAGAGACAAATCTCTATCTCCATTTAAATTGGAAAAAAATGATTCTTCAAGGCTGTTTTCAAAGGAGAATAGTAACATATATATGTATAGATGTGTTATATACATATATATGTATATATCTGTGGACCCTTTTTCTTTAAAGTGAATTAATTTATAATTCATTCTCTAAACAAAAGGTTTCTTGCCTTTTGTCA
>NW_022103925.1:5943865-5945746 GCF_000313985.2 Echinops telfairi
AAGGGTCTTCTCCAGCCTCCTAGGCCCTGTACTGCACCAATCATGATGGCCTCTTCTAGCAGTTTGTCCGTCCTGATGAAGTATCCCAAACAAGTGACACAGACACTGTGGATCTTTAGGTTTTCAACGTCTAACTCTCAGATGCACTTTGGCAACTTTTCTTCCAAGTTTCTCTTTAATGAAAGTGCTGCTGAAACTTGTCCCACATGGATGACCTTACTGGTCTGAAATACGGGTGACATACTTTTCAGCATCCTGCCACACCTGTGTCCCACACTGTACAACAAACTGACAGATGGGCAGTAGCAACCTAGGGTAGGGACTACAACCTATTATGTCCATTTGGGGGTGCCCACACTGGTTACTTATTGAAAATCCTGCCAAATATCTTAAAGACTGAGCAGGGATAATTACTTGCAGATTTATGTACAAGTCAACTTCTTAGAGTTGAAAAGACAGTTATGGGAAAAACTCAAGTACACAAGTGGGTTTCTCATTTCAAAATTGGTGAGATGTTGCTTGATGACAAACCTCATTCTGGATGTCCATCTGGATGGCGACTCCCCAAATGGAAGAAAATGTCAACAAAATTCATGCACTTGTGCTTGAAGACCCGCAACGGACCATTGACAAGGTGGGGAAGTTATCTGGATTATCTTGGAGCTTGGATCAGCGAATTCTAACAGAAGATTAGGGAAAGAGAAGTGTCACTGTGAAATGTGTGTCTCTGGTTCTGACTGACTGGAAAAAGAACATTGAGTAGAAATATGCCGTGCTTTGAAAGAATGGCTCTGAAGCGACCCAGCCTTTTCCCCACCAAGGTCATTACTGGGGGTGAGGCATTCTTATGATCCCAAAAGCAAACACCAGTCAAGCCAGTCGAAGACACTATCATCACCTTACCCCAAAAAAGCTCATCAAGTAAAATCAAAGATCAAGACGATGTTCATTTGTTTTTTTGATGTGGGGGGAATCATGTATTTGGAGTTCATTCCACCAGGTCAGACTGTTAATCAAGCTTTCTAGTTAGAGGTTCTGAAAAGATTGCATAACAGTGTGTGACCAGAAAAGAAAAGCCTGGTTTGTGGCACACGGGGGACTGGTTTTGCCACCACGAAAATGTACCTGTTCATGCAGCCGTCTCAGTGAGCAGTTTTTAGCACAAAACAGCATGCCTGTCTTGCCTTATGCACATCACTCACCTGACCTCGCTCCATGTGACTTCTTTTTGTTTTTGAGAATGCAGGACATGAAAGTACAATGATTTGATAACATAGAAGAGGGGAAGAAAAAAATGAGGGAGGTGCTGTCAGCCATCCAAACAGATGAGTTTGAAAAGCATTTCCAAGAATTTCATCGCAGGTTTGACAAATGTATTAAGTATAATGGTGATTACTTTGAAGGTGATAAGCTTGTTTTGTAAGCAAATTTAAATACATAACTTTGAAAATAAATTCCATTTTTTTTTGGTAATGAAACTACTGTGATCCAAGGATCCAAAGATGATGAGATGAGATGCAATGACATGACATGACTGATGATAATGCTCTTGCTTTCTTGGTCCACGTGTTTGTTGACACAGACAATAACATGAATCCAATTTTATCCATGTGCCCAGGATCAACAATTCTGGCAATTAAATTCCAGATGAAGATTAAGGAAATTACACTACACAGTAAATACCTCATGTGCCATGATGCCAAGATTGAATCTGTTCCAAATCCAAGATGTAGGATTAGGACAGCAATAAAAGCCAAATTATCACATCAGTGCAGTACTGTCTGGATAGTTATTAAAATTTAAGTGTTAGGGCATCCTACAGCAGGTGATCACAAAGAAAATAAAAATTAATGCAGCATGTCAATTTTTCTAAGAGAAATG
>NW_022103925.1:5946256-5948235 GCF_000313985.2 Echinops telfairi
AGGGTGTGAGCAGAGAATCTGTCACCTCCAAGGAGGGAATACTGGGATTTTCAGAATCCTCAGGGGAAGGCTATGCCCACACAGAAGCCTCATTGGCTATGACCTGATTGACAGGCTAGACTCCACCCCTACACGCTTAATCATTAGATGGACAATTATATAACTCCACAGCATGCTAACTAACCTCAATGAATTGGGAAACTAAATGCATCAGGATAAAATCCGTGTTCTTCAGCAGAGTTTGGGATCCCAAAGAGCGTCTTTCACACTTCATTGAGACAGTTGTTGACTGTTTTTAGGTGTCATCTAGTTCCTCCGACCCACAGAGGCCCCGTGAACAACCGAACCAGCCGAACAAAACACTGTCCTGTCCTGCATCAGTCTCACAATCGTCTGTAAGATCGATCCCATTGTTGTAGCCGCTGTGTCCATCCATTATGTTGGCGGCCTTCCTAGTTGTCGCCCCTCTACTTTACCAAACACCATATCCTGCTCAGGAAGGGTTCCCTTCCGAAAACATGTGCAAAATATGTAAGACGAAGTATTGCCCTCCTTGCTTTTTAGGAACTCAGAGGCCATGCTTCTTGTAAGAGAGATTGGTTCTTCTTTTTAACAGCCCATGGTATTTTCAATATTCTTGTCCAGCACCCCCATTGAAATGCATCCATTCTTCTTCTGCTTTCCTCATTCAATGTCGATTTTTTACATGCATACAAGGTGAATACTATGGCTTGGCTCAAGCACATCTTAGTCCTCAAAGCAACAACCTTGTTTTTCAACACTCTAAAGAGATCTCGTGCAGCAGGTTTGCCTAATGCAACACGTCTTTTGACTGACATGTTACTCAGAGGAGTTACTCTGTGAAGGAGATAATCACAAAGAAGCTGAGGCCTCTGGTCGAGTGAGAGTTTGTGAAAGAGTGCTTTGTCCCTGCTGCAGAGTTGTTAGCACCAGACAGAGGGAAACTATTTCCAAGTGAGCCTTTGTACCAGAGAACCATTTAGCAGCAACAACAATGTGATTATTGACAGCACAAAATATTTAAAAGCACTGAAGGATTCTGTGTATTTCTAACTTTTTCTCTCAAGTTTGTGCAGAGACAACAGATTCAACAAATGTTTTCCCCTTGCCATTTATGTTCCGGGATAACTGCAGAGTTTGATGTAGGGAGGAACGACTGCCATCGGAAGCAAAACCCGGTACTGCAAGAGGCAGGATTTGTTTGAGATTTGTTTTATCAATGGAAACACTGGGGCTAAGATTTGAAAATTTAAGTGGTTGTACTACCGATGGATCTTCATCCATGAATGGCTAGAAGACAGAGTTCATTACATTTGTCAAGAATGAACTGGATTATCTCAGCTTTGATCCCAGGGATTAAATTATATGTCACAGCATCACATACTAAGAAAGCCCCATGCATAGGTGTTTCAACTCAACAATGTGATATTAACTGTAGTGTCATGCACACATTTTGTCAGAAGCAGTAGGGTTTGAAAATGGCAGGATTCGCCTCCCAGAGTTCAGTGTCAAGCTACAGGACCCCAAACAGCTTCTCGGCTTCCTTCTTCCAGATGTGAAATCATTAGAAGCTAAAAAAGGCTGTGGGAAGTAACTGGAAAGGAAGAACATGGTGCATTTCCCCACTCTGGAAGGACAAAAGCCTTCTGTAGTACTGAAATATGCTGGGGGATTGGAAAAATTACTTCAGCATTTAATGAAAGATGCGAGGGTGTGACAAGTACACAAATGGAATTGAACATCTTTGTGACACCATTCAGTGGGGATCCAACTGATGGGCTTGATAACCTACAAAATGAAATCATCCTTTGCAAAGCAATCTAGGTACACTCACTGCCTGCATTCTATAACTTTATTTCAGCTATGATGAGTTTCCCCTTGGAGACCTGTATTGAAATACACCTCTTTGTTCAGAACAAGTTACTCCCGAGAGCAGCTCTTTTTAAAACTGACCATCA
>NW_022103925.1:5949757-5951371 GCF_000313985.2 Echinops telfairi
TTATTTCCATCGAGTAGGGCGACTCTTAGCGACCCTGTAGGACAGGGAGAATTGCCTCTACGAGGATCCCGGATTGTGACGCTTTACGGGAGTGGAAAGTGCCATCTTTCTCCCAGGAGCAGCTGATGGTCAGTGGTTTCCAGCTGCTGACCTTGCAGATCACAGCCCAATGTGCGGCCTCTATGCCACCAACGCTTGTCATTTGGAAAAAGATTGCTAGATATTTCCATCAGTAGCCTCTGGGCTAGCTTGAATCTGCAGCCTTACAAGTTGACCACTCCTAACCTGGAGGCCAGGACTCTGAAAGAGAAGTTAATTAGGTCGTCAGACCTGTTCACAAGATGTCACATCCACTAAACCACTGCCATCCAAACAATAAACTAGGGACACAGCTCCCAGAAGCTGCTCAGTGATCAACAACAAGGACTGCACTAACAATTAGGTATCTTTTATAAGAAAAATATTTCATTCAATCTGGAATTTTCTTTTCCCTTCCATTTCTTCAAATGGAGTTTCTTTTCATGGTTTTAATTAACCCTGATACACCCCAATTTAGTATGTATCAGCATATGCACATCCTCTGCAAACAGCAATTAACTCACACAATCCATTTAATTCTCAAAGCCACCTAAGAGGAAGGTGATAGCAATACAGACATTTATCAGATGATCCCACTGAAACACTGGATCGCTACGCAATACATTGGTGTCACAGGGAGGATGGGGATGTGTTCAGTACCCAGGGCTGCTATAACAGAAACACCACAAGCAGATGCCTAGAACAACAGCACGTTTATTTGTTCATACTCGAAGGAGCTAGAAGCATGAGATCACAAATGAGATATTGACCACAGACAGACATTAGGACTTAACATGACAACAGGGAGGATCAGCACATCAGATCTAAAGGCAGAGGAAAATGGAGTCATGTGCTGGTGGCGGTTCGCGTCATTGGAACACCTCTCTATATCCAGCACTATCAGTTTAGCTTGTCCCTGTGCCATTCAAGAGTGCCCTGGTGGGGAGTACCTGTGTTCCCCACAAAACAATCCAGTGGGACTGGAAGCTCCAGGATTGCACAGTGGGAAGGCATATCTCAGTATCGTCTCTAAGGCAGCCACGGACACTAGGCTTCCAGAGAATTTGAAGAATTGTCCCGAGGAAGGCAGGCTACATGTGAGCTGGGAATCTAATCCAGTCCAGGAAGTGGAGTGTGGTTGAGGGTCTCATCAGCAGAACTTGGAGTAACTCTAGATTTCAGTTAGTCAGGACAACATCCCTCAAATGCAATGAATTCAGTTGGCTGCTATTAGAGCAGACGGTGACGTAGGTCAAATCAGAGTCTGAAATCAAGCAATCAGTTATCCAGAGGGTCTCCAAAGGACTTGCTGGCACCTGAGCACCTGATCCAAGTGCCCTTCCAGACAGTGAACAGAGAGCAGGAGTTCCTTGAGCTGACGCAGATGGAAGAACTGAGAGGCGAGCTGATCCTTCTGATCCTGATCCTCCGCCTCAGAATTAAAGAAACGCATGGTGATTCTACAGAGAAAGACTCTTCTCAGATTGAACATGCGGCCAGGGATTCGCCTCCCAGAGTTCAGTGTCAAGCTACAGG
>NW_022103925.1:5952464-5954478 GCF_000313985.2 Echinops telfairi
TTCTTTCAAAGCATGGCCGTTTTCCACTCAACACTCTTTTTCCTGGTCAGTCAGAACTCAAGGCACAAATTTCTCAGTGACCCTTCTCATTCCCAAATTTTCCATTAAACTTTGATGATCAGAAACTCCAAGATAGTCCAGATAACTTCCCCACCTCTTCAATGGTCTTTTGCCAGGCTCCGAGCACAAGTGCACCAAATTTGTCAACATTTTCTTCCATTTGGGAAGTTGACAGACATCCAGAACTTGTTTGTCCTCAATTGACATTTCACCTTTCTTGAAGTCACTTGTACACTTGAGTTTTTCCCCACAGCACTGTCCATGAAAGCTGTGCTCAACATCACAACAGTTTTCTGCTGCGTTTTCCCCCAGCAGTCAACAAAATTTCACAGCCACCCTCTGTTCTCTTAAGTCAGCCATCACAAAAAAAGAAGGTTTGAGCGAAACTGCTCGAAAAAATTCACTGTGACCAAAGAAACCTTCCCAGGCAACGCCACTGAGTGCACTAACTCAGAGCCAGTTGCTGGATGCTCACCTAGTGGGAAAGATGCACGCAATGAAAGCTGTGTCCAGCAGAGCAATTTCCCTGGTTTTGTTTGTTTGTTTATTTGGTGTTTTTTTTTTTGGGGGGGGGTGTTACCCCCTCGTAAAGCAAAGTTCAGTGAATACAATTAGTATCCAAATCAACAGACACTCTTACAAAAGGGATTATCAAACCTTACTGGAAATTCAAGTCAGGATAGCAGGACACTGGCCTGTAATTCTCAGAGAAGGCAATTACAGTTCTGCTGGTGGATAAATAGGGAGGAGCTACCTCCCATCCGGAAACAAACAACAAAACACTTAATGATGCTTATGTGTAAAAGCCAAGGGGATCCATGGTGGTACAGTGTTTACTAATTGTAAAACGTTCTCCCGTATGTCTTGCCTACCTTGGGATGTGTTGGCTTTCACACAATGTTCAACCAGACCCGCCCGTCATGGTTTCAGTGTCCTCTACATTGATGTCAGTCAGGACAAGCTTCCAGCTTGGTGTCTGACCCACAGACTTGCAACTGCTCAGCCTCTACAACCATTTCGAAGAGAAGGGTGTGACCAGGAAGGTCAATAAAGGCTTCTGAGGAGCAAAGGAATAACCTAGAACTTAGAGTGCTGAGACCACACTGGCTCTCCCTGATGTAAGGTGAAATTGAGTCACTTGCTGAAGAAAAGGAAGGATTGAAGCCCTCAGGATGGATTACAATTAATGTAAGGAAGACCATAAGCCTCACAACTGGACCAATAGGTAACATCATGATAAATGGAGGCAAGGTTGAAGTTGTCAAGATTTTGTCTTACATGGCTCCACAACCAATGCTCACAGAAGCAGCAGTGAAGAGATCAATGGATGCAGTTCATTAGGTAATTCTCCTGGGCAAGGCCTCTATAGAGGCATGAAAAACAAGGATGTTACCTTGTGGACCGGACCCAAGCATCATATGCATGTGAAAGTTGGTCATTGAATGAGGAAGACCATAGAAGAATGGATGTATTTGTATTGTGGTGCTGTAGAAGAATATTCAAAGTACCACGGACTGCTAAACGGACAACCTGATCTGTGATGGAAGATGTAAGGCCAGAATGCTCCTTAGAGTCAAGGATGGCACGATTGCCTCTTACATACTTTGGGCATATTGTCTGGAGAGACAAGTCCCTGTAGAAGGACATCATGTTTGTTAAAGTGGAGGCGAGGTGACAAAGAGGAAGGCCCCATAAGATGGATCGACACAGTAGCTGCGTCAATGTGCTCAGGCACGGGAATCATTGTGAGGTTGGCACAGGACCATGGAGCACATAATTCTGCTGCACAGAGGGTCACTATAGGACAGAGCTGACTCAATGACACCTAACAAGACACCTGTGTTAGGTACTGTGTTCCTATTGGAAACTTTGACCTAGTTCCTGTACAGCACTCGGTGACCCAGGCCGAGTGCTACAGACTCTCGGACTTGACATTCTGTCATTTCAAGGCACA
>NW_022103925.1:5954657-5960031 GCF_000313985.2 Echinops telfairi
GAACACATCTGCAACAGTTTAAGGAATAGATTAGGACATTAGGTCGAAACACTCTCATAGAATAAGGAGCAGATAGTTGCTGTCCCAAGGTTATGGACTTGATGGTTGCTGGACTTTGGTGTGGGTCTCTTGCTTTGAGGATGCCCGATGAATGGTGGTCTTGGAGTACTATCTATTGACTGTTTTAATGACCCCCTTACTTTCTTATGACATGCAGTAGTCTGGTAGGCATGGTTCTGCTTTTGTAAATGAGGGCTATTGAAAATTTTGGATATCACTAACCCACATTGTGTGTGAAAATAGTGTCCAGTCACTTAAGAGTTTAATCTGTACAGTACTATATTCACGTATTTCAGTCTGAACTCAGCCTGTACTTGCATAATTTCTTTTTCTCAACAGTGTTTTAAATTCTATACCATTAGCTAAATTAATGACACTCAGAATTACCTTATGCCCCCCGGGGATGATTGATAATGGTCTCTGTCATCAAATGATAATGATGTCTCTAAAGTGAATAAGAGTCATATTTAAAGCACAGATATATGATGGATTTTGGACTGGCACTTCGTTCTAGCCCCAATATAAACTCATTGATTCCTTATGAAATTACCCTACTTAATGCTCAACCTCATGTAGAGATCACTGAAAATAAAGGTCTTAAGGCAACATGGGGCGACAAAATAAGATGGTCCCAAGTTATCAGAAATTATAGAATTTGGGGTCTTAGAGGCTTGTTTTAAAACAAACATCCAATAAGGTGTTGTCCTTGTTGTTGTAAGCTGCCTTTGAGACAATTTTGACTCACAGAGACACTGTATAAAACAGTGTGACAGTTGTCTTGTGCCAACATGACACCTCTAAGAAGATATGGGTAGAGACTAGCCTGTCAATTAAATCACAGCCTGATGGTCCCTGATACCCTTGTGGGCATGGCCTTCTCATAAAGAGGATCCAGGGAACTTCCACTGTCTCTCTCTGCTTCACCTTCCATTTTGCAAGCCAAGCAGCTGAGACCTGCCAGATCCTTGTGAGGCTCCCACGGCCTTGGGATCTACAAGTCTCTGTACCCACCAGCCTGTGATTTTCTGGCATTCTGCAGCATTGCATGTAGCTGCATGAGCCTGAAGAGGGATTTATGGACTAGTTAGTATCAGACGTAAGGTCTTGTATCAGATTTATGAACTTGATATAGACTGGGCTGGGATGTTTTCCTGATGCATAAATACTTCTTGATATAAAGCTCTCTCTTACACTTGTATGAGTGTCTCTGGATTTGTTTATGTAGTCAGGTCATCCTAACACACATAGAAACACTGTTGGGTACTGCACTATGCCGACAATTGTTATTATACTTGAGTCCATTGTTGTAGCCACTGTGTCAATCCATCTCATCGAGGACATTCCTCCTACACGATGTCTTTCTCCAGGGACTGGTCTCTCCAGAAAATATGTTCAAAGGATACAAGACTACGTTTATCATCCTTGCCTTTAAGGAGCACTCTGGCCAACTTTTTCCAATAGAGATTACTTTGTCCTTTCAGCGGCCCCTAGAACTTTCAATAATCTTCAGCACCACAATTCTAATGCATCAATCCTTCTTCAGTCTTCCTTCTTCAATGTCCAACATTTACATGTATACACGGCAATGGAGAACACCATGGCTTGGGTCAGTCCCAACCTAGTCCTCAAAATAACATCCTTGCTTCTCAATACTTGAAAGAGGTCTTGTACAGCAGATTTACCTAGTGCAATGTATCTTTGATCTCTTCACTACGTTTCCATGAGATTTGATTGCATATCCTAGCAAGACAAAATCCTTGAGAACTTCTATCTTTTCTTCATTTATCACGATGTTACATATGTTACATGATGTTACAATCCAAGTGGTGATGAGGATTTTGGTTTTCATTACATTGAGTTATGATTCATATTGAAGGCCGATATCCTTTATCTTCATCAGCAAATGCTTCAAGTCCTCCTCATTTTCAGCAAGCAAGGTTGTGTCATCTGCATATCACAGGTTGTTAATAAGAACACCTCCATTCCTGATGACACATTCTTCTTCATATAATCCTGTTTCTTTGATTATTTGCTCAGCATACAGATTAAACAAATATGATGACAAAATACAACCCTGACACACACCTTTCCTGGTTTTAATCCATGCAGTATTCCCTTGTTCCATTCACACAACTGCCTCTTGATCCATGTGTCAGTACCATGTAAGCACAATGAAGGATTCTGGACTTCCCAAGCTTCTCAAGATTATACACAATTTAGGATTGATCCACACCATCAAATTCCTTGGCATAGACAGTAAAACACAAGTTAACATCTTTCTGGAATTTTCTTCTTTGAGCAAAGTTCCATCTGACATCAGCAATGATATCCCTTCTTCCATGTCCTCTTCTGAATCCAAGCCGAAACTCTGAAGCTCCCTATCAATGTACTGCTGCAAACCTTGTTGGATGGTCCTCAGAAAAATTATAGGAATTTTATATAATTGTTACTGTTCTAGAATCTGAGCATTTTGTTGGCTCACCTTTCTTCAGAATGGGTAAAAATATGGATCTTTTCCAGTCAGTTGGTCAAGGAGTTGTCTTCTAAATATCCTGTCATAGACAAGTGTTTTCAGTGCTTCCTCAGATTCTTAAAATATTTCCATTGGTAATCCATCAATTCCTGGACCCTTGTATTTGACTAATGTTCCCAGGACAGCTCACACTTCTTCCTTCAGTTCCGTTGGTTCTTGTTCATGTGCTACCTCCTGCACGGTGGGATGTCAACACATGCTCTTTGGTATAGTGAATTGGTGTATTCTTTCTATCATCTTTTGATGTTTCCTGACTCACTCCACATTTCCTCCAGAGAATCTTTCACTATTGTCACTCGGGGCTTGCGTTTTCTTCAATTCTTTCAGTTTGACAGATGCTGAGTGTTTTCTTACTGTTTGGTTTTCCAATTCTAGGCGATTCCACATTGAAGTACAGCATTTCACTTTGTCTTCTCAAGCACCCCTCTGAAATGTTCTTTAAAAAAATATTTTTCCACAGATATATCGGCATAAAATTCAGATAGCATACAATTCAGTAGTTCGATCACATCGAGAAGAGTTGCATTGCCATGACAAAACTTTTCTTCATTCTGGTGCTTATTGTTATTAGCTCTCTATTAAACCTCAACCTCCCCAACCATTTCCCCAAGGAACCATTGATCCAGTTATGATCTCTATAGATTTATCTATTCTGGATTCGATAGGAAATTTAACAGGAAAAAATTAACAGACAAACAAATAAACCGGAACTAACAAGAAGAATAAAATGAAACAGATAAAACCCACAAGCAGAAAATATGAAAAACAACAACAAATTTAAATGGATCATAAGACAGATCCCATGATAGGAGCTAAATTTAAAAATAACTGCATCTGCAACAATCCACTTTCCAAGGCATACAGCATGTTAGCAAGACTATCCCTGGTCCATGGTCAGAGGAGATTCATCAGGGGCTTATCCACATTTATTTTCCATTTATGTAAACAAACAAACAAAATAGCTTTAAAAAGAGCCAAAAGGGTGATCAAATGTTAAGATATTATATGCTGACCTAACTTCATCTGCCGTAATCGACTTTACAATGTTCTCTGTTTCCAAACTGGACTATTCACGCTCTTCCCCTGTGATCAGAGGAAATCGACTGGAGTCTTAACCCATGGCTAGACTTTTCCCATGGATTTTGAAACCATAGCCTCTGTCATCTATACCTTTCTGAAAACCAAGGGCTCACAATGTATGCCCTGATGTCATTCCCTTCTTTCGATCGGATAATACTTTTTGACAATCCTTGGATCACATAGGGTGGTGTGCCCCTTCAATGTGGGCTCAGTTAAACCCTCACTGAAATGCCCATTTGTTTGAAGAAAAGTGTTTCCGACTCCAGATGCTATTTTCCTGAGAGCTGGGCACCATGTAGTTTATTCACCGCACGTTACTGTGGCTTTCCTATCTTCATGATGTCTTCATGAGGTCGAGCATCAAGCAAGGCAATGTCATTAGAACCATTGGTCCCAGATTGGGGTAGAATGAAGCACCAGCCCCCAAATCAATTCATACACCTACAGTTTATGTCTCTGGCTCACCTTAGAGATAGCACTGTCAGTTTCATTTAGAGAACATTATCAATCACCCTTTGGGGCCATCAGGTCCACTGCCATCAAGTATATGCTGACTCATTGTGACCCTAGAGGACCAGGTAGAACTTGTCTTATGAGTTTCTAGAGCAGAGAGCCTCATCCTTGGCCTTTGTGGAATAGTGTCCAGGCACGTAAGAGTTTAATCTAAGTCAACAGTTCATGTGTTGCAGTTCATAGCTGGCCTATATTCATATAATTTCCTTTTTTCAACTGTGCTTTAAATTCTGTACCACAGCAATATATATATTGCATGTTTGATCGATTTCAGTCTTTATGGATTCCATTTCATTTTTAAGGACTTCTAATGTTTCAAGGTACATCATTTTTCTATTCCGATTTTGATCACTAGTATATTTTTGCAGCTGTTCCTTCTTAGCCTGAGTTGTGCCCCTTAGCAAAGGACGATCCCTAAGGCTCCACTCAGACAGACTTTACTCCCTTCACCTCACCTGCTTCAATGGACTCTTCAAAAAGCAGGCATTTGGTCATATTTTAAGCACCTTCTGACCCAAGGGGCCTCTCCTCTGGCAGTATCTCAGGCAAGATGCTGCATCCATTCATTAGGCCTTTGGCATCTGACAATATTTCCATGATTTGTATGCACAAAGATTTCAGCAGCTACTTCTAAGCAAGTGGGCACCAATTCCTTCTTCATCCTGTATTCCTAATCTGTCAGTTTGTCTCACTGTGGGCACTTGTGTGTTGTGTGATGCTAAAAGGTAGGCCATTGGTATTTCAAATGCTAGCAAGGTTACCCAAAGACTACAGGTTTCAGCAAAATTTACAGAGTAAGGGATGTGATAGCAAAAAGCAAAACTGGGTGAATAAGAAAAACGTGTTTGTCCCACACCTGTAGCTAATGGCACTGAAAGTTAGGGTATCAGACTGCGAATGAGACCTGGCTCTATGCCTTGTTGTTGTTGCAGTTGTTAGGTGCCATCATGTCCGCTCCAATAGTGACCGTAGGCACAAGCGAAGGGAACACCGCAGGGTCATGCACATTCTCCACAAGTATTTCTGTGCCCAAGCCCGTTCATGAAGCCTCTGTGTGAATTCATCTCCTCAAGGGCCATCCTCTTTTTTGGTCACCCCTCTATTTTACTGAACATGATGCCCTTCTCTAGAGACTGATTTCTCATGACCACGTGTCAGAAACATGTAAGACAAAGTCCTGTCATCCTT
>NW_022103925.1:5961503-6001523 GCF_000313985.2 Echinops telfairi
TTTAGTAGCCACTTTCCTCCCATCTCTCAATTATGGATAGAGGGAGATCACTAGAGGCTTGTTTCCAATGTCGCTCCCACAAATGTATCTTGGGCTCCCACTGTTGTCCATAGCCTTCTGCAAACCTAATTGCACTATTTAAGCTCTGTTACTATTCTCTCCTTCATCTATGGTTTGTATGATTTGCAATTTTTCGGTGATTGACGATGACATGTTTCTTCCATGTGGACTTAGTTGACATCTCACTTAGAGACAAGGCTTTAAGACCACAAAAGCTATTTTATCTAATAGCAGGGTGCCATCTAATTTCTTCACCACATTTTGCTACAGCACCCGTATTTTCTGTGTTCTCTTCCTGAGGGCGAGTATCAAGCAGGGCCATGGTGTAAGAACTAATTGCTTGAGTCCCAAACCTATTCCTGGATTTATGGGGGTGGTGGTGGGGTGGTGGTGCTGTTGTTGTTAGTTTTCTTTCTCACTCCCCTTTAAAAGTTCCTTGTTAATTTATAGTAGAGGAACACTTATTCCCTTGGGGCATAAGGATTATCTGTTAATATTGTCTTTGATTAGCCCCTGGTACTAAATGTTTATAACCCTGTTGAGAGAGGGATATTGGACCTATATAGGCCTACTCCATATGACAGTACCTGAATTATTCACTAGTACAGGACCAATCCTTTCATGTCGGGATGCCATTTATAAAAACCATAGGGGTTAATTGTCAGGAAAACTTACCGTAATAATCCCTGAGAATGACAGTCACAGATTCGCCAGTGTAAAACCTATCGCAATACAGCATATAGGACATTGATGTAGAAAGACCATGTCTGTCTGCCTACCAGCAGTTCAGCAATTTTGACACGAGCCATCTTCTGCTTCCCCAGACACCATCTCCTCCTGACTGAAGTCCTTATGCTACAAGTGTGTCTGAGGCAGTGTCCAGTTCACCCAGTGGAGTTTCTGATTTGAGTCTCACTGATGCAGCCTCTGGAACATGCTGTGCTTCCTGAAGATCCTGGATTCAGTGTCCCAGCATTGCCATGGCACCCAGCCTGGGTCCACAGGATGCACCCAGAAACCCAGTTCCATGTGTCCCATTCAGTGCATCCCACCACAGACAACTCCCCTCCCCAGGCGTCTCCAAAAGCATGTTCAGACATTCCCCCCAAATGGGGCCATTCTTCCTTCTTTTCCCACCACAGACATGCATTTGTTTCCCCTCAGATATGTCTTCTCCCGTTCCCCTCTCCTGATTTTTCCCCCCCATCAGTGTCCCTTATCCCTCTGAAAGGCTGTCTACCTGTCTGGGGGACCTCATCCTAGATTTACCTGGCAGCCACTCAGTAGACAACATCCCCTCCCCCTCCCTTGACCATTTGATCCCAGCTGGCGTGAGGTACACTCGAACAAAGTGACCTTCAAGATACCTACCTAGAGCAGATGGTGTCTGGTTCAATGGCAGCAGTCAGGCTCTCTACAAGGATGTCTGGCCCTCTGGCCGGCAGACTGGATGCTCTACAGGCCTGAGCTTGTGCCGTTCTGCTGCTTGTTCCTATAGCAGTGGACTCATACAGTATTTGTCCTTTGGTGATTGACTAGCTTCACTCACCATAATATCTTCCAGATCCCTTCACAAGCTGAGGTGTTTCCTGGTTCTATTGCTTTTTAAAGGGATGTGTAGTATTCCCTTGTGTACATATACCAGAGTTTTTATTACCCAATCTTCTACTGATGGGAATTCAGGCTGCTTCCAGCTTCTTGCAATTGTGAAGTGTGCTGCAATGAACATAGGGCAGCACACGTCTGTTTGTGATCTGTTTCTTACTTCTTTTGGGTATACGCCCAGTAATGGTATTGCTGGGACCTATGGCAATTCAATTGCCATCTGTTTTAGGAATCATGATATCACCTTCCACAGTGCCTGTTTGTATTTACAAGCCCACCAACCATGGATAAAGGTTCCAATCTCACTGCACTCCCCCCTTCCAGCATTTGTTGTTCTCAGTTTTTAAAAAATTGGACTATAGTTACTGGTGCTAGATGGTATCTCATGGTTGTTTTGCCTTGAACTTTCCAGGTGGCTAATGAATGGGAGCATTTCCTCAGATGTTTCTTAGCCTTTTGAGTGCCATCCTTTGTGAATTTTCTGTTCAGGTCCCTTGCCTAAACTCTCAGCAGGTTAGTAGTTTTTTTCTTGCTATGGCTTGTAATATTCTGTAGATTTTAGTAATTAGTCTTTTGTCGGTTATGTCATTACTAAATATCTTTTCCCTATTTGTAAGCTTTCTTTTTACTCTTTTAATGATGTCTTTCAATGTACACAAATGGTTTATTTTTAATAGGTCCTACTCATCTATTTTATCCTCCATAGAATGTGTTTCTTTTGTTACCTCTGATAGCCTGTGTAGTCCCTGAACTAGGGCACTTAGATTTGACTATGAAAACTTTTCTAGCCCAGTGAGCTCCAGCATGCAGGGATCCCAGTCTTCTGTGAGGGTATGGGGTCCTGTGCTCCTCTTGGGAGCAGACTGTGTTGGGATTGACCCCACACTGGCAATCAAATGATAGGGGAATACAGAGGAGGTTAGCACTGGATGCTCCATTGATCCTGTTAAGGTAGCAGAGAGCAGAGACCACAGTGCACTTCACTGCATTCTCTGTGGGTGAAAATCAGAGAGGATGGTCTAAAATTGTTAGAGTGCTGAGAATCTAGGTCCCACATCTAAATTCCCAGAATTGACCTCCTCACCTGTAGCTCTCTGAGCCATGTGGGGGAATTCTAGGCAGGGGGCTCTATTTCAGCACCATCTTCCCCTCCTGCCAGGGTTATCTAGTATAATAGCCAATGTATACTCCAGGACCACACATAAGGAGCTGAAAGCTCTGAGCTATACAGGGACCCACTGTTATAAGCACAATAGCAGAAAGAATCTATTCTTCCAACATAATCCAAAGGGTTGAGAAGAGACTCTGGTAGATTCATTATATCTCTCCCTTACACCAACCGCGATAACCTCTGGAACCTGTTCCCCCCACCTCAGCAGTCACAACCTCCTTTAACTTACCAAGTAAAATTTCATCTCACATAACCCTCTTCTCCAACTCATTAAAAATTACTGTACCTAAGGGAAGGCTTCCTATGAGTAATGCCACCACTTAATACCTACTCCAGAGCACCTAAGCTCTAATTATCCCTCTCACCCAACTAACCCTCATCTACATACAATATGTTTTTGCAGCACCTATCTGATCCTCCTCTAACCTAAAGAGTCAGCCTACACATCCCAGAAGATACTGCTCTATGAGCAGCTTGCCCAAGATGCCACACAGGAAACAGCCAACACCTGCAACTGCTCAAACAGTCAAGAGGAAAAAGTCAGTTACTGAAGATGACCCACACATGACAGTTTACACAGAAGAAACAGTTCTTGAACCACCCATGAAAGAATGCTTGAGACTATTGCTTAGTGCCGTTCAGAAAATTAGGAGATCAATCCTGAAACCAAATGAAAAAAATAGAATACTAGAATCCCCACACTTAAGGAAAGTTCAGGAGTTAAGGAATAAGAGTAGAAACATAATAATTGGATAATAATGAAAATAGAATGACAGAGGTGGAGAACCGTATCAGTGATCTGAAAGATAACCAGGCAGAATTAAGCAAACGAAGCAAACAGTCAAGCAACAAAGCAAAAGAATCTGAAGAAAGCCTGAGAAGGATGTAGGACTCCATGAAGCGATGCAATGTGGAATTATTGCAGTCCCAGAGCAGGAAGATAGGAATAAGCTTGCAGGTTTAAAATAATAAGGGAATTCTTGGAAGAAAAATCCCCCAACATCACAAAGGAGACGATAAACATTCAGAAATCAGACAGAACACCAATTAAATTAACCCCCCTAAAAACAAGCAAACAAAACAAAAAACAAGAACATCAAGACATATAGTAGCCAAACTATCCAATTTTAAGGAAAAGGAGAGACTCATGAGAGCAGGTAGGGAGAAAAAAAGCCGTCACATATAAAGGTAAACTGATAAGAATAAGCTCAGAACTCTCTTCAGAGACTATGCAGGAAAGAAGAAACTGGAGCCACGTGTTCCGAAAGCTGAAGGACAACAGCTGAAATCCAAGAATCCTTTATCCACCAAAACGCTCCATCAAATTTGAAGGAGATATTAACCTTTTTTTCTGATAGGGAAGCATTTAGAAAATTCATAAAAACAAAACCAGCAGTACCAAAAAATACTTTCCAGTTTTCTATGGGTGGAAAAACAACTGCAGCTTACAAACATGGAACTACCAAAGGGTGAAACACCACCCACAAACCAACTCACTGAAAACAGTACCCCACACATTACAGATCCAATGGAGATAAGGTGGCAAAAATACACTCCTCTCACACACCATCCTATAAAGAAGAAAGAAAAATGCTAAACCAGAATAGTATGAGATGCCAGCTACCATCAACATTTAGATTTAATTACACTGAATGTTAATGGTTTGAATGCATGTATTAAAAGACAAGGAGAGCAGACTGGCTTTGACAACAAAATCCAGCAATTAGAATGTGTCTCTTTAGGAGACACATCTCACATTCACATACAAAAATAGACAGAGGCAAAGGATGACAAAAATTTACCAAGTGAATGGCAATTACAAAATAAAAGGGGTGGCAATATTAATCGTGAACACAATAGATCTCAAGATATATGACATAAAGAGGGATAAGAATGGGCATTACATAATGCTCAAAGGATCAGTAGATCAAGAACCCACAAACATAATAAGCATGTATGTGCCCAATGAAAGACCCTCAAAATTCATCAACCAAATTCTAAAAGAGATGAAAAAGAGAAATCACCTGATCTACAATTACAATAGGTAACTTTAATACACAGCTTTCAAAGGAAGACAAATCCACAGATAAAAAACGTAATAAAGAAACTAAAGACCTGAACAACACAATTCAACAACTCGACCTGATAGACATTTTCAGAGTTCTCCAATAAACATAAAAGACCCCACATTCTTCTCCAATGCACACAGCTCATACTTGGGATGTTTACTCAGTATTCAATTGCTCTTGTACATAAACCTCTTTCTTAGTCACATATGAGTCTCTCTCCATTTGTTTCTCTAGTCTACCTGAACCGACACACTGTGGTACTGGGAGGGGGGGACTAGAGGAACCATTCATAAAGATGGAGAGTGGACGTTTGTTTGACCTCTCCCGCATGGTAGTTTTTCTCCTTTGGTTATCTGGAGGTCAGATATAGCCATGCAGTTTACTGGGTTGTTTTATGGAAAGAATATGTGAAATTAAAGTTTTAATTATTTTGTTTGGTTATAGTCTTTGGTTATTCCTGTGAGAAATGGCAAGAATGAATGTTGTTAATGTATATTTTGAGCTTGGTCATAGTAATCGTCCCTTGAATTTCTCAGAGACCATGCTGGTTAGAGAACATGGCTGACAGAAAGCCTGAATTTGGTTTGATGTTCTCAGAGGCCTTATCCCATATTTTGTATCAATAAACTAGTTTAGATAAGGATTCCTAATAAAGAGTCTCAAGAAGATACGATTAGAAGGTAAAAAACCTCAATACAATAAATGCCATATATGAAAACCCAATAACTAATGTTACACTCAATGGTGTAAAGCTGAAAACATTTTCACTGAACAAGGGAACCTGACAAGGATGTCCCTTATCCCTACATCTGTTTAACATCGTGCTATCAGTCCTAGCCAAGCCCGGCAAGATATCAAGGGTGTATGACTGGGTAAAGAGGAAGTGAAATTTTCACTATTTGCAGACAATATGATCTTATATATGGAGAATTCTAAGGGGTCCACAATAAGATTGTGGGAAACAATAGAGGAGTTTAGTCGAGTAGCAGGATACAAGATCAACAAGCAGAATTCAACTGGATTCCTATATTCCAGTGATGGGAACACAGAAAAAAGATATCAAGGAACCAGTACCATTCACAATAGCCACACAAAAGCTGAAGTACCTAAGAATAAACTTAACCCCCAAAATAAAATACCTGCACAAAGAAAACTACAGAACATTACTGCAAGAGACGAAAAGGGATCTACACACATGGAGGAATATTTTGTGTTCATGGACCAGAAGACTTAATATAGTGAAGATGTCAATGCTACATAAAGCAATTTGAAAATTCAATGCAATCCCAATCAAAATGTCAGCATCAGTCTTCAAATAAATAAAAAACAAGACAAAACTGATTACCAACTTCAAATGGAAAGGGAAGAAACCCAAGATAAACAAAGAACTCCTCAAGCAGAAAAGTAAGTAGCCTTACACTATCTGACTTCAAATCTACTATGTATACAGCCACAGTTCAAAGCAGCCTGGTCCTGGTCTAATAACTGATACCCAACCAATGGATCAGGACCGAAACCCAGAAATGAAAACATATGCATAGAGACAAATGATTTTTGACAAAGGCCCCCCAAAGCATGACATGGGATCAGATACCCTCTTCAATAAATGGAGTTGGAAAAGCTGGATATCCACGTGCAGAAGAAGAAACAAGAGCCATATCTCAGTCCATGCACAAAAACAAACTCAAGGTGGATTAAAGACCTAAATGTACAACTCAAAGCTATCAGGATCATCAGTGAGAAGATGGGGACATTGCTAGGAGCCCTAGTGCAGGAAATATGTGGGCTAGCAAAATTAACAAAGGAAATTCACCCTGCAGAAGATAAAATAGATGCATGGGACCTATTTACCTATTTACTTCACCATGATTGATCCCCCTCCCAAAAAATCATCTCCTCAGCAATTACATTATAATGCCCTCAGACCCAAAGGGCACAATAACTGGCTGTATTTCTGACGATATTGTGCTTCCTTTGTTTAGACTTTCAATACTCGAAAATGCTTCAGCGATATGCATGACCTTTTCAGTGTCTGTTGGTTTTTTTCCTCCAGTGGGAAGCTGGTTCCTTCTTTGTTGTCTGTTCTTGGCCTGGAAGGTTTGCTGAAACATGTTCACTTTGGGTGACTGAGCTGGCACTTAAAATACCAGTGACATAGCTTCCAGCATCACAGCACAAAGCACATCATAGCACAAACCACCACAGCCAGACAAACTGACAGGCAAGTAGTGGAGATTAAGGGATGTGATAGCAAAATGCAAAACTGAGTGCCTTAGAAGAACAAACATTTGTCTCACAACCGTGGATAATGGAATGCAGGTTCAGGTTGTGCTGCAGCTAAAGAGACCTCTGACAGAGCATCTATTCCACACCCCTCTCTAGCTTCTGGCAAGTCCAGGTAATCCTGGGCATTTTTTATCTTAGTTCTCACATCTGTCTGTGGCTATCCTTCCCAATCTCTCTACTTCTGTTTGTCTTCTTTTTGTGTGTGAACACACAGTTTGTAGGTAAAGAGGTAACCCTCTAATCCAGTACAATCTCATGTTATCGTAATGAATAACATCATTAAACCTGAATTTCCAAGAAGACTAGCATTCACATTTACAGGGATCACACTGGGTGACATAATTCAATCAATAAAAAGTGGTACTACGTGACAAATTCAGGATTGTAGAAAGTACATTGTTTCTCCATTAACCAAAGTGATGGTTCAGGTTGTGTGAATATTGGGTTGGGCCACCTTTCTCATAAGGACAGTTTTGATGTGGTCCCTCTCATTGCATTGGGTCACCGTGGTTTATAAGACTTCTTTTTAAGTGTTGAAAAGCAAAGAAGTTGCTTTGAGCACTAACGTGCTTGAGCCGGGCCCTGTTTTTTCCCCTGGCCTAATACGTTTGGGAAAGTTGGACCTTGAATAAAAAAGACCAAAGAAGAACGAATGTATTTAAATTATGGTCCTTGGGGTAATTTTTGAAATATCATGGATTGTGCAAATAACAACAACAAATAACAAAAAACAAATCTGTCTTGGAATAAGTGCAGCCAAATGCTCCTGAAAGCGCATGATGGGGATACCTGGTCTCATGCACTGGGGATATGTTGTTAGGGAAGTCAGTCTCTAGAGAACAGTGGTTCTCAACCTTCCTCATGCCGCAACCCTGTAATATAGTTCCTCGTATTATGATGACCCCCTACCATAAAATTATTTTTGTTACTACTTCATAACTCTAATTTTGCTACTGTTATGAATCGTAATGTAAATATCTGATATGGAGGATGTATTTTCATTGTTACAAATGGAAAATAATTAGAGTATAGTGATTAATCACAAAAACAATATGCAATAATATACTGTGAAATATTTATTTCTAATTACAAATACATGAAATTTTGTCTTGAAGCATGGTATAGCATGGGTGTCTTAATGTAACAACAGTAAACTACATTGCTACATTTTGTGACAATATGCGTAAAAAGCCAACGTCAGTGCGAAGGTGAGATAGCTTCTTTCTCACCAGGTCAGCATAGCTGCATGTGGGAGAAGCTGCCTGGAGACGGATAGAGGAGCATTGTCTCAGTTCCTAAGACCATTGGAAATACGTGTTTTCCGATGGTCTTAGGCGACCCCTGAGGGGTCTCAACCCACAGGTTGAGAACCACTGCTATAGAAGGACAGCATGCTTGGTAAAGCACAGGGTCACAGAAAAATTAAGAAAGCCTTCAACAACTTGCATTGACACAGGAGCTGCAACAATGGGCTCAAAAATAACAATTGGGAGGATGGTACAAGACAAGGAGCTATTTTCTTTTGTTGTGCAGAGAGTCTGTGTAAATCCAAACAGCTTGATGGCATCTAACAATAAGAACTATAAGACAGCCATTCCACAGGATGGGATCACACATAACGCACGCATCTGCTTGAGGCAGATACTCCTTTGAAGAGGAATTCCCTGAGGGCATGGCCTGAACCCAATATATTGAGACATTCTTTCTTACAAAGCCACTCTGAGGCTGTAGCTCCTCGGAGACCCTGCCTCAGCTTTGGCCTCAGAAACTCTAGGTTCTTCAGTCAGCTGACTGCCTCATTGCTCCCTCAAAATAAGTTCACTTTCCCATCAATCTGCTGTTTGACCTGCTGATCTTGGGTATTCCAGTCTGGACCTCCTTTCCTTAGGAGAAGCTTCCAGCCTGAAGTCTTACTCACGGACTTGGGACGGACCAGCCTCTACAAGCACCAAGTGAACAGGTAAGGAATGTGACAAGAAAGGACTAAAAATGTTTCTGAAGAGCTTGGTAACATGGGGGAGCAGGGATAAAGAGGAAGGCGCTCCACGACAGAGACATGGTCTCCAGCGGAGGGAAACTGAGCATGGCACAGGACCAGGGAGGGCTTCCCTCTGTTGCACATTGGGTTGAAATGGGTCAAGAATGATCCCATGCTCCCTAACAACTTGTTTATTTGTCAGTTTTAGGGATTACGTTTCTTTTATAGTTGAAGCTAAGCTCTTTCTTTTCTTGATGCCTACTGCCCAGCCTGTGTCTTTCCTGGAAAATTCTTATCAACTTAACATTTGAACAATATTCAGTGTCTGCGCTATTGTGACTCTTGTTTTTGTTAGTAACCATCAGCTTGGCTTCATTTCAAAGGAACCCGATGCACAGCAGAGGGACACAACTCTCAGTCTTGCACCTTCTTCACAATTAATTGTTGGTGCATTTGTTCCCACTATTGCATACCTTGTGCTAGTTAATTTTGTCAATACTGTCTCTCTTTTTGACTCTCCTTCTTATATAGAGGCTGTGAGTTAGGTTGGGCCTTGCAGAATCAGCAGTTTGAAACCATCAGCCGATTCTCATGAGAAAGACTGACTTCGGCAATTAGTCTTAGAAAATGTCAGGGATAGTTCTATTCTACATGTTGGCTCACCACACCCTCTCCAGCACTTGTGACTTTCTGATATTTTGAATTGAATTTGGGGGTATTTTGAGAGTATTAGGTGGTATTTCATAGTTGTTTTAATCTGTGATTCCCTTATGGTTAATGGTCGGGAACATTTTCTCAGGTGTGCATTGACCATTCAGATTTTTGCTCTTGTGAAACTTCTGTTCAAGTCTTTTGCCCACCTCCTCAGTGGCCTCTTTGTTTTTTTCTTGTTGTAGGCTAGCAGAATATTGTATATTTTAGTAGCAAGTACTTTGTCTGATGTGTTGTTGCTAAGTATGTTTTCCTAGTGTGTGGGCTCTCTCATTCCTCTCTTGGTGAAGTCTTTCGATGTGCTTAGGTGTGTTATCTTCAGTATATCTCATTAGTCAATTTGTGCCTCATTCCCTATTTCTGATAGCCTGTGTATTCCCTGTGCCAGAGTTCTTAGGTTTGTTCCAATTCCCTGATTGATGGCTGTAATCATTTGGGGTTTTACTTTGAGGTCTGTGGTCCACCTCAACTTTATCCTTGTGCATAGAGTGAGGTGAGGGTTTTGCTTCATTTTTTTTTCTTGTAGGTACATATCCATTTTTTCCAACACCATTTAGTACATTGATTCTGCTTCAGTTTTCTTATTCAATGTCCAACTTTCATATGCATATGAGGTGATTGAAAATACTATGGCTTGGATTGGGCATAATTAACTCTTCAAAGTGATCACTTTAAAGAGGTTTTATGTAGCAGATTTAAACACAATGCAATGTGTTTTGGATTTCTTGACTGCTGTTTCCCTGAGCATTGATGGGAGAAGCAAGCAAGATAAAATTCTGGAAAATTTTCATCTCTTCTTTGTTTATTTTGATGCTATCTACTGGTCTAGTTGTGAGGAGTTTTGATTACAACATATATTCTAAGATGGCTCATAACTATGTCAGAGGGGTGCTGGAAGAGGATCTGTTTATGTCACTAGAAAAATATTTATTCTGTGAATAAATCAAATGATAGTTTGGACATTTCAGTGGCTTTGTAACTTGCAGCAATATAATGACAGGGAACTCTCTGAGGTTCAGACTGGATTTAAAGGGGACGTGGAACAATGGATCTCACTGATTTTGTTTGATGGATCTTGGCCTAAGTAGACAATACTAGAAAGATGCTTATTATTTTATTGACTCTGTCAAGGTGTTTGACTCTGGGGTTCATAATAAATTATGAATAGCTTTGAGAAAAAAAATATAATGGAGAGTCTTAGTGGCATAGTGCTTATCCGTTGGGCTGTAACCTGAAAGGCTGGCAGTTCAAAACCACCAGCCACTTGGTGGGAAAGAGGACTATCTAAATCTGTACACAGTCTTGGAAACTCACAGGGGCAGTTCTACCCAGTCCTAAAGTATCACTATGAGTAAGTATTGACTTGATGAAAGTGAACATTTTTTGTTTGAGCAGTGAAATCTCATTGAGAATGAGCATTCTTTGTTATGTTAAGAAGGTAGGATTAGCCTGCATTGTGTATTGTGTACACCTCCTTACCAAGAAAAGAATGGATTAAGCAAAAATCAAAGAGCAGAATGGAGAGAAGATTGGTGTTGTTGTAGTTAGGTGACATGTAGTCTATTCTGACCCCTGAGCACCTCATGAACAACAGAACGGAACACCGCATGGTCCTTCACAATCCTCACAAGTGTTCCTGTGTTTTACCCCATTGTTAAAGCCACTGTGTCAACCGTGTCCTTAATGGACTTCCTATATTTTCTGCCTCTATACTTTACCAAGCGTTATGTTCTTCTCTAGTGACTGGTCTCTCCTGATAACATGTCCCAAGTATGTGAAAGGAAGGCTCCCCATCCTTGCCTGTAAGGAGTACTCTGGTGATCATTTTCCCATGACATTGGTTTGTCATTTGAGAGATCCATGGGACTCTCAACATTCTCCAGCACCATCACATTCAAATGTATCCATTCTTCTTTGGTGTTCCTTACTCAATGTCAATTTATCATATGCCAGTGAATCAATCGGAAATACCATGGCTCAGTCAAGCATGCCTTAGTCCGTAAAGTAAGTAACATCCTTATTTTTCAACACTCGGAAGAGGCACAATTGTGAGAATGACCAAGGGGCAGGCAGTGTTTTCTCCTTTTGTCCATAGCATTTCTGTGGATCACAACAAACTAGATGGTACCTTACTACAATAAAGCACGTTGTGCATCAGGTTTACCTCTTCCCTGCTGCTTCCATGAACTTTTGTTGTGGAACCAAACACGACAAAATGCCTGACAACTTCAAACTTTTCTACATCTTTTGTAAGACTACCTATGAGACGATCTATAGTCCTGGTTGTGAGAATTTTTGGTCTTCATTACATTGAGTCATAATCCATACTTATAGCAACTATCTTTTAAAAAGTTTAAGAGTGAAGGAATCTCACAGTGTTCTAGATTATGAGAAAAACCGGATGGGAATTGCCTGCTTTTGGTCATGATATCTGTGTCTTGATTTCCATAGCAAGAGCCAAAATTGGGTGATTTGTTAGAAAGGCAAATTGGGCTCACATCTGTGGATGACTGGATTAAAAGTTGGTGTTGGTGTACATGATGGCTAATGAGTCATCTGAGAGGGGAATTATCCCCTGCCTTCTACAGTTTCTGGGTAATTCAGGTAATCTTGGGCATTTTTGCCTTAAAACATGTGTCTTCCCATGGCTGCCTTCCCTAGTCTCTCCTATTGTGTGTCTTCTCGTTTATAAGGACACCAGACTCAGGTGAATAGGACACATTGTATCATACTATAATACCATATGAACTTAATGCATAACATCCTCAAACATCTGTTTCAAAAGAGACTGGCCTCCACAATTACAGGAATCGATTTTTAAGATACCTTTTTGGTGAAGCAACGGGATCAATTGAAATCTGGTACTATGGGAGAAATGAAGGATTCTAGCAAGTACATGGTTTCTCCCATTGCCACTGTGATGGTTGAGGTTGTATAACTACTGGGTTGGGACTCCTTTTTCATAATTAGCAGTTATGAGCCAATCTATTGCACAAGACCTCTTGAAAGTGTTGAAAAGCAAGAAGGTTTGGGTGAGGACTAAGGTGTATCTGATGCAAGCTATGGTGTTTACAATTCCCCCCTGAGTGTGTAAGCTGGACATTTAGTAAGGAAGAATGAAGTAAAATGGAATCATTTTCAGATTATGCCACTGTTGAGGAATATTGGAATCCTTCAGACTGTAAAAAGAGCAAAAAGAAAAATTTTTTTAGGGAAATAATGTAGTTTAAATGTTCCTTAGAGGCAAGGAGGGTGAGAATTACTCTCATGTACTTTGGAGATACTTGCAGGAGAGCAGAGTCCCTGGGGAAGGACACAATGACTGGGAAAGAAGAGTGGAATTTAAAAAAAGAAATGGCCAATGAGATGACACAGTGGTTCCAAAAAAGGGATCAAAAAGAAGAAGAATTGTCAGGAAGGTCCCAGACTAAGCAGTGTTTCTTTCTGTTGGACATTGAGTCACAATGAGTCCTTTTTTAAGGTACAAAACAAACTCCATTTCAAATATAATGGAAAGAAAATGTGTAGAAAGTTTTAAAAGTGACAAAGAGAGTCAAGACATCATTGGGATAAAAGAGACCCCCAACATGAGGTTAAAATGGCGCCTGAGGGATCAGAATTGAGACTCAAGATAAATTGGTAATAGGGGTTTGTCAGGAACCTCTCCCAAAAGCAAGATTGTAGGCAGATGAATACATCACAGTCACAGGTGTGATTACAGAAGCTGGGAAGGGCCCATGATTGGGACACATGCATTGTTAGATAGAAGAGCTTACAAGATTGGTTCAAGGCCTTTGGATCAAGGCAGGCAGGCAGGGCCAAACTGTTAGAGCATAACTCATTGCTATGCACCCCCCAGTACTTTCCCCAGTAAGGTGACCTCCCCCTGGAACACACCTGTGCAAGCCCCTTTGAGAGACACTCAGCCTCCCTGGGCTGAAAAGAGAAGGGTGTAGGCAATCCACTCCCCAAGGCACTCTTCCTGACGGCAAGATTGCCTGCGTCCCTGGTCAAGGATCAGAAAGCATTCAGTAGCAGCTTAATTTATGTGAGGATGCTACAAATGGATCTGGGACTACCACTGCCATCCATACCTTTTTGCAAACCCGGGTGCTCAGGATGAAGGTCTAATGTAGTTCTAAGTGTGTTGATGGCACCTAACCAGAGCAGGGCAGCCAATCTATCTGATGGACTCACACAGAACGCAATCATCTCCATGATGAGTTTTCTTAGAGCAGATAATGGGTTGAAGAGAAATGTCCCGTGTGTAAGGTCTGAAGCCAATATAGGAAGACTTTCTGGAAAAGCAGTATAGAGTCTTTTGCTCACTGTGGATCCTGCTTCCACTTTTCCCTCAGGCTGAGCAACAAACACCTATGGAATCTTGAATCAGCTGCCTGTCACATCTGCTTCAATAAGGTGCTGTTTGAGCTGCTGATAGTGGATATTTCACCCTGCACCCACATTAATCAGAAGCCTTCAGCCTGCAGTCTCACCTGGGCCTTGGGCCAGGCTACCCACAAAACCTCCAAGTAAATAAGTGAGAAGTCTGACTAGAAAGGCCTTACACATTGCCCAGGAGCTAGGGCACTACCCTGACTTGGAAATCCTGGGACTACCTGCCTGGCTGTCTCTTGGAACCTCATCAGAACCTCCTCTGGCATCACACATCAGAATTCCTTTGGAACAGAATCATCAGCATGACCACCTCAAACCCACCCAAGCTCCAGGACCTTGCAATCCAGAATCTGCTACACAATGAGGTCTCTGCCATTGACTCTCTGCAGTGGTTGCCTAGACAACTCTTCCCACCACTGTTCAAGGCAGCCATTGCCAGAAGATGCAGCCAGACACTGAAGGCCATGGTGGGCACCTGGCCCTTCTCTTGCCTTCCTTTGGGGGCTCTGATGGCCCATAGGCAGCCTGACCTGTACATCCTACAGGTTACACTGGATGGCCTCGATGCCCTGTTGGCACAGAAGATTCGGCCATGCAGATGCAAGCTCCAAGTCCTGGACTTACGAAAAAACAATAAGATCACCTTAGAGGACCTGGGGTATGGAATATGGGCCAGGGACTGTGTGCGCTCGTCACAGGAACCAGAAGACACCCAACACCCTAGGAAGAAGCAAAAAGTAGAATGTTCAAGGATTGAGGAGCAGCTCTTGGGCCCCTTGCAAGTGATGATAGAACTGAGAGTTGCACAGTCTGGCCTGGATGAGTCCTTGAACTTACTCATTGACAGGGTTGAGCAGAGCAAAGGGCTGTTGCAACTGTGCTGTACCAAGTTAAGTTTTGAGACCAGGCTGCCCCAATTTGAACTGACTGACAAGATCCTCAAGTTAGTGCGGCTGGACTGTGTCCAGGAGCTAATAGTAAGGGGTACCTGGGACCGGTCCACCATGGCCAGCTTTGTTTTGTACTTGGGCCAGATGGTGAATCTGAGAATTCTCCTTCTCTTTGAAGTATCCGTATATTTCAGGTATTCCCAGACACAGGCCCAAGATCAGGAGAACCTGCTTGTCCAATTCACCTCTCAGTTCCTACGACTGCACCAGCTCAAGAAACTCTATCTGGAAGCTGTCAGCTTCTTGAAAGACAACCTGGGCAAGGTGCTCAGGAACCTGCAGACATCCTTGGAGGCCCTCTGTATAACTGACTGCTCCATTTCCAACGTGGACTTGGTATGCCTCTCCTTGTGCCCTAACACCAGCCACCTAAGATCCCTGAATTTGAGTCATGTCATCCTATCTGACTTAAATATGTACTTCCTCAAAGTCTTGCTAGAGAAAACTTCAGACACCCTTCTTTTCCTAGATATGTATGGCTGTAGGCTCACAGATTCCCAGGTCATCTGCCTCCTGCCTGCCCTGAGACACTGCACCCAACTCCTCAGATTGAGATTCTCTGGAAGCCCCGTCTCCATGGCTGTCCTGGAGGTACTGCTGAGGGACATGGTCCCACTGTGCAAGTTCCTCTTCCTGGAGTTTCCAGTCCCTGAGGAATGTTATTTGGACAACCCACCCGTGCTCCATGAACATAATCTTGATATGTATATCGACAGGATAAGGTTCTTAATGCATGAGTTCGGCCAGTATCCCACCTCCATAACTACTGACAATGACTTCGATTTCGGTTGTGACTCAATTGCTGTCATGTTTGACAACTGATGAGGTTTGACATTTGCTGTGAGGTGTTGGGAATCCTATCCTGTGAATGTGCTGAAAACCCAACTGTGAATTTGTACTTCCAGCCCCCTCCACTGTGCGTGAATAAAGGACTGGTAGTTCAAGTCACTTATTTGTGGTAACTCTTTAATAGCAGCACCAGATAACGAGTACTGCCACTTACATTTGGTGATGGGAATACCTTACATTTGTATATCTCATTTCCCTCATCTATGCAATTGGCACCATCCTCCACACAGGCTTTCTGTGGTCCTTCAATGCATGCACTGAGTGAATTGTGCATTGCACAAGACCATGTCTCCAGTTTCCACATTTTTACCTATTCATGAAATACATTAAACAAATCCTTGCTTGGAAGATTGCAGTGGAAAAAATACCAAAACACATTTGGAATGCTTCCCAGCCACCAACTCATTTTTTAGACCTGCTCCCTGCGGTGTCACTGTGATGGTGCCCAGAGACACTGTGAGGCTGGAAGCTATTTCACCACAATGTCAAAGGCCAGCGAGGTCCTCCATCGTGAAATGGTTCAGCAGAGCTTCCAGACTAAGAATAGCCTACAAAATGAGACCAGGCTGGCTGTCCTCTTCTGGGGGATTCCGAATGGGCATGGTGTGAATAGAAGCAGAATGTTGTTTCGTACAATGCCTGAAGAAGGGTCACTCAGTTTATAAAACACTCAAAATATGATGGGAAGGGCTGCCTCTTCAAAGTCAAGTCCACCTTAGGCCATGAATGAAGTAAAGCTTCCAAACCTTTATATGCTAAGGGGGGCAGAGCTCTAAATGAAAATCAACAGCTGCAAGCAACCATTAATAATCCAATTATGTTTATATGAAGAATGCATCTAGAAAAATTGGACCTCATAAAGATCTATACCCTTCACATTAGTGAGGGAAAATAAAATTATTTTCACTATTTGAGTCCAATAAGCATATGGTTTAAAAACTCAAGAGTAATGAAGTCATATTCATCACCTTAGAAATATTCAAGCTCTATCTTAAAGTAGGATGCTGTTGTAATATCTATATACTGACAAAAAGGTTTATGGAACACCCCTGTTGTTTTCATTTACCCCACATTTGTTGAAAGAAGTCTGGAAAAGAAATTAAACAACTATAGCAATTTCTTTCTTTTTTATGTACATTTTTCTTTTAAATCATTTCATTGGGGGCTCGTACAACTCTTATCACAATCCATAAATACATCCATTGTGTCAAGCACACTTGTGCATTTGTTGACATCATCATTCTCAAAACATTTTCTTTCTACTTGAGCCCTTGGTTTTGCAAAATTCTTTCTTGTGATCTCCAGTTTCTATCACCAGACCACAATTTGAAGTACATTTTCTTTCTCTTTGTTTCTAACTTTACCACTTCAGTCTTCCAAAATCATAATTGAATTTTAATTTCACACTTGATGACTTTCGAATTAAGTAAGATGGTAGAATTCTTCAGTTCTTTCATCGCTTGCTTTAGTAGTTGCTGTCTAAATTTGAACCATAGTCCTATTAACTGGACTTCCTTGTAAGAATATGGACAGCATTGTATTATGAGATTGATCGTATTTTAACATTTGTTTCTCATTGTGAGGTTTATCTAATTACTTTCTCCTATCGTAGAAGAAGATGTAGCTCTGTCCTTCTCTGAGGAATAGTTCCTACCCTGGTAAGTGTTTATCAATTTCAGCTTTGAAGAATATTCAGTGTGTTCATTATTGTGACAGTTGCTGCTGCTAGGTGCTGTCAAGTTCCTTCTGAGTCATGGGCGTGCCATGTACAGCAGAAGAAACAATGCCTAGTCTTGAGCCAGCTTCACAATTGCCATTGTATTTGAGTCTAGTATGGGAGACATTACATTGGATCAAGTAATCTGCTCAGCAGTCTTCCAGTTTTTAGACACCCCCTTCCTTTATCAGGCACTGGTACTTCCTCATAACGTGTCCAACAGAAATGACATGAACATCTTTTCCTTTACCAGTCCGATTCTCTTTGGTAGGACCAAACTTTAAATCTATGAATTTTTCTTGGATCTTCCTCAGTCAATGTATATTTTTCACTTTCACGTGAGGCCATTGCAAATACCACGGGTTGGGTAAGGAATACCTTACCCCACAAGGTGACAGCTTTGCTTTTCAGCATTTGAAAGAGATCTTGTGCAGCAGATTTACCCAGTGCAATGTGTTACTTGATGTCTTGACTCTTGTCCATGAGCATCAATCAATTGTTCCAAGTAAGAAGAATTCCCTGACAACTTCCATCTTTTCTCTGTTTATCATGATGTTACCTATTAGTTCAGTATGAGGTTTTTTGTTTTCTTTGCATTGAGTTTTAATCCATATTGAAAGCTATAACCCTTGATCTTTATTCTACAAAGTGCTTAAAGTCCCCTTCACATTCAACAAGCAAGGTTGTGTCAGCTGCTTAGGGAAAGTTGTCGATAAGCCTTCCTCCATTCTGATATCAAATTCTTCTTTATGTGATCCACCTTCTCCGATCTGCTCTGCACACAGATTGAATAAGTATGCTGAAAGGATACAACTCTGATGCACACCTTCTTGGTTTTAACCCTGCAGTCTTTCCTTTTTCTGTTTGCACAACGGCCTCTTGATCCACATCCAAGTTTCACATGAGGACAATTACGTGTTCTAGACTACCATTTTTTTCAAGACAATCTACAGTTTGTAGTGATGTATGTAGTCAAATGCCTTGACATATAGTCAATTAAAAAAAATGAAGTGAATATTTTTGGTATTCTCTGCTTTCAGTCAAGATCCGTCTGACCTGAATCATGAGAGTACTTAGTCCATGTCCTCTTCTGAATCCAGCCTGAATCTCTGGCAGTTCCTTGTCATTGTACTGATGCTAGCATTCTTGGATGATGATAATACTGGCATCTGCTATCTGGGATATTTTTCTATAATTTGAGCATTCTGTTGGGTCATATTTTTGTGAATGAATTCAAATATCGATGTCTTCCAATCAGGTGGCCAAGAATCTGTCTTGAAATTTTCCTAGAATAGATAAGCAAGTACTTCCAGTGCTTTATCACCTTGTTAAATTCCTTGGCACAGTCCATAAAAACACAAGGAAACCTCTTCCTGGTATTCTCTGCTTTGGGCCAAGGTCTATCTGACATCAACATGATATTCCTTGTTCCAAATCCTCTTCTGAATCTGGCCTTAACCTCTGGCAGCTTTCCTATCAATGTACTGCTGCAACTATTGATGAATGATCATCGATGAAATTTTACTTGCATTTGAAATTAATGATACTGTTCAATAATTTCTTCACACACTGAAAGGGCACAAGTATCGATCTCTTCTATTTGGTTCCCAGATGGTTGTCATCTAAATTTCTTTTTCTAGACCAGGGAGTCTTCCAATGCTTCATCATCTTGTTGAAACATTTCAATTGGTACTCCATCAATTTCTGGAGTCTTACTCTATGCTAATACCTTCAACATAGCTTGAACTTCTTCACTCAGTACCATCCATTCTTCATTATAAACCCTCTTCCAGTGGTTGAACGCTTGAACACTGACCCCACCCCCACCCCACCTTTTTTTGGTTCAGTGACTCTCTGTATTCCTTCTATCTGCTTTTGACAATTCCTACATCATTCAATATTTTGCCCACGAAAAGTTCGTTTGTAACCCCCAGTGTGATTTCCCCCCCCAGTTCTTTCAACATGCGATGTGCTAAGCATGATCTTCCTCTTTAACTCTCTAACTCTAGTTCTCTAGCACTCTTTTGTCTTCTTGAGCAGTACTTTAACATTTCTGTTTGGCTCTTTTGCCTGAGGAAATGATGAATATGCTATGTCTTGACCATGAAGGAACTTGTCTAGCTCCTGGTTTGATGCTGTCCAAGTTGGTCTGGTGACATCTTTCTGACAAATTATTATTCTTTGATGCAAATTCTTTGTTTTAGTGTCTACCGTACGTTGTGACTGTCAGTTTTTCACATGGCTCGCAAAGAAGATTTGGTGGAACCAACATTAGCCTGTGTTGGGACATTTTCCAGTAGGAAAAGACACAAAGGGAATAAGTTATCAGGAGGAAAAGAGCTAGAAGACAGATTAATTCCACACTTCCTTGGAGATCCCTGGTGACGTACCTGTTACGTGTGGGGTGGATAACTACGCAGTCAGCAGGCTGCAACCACCAGCCCCTCACAGGGAGAAAGAGGAGGCTTTCTATCCCATAAAGGGTTACACTGTCGGAAACCACAGGGGCGATTCTCTCCTGACTCAGTGGCCACCCGCTGTCAGTGAGTTTGGTTTTGTTTGAGGTAAACTGGGAGAAAATGTTGCCGTGCCTGCTTTTGACTAATAGGGTAGAACTGCCTCAGAGGGGTTGCTAGGTCGTAATGTTTATGACACCTTCATCTCCAGGCCTTTTCTTCCACACAGTTGCTGACCAGCGGGTGTGAGCCGCACCTCTTTGCGAGCAGCTGAGCACTCTAACGATTACACAACCAAAGCTGCTTGCACAAAGTGCAGAGTGATGATTGAGGGAATAGTCTGACCCGACAGGAACAGACGCACCTGGGTGTGAATGCAAAAATTTAACTTCCTCAGTGCGTATGGAGACTTTACCATTACAGAACCTCAAACATCATGTGGATCTAAATTTGAACCAGGGGCTTGTTATTTGCTCTGGGTAATAAGAGAGAATATACACAGAACTGACCAAAGACCTGGCAGTTTTCCTATTGATATGAACTCACTCCCCAGTGTCCTTTCTTAGCCTGTTGTTGTTAGGGGACATTGAGTCTTTTTCAACTCAGAGTATCCCTGTGAGCAAGAGACTGAAACACTGCCCAGCCCTGCGCCATCCTCACAGTCATTGTTGTGTCCGAGTCCACGTGAGAGCCACTGTGTTGACTGATCAGCTGTGTGGGTTCCTCTTTAGTGCTGACCATTCACTTTACAAACAGGATGTTCTTTTCCAGAGACTGGGCTCTCCTGGTTACATGTCTGAAGTATAGGAGACAATGTTTTGCCCCTTGTGCCTCTAAGGAATATTCAGTTTATACTTTTTCCAAAACAGAGTTGTTGACTTTGCTGGTCTTATCCCAGTTGAGTGCTTATGGGTTTTCGGAAAATGATTGGAGTTGGATGAGTTAGACTTCTTGGCTTGGTGATCTTAGATCTAGGAGTATAGGCATACCTTGTAGTTTTGCCTTTTGTTTCCACACCAGGGGGATAAAGAAATATGGCAACGAAGCAAATTGCATGAAGATTTGGGTTCCCAATGCATATTAGTTAAGTTTACACGGTATTATAGTATAGCATGGTGGAAAAGGTTAGAATATTTTGAGAATGCTGACAAGTGGAAGAGAGGAAGTGAGCACATGATGTGGAGAAGGGGCACCAATAGCATCACCCCCAAAATTCAATTTGTAACCAGCTCTGCCCTTGTAACGCCCCATGAAACCAGGTGTGACTGCTTTCCCTTCGCAGAGCTCCTCTACACTTTTCTGGATTCTATGTATCTGGACCCTTTATACAAAGATTTCCACAGTGAATGCTTGTTACGTGTGTCTGCAATCTTTTGAACATAGATAACTGTATGGCCAGATCAATACCAGGCCGACTTCTAGCAGCAAGTGGCCTTGAATCTCCCGCAAACACCTGAGGAGCTGACCAGAGTTGGCTATGTAAAGCAGCTTTGCAAGTTTTTTTTCTTTCTTCTACTCACGGCCCATTTGGTCATGGCCCATTTGGCTCCGTCCCTGCTTTGTTCTCGGCCCGCCTCTCTGCACCCAGCACGAATACACCCGGAACTACGAAGACACCTTACATTCCAGAAACTCAGACATACCTGTCCATATATAAGCACCACCCCTCTAGCCAGCACGAATACACCCGAACCAGGAAGAAACCTGGACATACCTGTATCTCCCAACCCCTGACTACTTTACCTTATATAAACTCAAAACAGCCCAGTCACATGTTCCCTGGCTATATAAACACCACTTCTGTAGTCTGAAGTGCGACTCCCCCAGCCCAGACACTGTGAACTGTGGGACTTCACCCAGGCTGGGTTTTTCTCCCCAATAAAGCCTGTTTGCTCAAATTCAACTGATTTGGTCTCTGGTGCCTCTCGACTACCTTACAATAACTATAACAGGAAATAAATACTACCTTAATATTGCATTGGAGACTTCTAATGTGGATAAGGGGTTGCCAAGGATTCCTTCCCTTAAGAGTTTTTACAGAGGATACACTTTTCAATCTGCCTATTGAGGGAGCCCTGGTTTCTGAGTTGGGCTATGAATCTCAAGGTCAGCAGTTGTAAGCTGTAGGCCTCTCCACAGGAGAAATAAGAGGTTCTATATTCCTGTACAGATTTACTGTCTTGGAAACCCTCATGGGAAGTTCCAGTCTTTCTTATGGGATCCTTGTGTGTCAAACCAACATGATAGTAGCAACTTTGAATTTTTTGAGCCAGTCTGTAAAGTTTTCACTATTGATATGCAAATAATCAAAGATAATCACAACATGATGTGGAAGAAGCACACCAGCCTGTGTGATCCAAGAATTGTATAATAAAACCCAAATCTGAAGGACGGAATGAAATCAGAGCTTAAATTGTGAACACTTGGTTTGCAGAAGTCTATGGATGACGGTCGAAGCCCCAAATCCATTTGTAGGAGTCCCCTCATGGATTAAGCCACTGGTGAATCCCCTCGGATGATAGTTGAAGGATGTGAATAGCCTTGCTGTCAGACAGACAGCATTGTAAAGTCAATGTTGGTAGATGCAGTTAGGGTAAAATATAGTACAGTATCAATTGAAGTCCCTCTCCACTCAGTTTAAAGTTGTTTCAGGCTTTTAATATTTTCTGTATTGTCTTTCATTGAGGTGTCTGTATGTTTTATCTTGCCATTGTTGTTATGTTTTTCATTTGTTGATTTACTTCCTGTTACTATTTCGTATGATTTTCTGTATGTGGAGTGTAGGATAGGTAGATCTATAGAGAACATGACTGAATAGGGACATGGCTGGGAAGAATGAGGGGAAATTAATGTAAGAAGAAAATGTTCTGAAATTGATTGTGGTGATAATTGATCAAATCTCCTTGATATGATTGGATGAATAAATTAAATGATATGTGAAGTATATGCCAATAAAACTATTTTTAAATCATCACAAAGGCTTTACTTGGCTGTTTTTATGAAAGCAAATGGACATGCTTTACTCAGGTTAGTGAGTCGTTGTAACCGCAACAGTCCATTTCTAGTACGGAAGCTCTGCCCTAAAAGCACGAAGTAGATTGAAAACTATCCTTTTAGATTGCCTTTACAGGGATACTTTACATAGGAGGCAGAGAAAACTCACCCTCCAAATAAAAATCAGAACCTGTGTGAGGTAGTGCAGTGACTAAAAATACATCTTACTCTTGCCAGTAAAAGATATTGGCACAGTGCCGTGTGGATTGGTCTCCATTGAACCCCCTGGGACCATTGTCTAGAGCATGGCTCATCCAACTGAGGCCCAAGAGTCTTGTGTGGCTCTTTTGGTATAGTCTGTGGCTCTGAAGTAAAAAGGAAAAAGGAAAAAATTAAAGGATATTATTCAGATAATGGTGATTTCACTTCTTTGTAAAAATATATTTATAGATCTAGAATAATTTTTTAACTTGTGAGGGACAGGATTGGCCCTTCTGTTTCCAAAGTTTGCTGACCCCTGTTTTAGAGACATGTCCAGAGTTGATTCTGATTCATAATAGTCACCTTATGGGAACGTGGAGAACTGTCTATAATTTCCCCAAATTTGTAAATCTTTCCAGAAATAGCCAGCCACATCTTTTCCCCCAAAGCAGCTGGTGGGTTCAAGCTGCCTAGCTTGTGGTTAGCAGTCAAGCACTTGACCATTGACCACCAGACTCCCTGCCATCTGAAATAAGTGAGAGCCCACTCTCAGCCCTCAGGGCACAAGAAGGAGCGCCGTCTCAGTACACTCCCACAGAGGGACTGCTTGGTGAGACAAGTAATGAGCTGAAGCTTCATTAATGGCTGTATCAACATAGTGTGAGGATGGAGCAAAAGAGACTGGTTTTCACAGAACATGTCTATGGTAACCTAGTCTACCTGCATAGTCTCATTTAATCCTCCACAATTCCTTGACACAACAGGGACTCTCATTTTAGAGGCAGACACACTGAGGCTTGGGACATTAATTTAAACTGTAATGTCACATAGTTAGGCAGTAAAAGACTCAGGGAAGACTATTCTTTCAACTATTCCTTAGCTGAAGAAAGAGCCCTGCTGGTGTAGGGGGTATGCTTTGGACTGTGATCTGCATAGCCGGCAGTTTGAAACCATCAGCAGCTCCTAGGGAGAAAGACTGGGCTTTCTACTCCAGTAAACAGTTACAGTTTCAGAAATCCACAGGGCAATCTCTATGAGTCAGCGTTGATGCGGTGGCAGGGAGTGTGAATAGCTGAAGCAAGGAAGATGACAAAGAAAGTGAGAGAGAGAAAAGAGAGGGAGGGAAGAGGCCAGGAGGGAAGTTTGGGTAAGAATGAGGGCAGGCGAAAAGAACTCTGCCACTCAGAAAATATTGTGTCTGAGAAAATATTGTGTGGAATTGAAGGGAGGAAAGCGAGCTTTTCATCTCCACATGGCATTTACTGAGTTCCTAAAAGTAATGTACTCCGTCAGACAAGGGCCTAAATTATGTCAAGTTCAGGACGAAAATTCTCACTGCCACTGAGCTGAGTCCCACTCATAGTGATCTTGCAGGACAGGGAGAACAGCCACTGTGGCTTCCGAGACGGGAACTTCTTACAGGAGTGGAAAGTCACATCTTCCTCCTGTGGACCAGCTGGGGGTCTCCAACTGCTGAACTTGCTGTTGACAGCATGAGACTCAACACCCTTGTCAAAAGGACTCTTCGAATAAATATTAGTGATTATTTTTTAAAGATTACTATTGATTATTATTAGGTTATACCAAGATATAGACAGTTATGTCTGATGGTCTTTGCCACTCGGTACCCTCACTCTAATTCCACTCTATCTAATACAATAGATTGACACAGCGGCTGCAACTATGGCTCACACATAAGACTTGTGAGGATCCCAGTGGATCAGGCAGAGTTTCTTTCTGATGTTTGAAGGATTGCTACGTTTCAGAACCTATTACATGGTACCCAACAGCAGCAACAACAACAACCTCTTCATTCAAATAATTTTGCATTTTAAAAAGCAACAAAGCGCTATATTCCTTCTATTTTTATTTGGTTTTATTGCCCTATAATTAACACAGTATATAGCTGAATAGTTCTGTCTTATCATGAACAATTGTTCAATCATCACCACAATTTTCTTCCTCCTTGTACCCAGCAGTGTTTACTGACCATTTCCCACAGTGTCCCATTCCATTTCCCCAGGTAATTATTATTTCAGTGACTGTCTTCATAAATCCACCTACCCTGCCTTCACTGCACAGAAAAACACATTCTTGTAAAGGCTTGGGTTCATGGATAGTTTCTTCTTTTGGAATTAGTCATTGGAAATTGCATGGCCAAGCTCAGGGGCAGATTCTAGGCCCTCAACTCAATGCTAGGAGTCCTGGTGGGCTAGTGGTAACTTGGGCTGCTTACTGCAAAGTCAACAGTTTGAAACCACCAACTTCTCTCTGGAAAAAGAAAGGACTTTCTACTCCCATGAAGAGTTACAGTCTTAGAAACCCACGGGGGCAGAGCTACCCTACCTTCTAGGGTGCCTATGAGTTGGCATTGAGTCTATGGCAGTGAGTTTTCTGAGTGTGTCAAGTAACTCTTTGTCATTGAATAATCCTGAATTGCAGGGACCTTATATGGGCAGGCGAGAGCTGCTTCAGAGTTTCAGAACTTTTTGTTTGGAAGGGAGTAGAAAGCCCTGTCTTTCTCCCATGGACCGTTTGGTAGTTTAGAACTGCTGACTTTGCAGTTGGTTGCCCCACTTGTACCCACTAAGGCAGGAAGCCTCCTTGACACTACCTGCAGTTTGATCCCTCTCTCTGCTTGTGTCAGTAAGCAAGCATAGATACAGCTATCCCTCCTCACTGCCACCCCAACCACTCTACTCTCCTTTAGTGGGATAACGAAGGAGGAAAGCTAATAAATGCAATAATCTTGTGACCAGTCAGGAAATCAAGCCAATAACAACTCAAGGAGTAACCCTGTTGGTCAGAGCAGATCTATGCTCCAGGTCTTCTGTGGCTCACTTTGAAAAATCAGACAGCCAGGCATTTCATTCAGTAGCCTGTGGCCTGGTGTGAACTGCCGGCCCAGTTTGTCAACCATTTGTGCCCTGGGAGCGGGCATTTCCAGATCATTAAATTACGTTGTCACTGCCTCACAAATCCCCACTTCCAGGAAACAAGTTGGTTCATGGATAGTATTAGCAACAGCAATCAATCACTGGCACGTCTAACAAAGGCAAAAGAGAGGATGCCAAGAGCGCAAACCTGAAATGGTCCATGACACACCAGAGTCGACTTAAATAAAAGTGCTCAATGGCACTTAACAGCAACCACAATGAAGCCTTGTCCCCCAATACATTTGAAAAGCAAGACGAAATGAATAAGAGTAAACTAAGTAAACTAAGTAAAATAAGAAGAATTGATGCTTTTGAGTTTAGCTGTTGGCAAAGAATACTAAAAGTACTTGGGAAGGTCAGAGGAGCAAACACAGCTGTCTTGAGAGAAGTACAGTGAGCACACTCCCTAGAAGCCAGGAAAGTCACCATTCATGTCACGCACTTCAGACATGTTATCGGGAGCCCATGTTCAGTCGAGAGCCAACAAAAAAGACGAAGGCCCTCATCAAGATGGACCTACAGTGTGTGCAACAATGTGCTGGAACCTAGTGACAAATGTGAACAGTGACACCTGCTAGATCTGCCAGTGACTGGTTCTGTTGTCAGTAGTATCACCGTGAGTCAGAAAAACCTCAACAGCAGCTATCAACAACAACAGAATCGACAGTAAGGTGAGCAAGGATGTGAGTAAGCAAACACATTTGCCGAATTTCTGGCTGAATTTGTTATTTGTTGGTCTTAATGCAATGTTCCGGCTCACGAGGGAGGGGGGAGCGGGGAGGGAGGGGAAAAAATGAGGACTTGATGCTGGGGGCTTAAGTGGAGAGCAAATGTTTAGAGAATGATGAGGACAATGAATGTACAAATGTGCTTTACACAATTGATGTATGTATGGATTGTGATAAGAGTTGTATGAGCCCCTAATAAAACGATTAAAAAAAAACAATGTTCCATCTGACGTGCCCATCTCTATTTTAATGACATCTACACTTACGTAAATCAGAAAGAGCCTGCAGCTTGACGTCCTACCCATGGACTGCCGATGGCCAGCCTCTACAACCGCTTTATAGAGAGGGCTGTGACCAGAAAGATTTATAACGGGTCTCTGCCAGCTCAGCTCAGAACTCATCACAGGACATAGGAACAGACGGAACCCACCAAGCTCTTGGCCCTTGCAATCCAGAGCCTGATGCAGCACAAAGCCTCAGCCACCACTGCTCTGAAATGTCTGCCCACACAGTTCTTCAAGGTGGCCCTCAGCGAGGGACATTTTGAGATGCTGCAGGAAAAGGTAGGGGCCTGGCCCTTCCCATGCCTCCCCTTGGGGCCTCTTGTAACAGTCTGAACAGACTCACAGGACATCTTGAACTCTTCCCTGGATGGGCTCGATGTCCTGCTTTCCTAAACATAAGGTTCACCCAAGGAGATGGAAACGGATGTTTTATTACAGGAGAACGCAGGTATCAACTCCTGGAATGCTGGTTCTGGAAACGTGGGTAGGTCCTTGGTGGGCTCTGCAGAGGAGCCAGAGGCCTGACAGCCCAGGAGAAAGAGACAAAAGTGGGGGAGAAACAGCCAACAAATACTCGACTGGGTGCTCATAGATGGGCACCTCCAGGAAGCTGACCCTGGTAGATCTCTCACATTCCTCATTGAGAAGGTCGAGGAGAGAAAACGTCTGCTATACTTCTGCTACTAGAAGTTATAATTTGAGGACATGCCACCCAAATGAGGAGTTACAATAACCGACTAAGCATTTTCTTTTCCATCTCCTGGGGTGAATTTTCTGGGGAAGCAGGTATGCTGACACATTTTTTTTAGTTTTCTAACTACAGGTCTCTGCACATGTCCTTAGAACACTATATTCTTGAGTTGTCCTCTGAAATTTTCTGTTTAGTTCTTTTATGTCATCATTCATTGCACTTGTTTTAGCTACTTTACAGTCAGCACGTTTCAGTTAGTATTCTTCTGATAGCCATTTTGCTTTTTACTTTCCTGTATTTTTTAAATGTCCATTGTTTTCTCCTTGTAGGATATCCATCACTTGTCTGTCAGTTTGTCATACTGTGGCGAATTGGGTGTGGCTGGGATGCTGAAGGCTATGTCACTAGTATTTCAGGACCAGAAGGGTCACCCCAAGTGAACAAGTTTCAGCAGAACTTCCAGACTAAGAACAGAATACAAATAAAGAGTCTACTTCAGAGGATTTAACCATGGAAAATCTTACAGATAGAATCAAAATATAATCATTTATTGAAAACTTCACGAATGGAGGGAAAACATTGACCAGGATAATGACAGAATATGAGCTCCTCAAGTTTCAAGGCTCCAAGGATGACTGAGGAAGAGCTAGCTGCCTTCTCAAGGTAGAGTTGGCCATAATGACTCCGATGAGGTAAAACCTGAGGGAGTCAAGTTGTCAGAACCTTCATTTTCTGGTGGGACATGACGGAAAGTGAAAAGAAATGAATGCAAACATCCATTAAAAATTGAAACTTGGAATGTACAAACATGGATCTAGGAAAACTGAAAGTCGTTAAATATGCAATGTAACACGTAATGATGGTTCTTGCAGGCAATTAGTGACTTGAAATGCCTTAGTGTTGGCAATTTGAATTATAAAATTGTATTGTTTAATATGAAAGGAATGACACAATCAAAAAGAATGGTCCTGTATTCATGATCAAAAAAGACATATCAAGATCTCTCTTGCGGTACAATGATGCCATAATGTCTATCTGTATAAAACAAAGTTCAGTTATTACAATTCTTAGACTTCATGTACAAAAGGGAAATTCATGTCAATGTGGCAGAAGACTGGCATGTCATTCTTGGAGAAGGCAATCACATTTACGTTGGTGAGTTACCTGGGAGGAGCAACCTCCCATCAGGAAAAAACACTTAAAAATTCCTTTATATAGAAGTCAATGGGATTCATGGTGGTATAGTGGTTACTAGTTGTAAAATGTTCTGCCATATTTATTGCTGATCTTTGGATTTATTGGCCTTAAGGCAATGTCAACTAGATCTGCCCATCTTGGTTTCAATGTCTTCTACACTTACACAAGTCAGTAAAAGACTTCAGCTTGATGCCTGACCTACACGTTTGGTACTGCCCAGCCTCTACAACCATTTTAAAGATAAGGGCGTGACCAGAAAGGTTTATAAAGGATTGGCCTAGAATTTGGAGTGCTGAGACCACCCTAGCTCTCTCTGAAGTGAGGAGGAAATGAAGCACTTGCTGATGAAGAGCAGAAACTGTATCCTTTAGACTGGATTACAATCAATATAAGGAAGACCATATTCCTGACAACTGGACAAGTAGATAACATCATTATAAATGGAGAAAAGGTTGCAGTTGTCAAGGATTTTGTCTTATGTGGATCTACCACCAGAGCTCATAGAAGCAGCAGTAAAGAGTCAATAGATGTATTGGATGAGGTAAATCTGCTGGGCAAGACCTCTTTAGAGTACTGAATAACAAAAATGTTACCTTGAGGACTAAGGTGCACCTGACCCAAGCCATGGTGTTCTCCATTGCGTCATATGCACGTGAGAGGCGGTCGTTGAACGAGGAAGACTGTAGAAGAATGGGTGCATTGGTGTCGTGGTGCTGGAGAAGAGTATTGAAAGCACCACGGACTTTGAAACGGACAAACTGATCTGTGTTGGAAGCAGTAAGGCCTGAGTGCTCCTTAGAACAATGATGCTAAGACTTCACCTTACATATTTTGGACATGTTGTCAGGAGAGACCAGTCTCTGCAGGAGGACATTGTGTATGGTAACGTGGAGGGGTGTCAAGAAGAAGAAAGCCTCCGTAATGTGGATCGGCACAGTGGCTGCTTCCATGTGCTCAGGCATAGGAACAGTTGTGAGGATGGCACAGGACTGTGCGGTGTATCGTTCTGCTGTGCCTAGTGTCGCTATGGGGCAGAGCTAACCCAAAGGCCCCTAACAAGACACCCGATAGGAGACGCCCTTAAGAAGATATGGGTGGAGTCTAGCCTGTCAATCAGGGCACAGCCTGATAGTGCCTCCTTGTGGAAGTTTTTGACCTAGTTTCTAATCATCCCAAGTTATATAGACTCTTGGACGTTGCATTTTGTCATTTCAAGACACACAAAATCCTTCATAAGTCATACCAAAGGATTCTCTGTATTAACTGGGATTTACCTTAAACTCACCTGCAAGAGTTTAAGAAATAGATATCCTTCCCTGGACATTAGGTTGAATCACTCTGCTGGAAAAAGGAGCAGATAATTGCTGTCTTATGGGTATGGAAATAATGGTAGTTGGACTTTGGTGTGGATCTCTTGCTTTAGGATGCCCGGTGAATGGTGGCTTGGAGTACCACGTATTCACATTTGTATGGATCCCGTTGTTTTCAGTCTGGTAGGCATGGTTCTGCCTCTGTGAATGAGGACTACTGAAAGGTTGGATCTCACCAACTCACATTGTTTGTGAAAATAGTGTCCAGTCACTTAAGAGTTTAATCTGTACAAGTCAAAAATTCATATATTGAAGTCTGAACTCAGCCTGTACTTGCATAATTTTTTTCCTCCACAGTGTTTTAAAATCTATACCATTGGCTAAATTAATGGCACGCTTAACAGAATTACCTTATACCCCAGGGGATGATTGATAATGGTCTCTGTCATCAAATGATGATGTCTCTAAAGTGAACAAGTATCTCTAAAGTGAACAAGAGTCATATTTAAAGCACAGATAATTATGGGTTTGGGGCTGGCACTTTATTCTAGCCCCAATATAAGCTTGATGATTTCTTATGAAATTACCCTACTCAATACTCAATCTCAGGAAGATATCACTGAAGATATGGGTTTTAAGGCAAAGAGTGGTGAAGAAACAAGATGGTCCCAGGCCATTAGAAAGTATAGAATCTGGGATCTTAAAGGCTTGTTTTAAAACAAATATCCACTAAAGTGTTGTCCTTGTCATTGTTGTAAAGTGCCATTGAGAACTTTTTTACTCATGAAGACACTATATAAAATAGTGTGATAGTTTTGGGGGGCCAACATGGCACCCATAAGAAGATATGCATGGAGTCTAATCTGTCAATCAGATAACACCCTGGTGGTGCCTCCTTGTGAGTGAGGCCTTCTCATAAGGAGGATTCTGGGAACATACTTTCTTTCTCTGCTTCACCTTCCTGTTGGCAAGCCAAGCAGTTGAGACCTGCCAGATCCTTGTGATGCTTCCACTACCGCTGACTACCCAGGACTCAGCACACACCAACCTGTGATCTTCTTGCATTCTGCATCATTTCATGTAGCTGCCTGAGCCTGACAGAGATTTATGGACTAGAATCAGACTTATGGACTTGATCTGGACTGGGCTGGGATGTTTTCCTGATATATAACTATGTCTTGATATGAGGCTCTCTCTTACACAAATATGAGTGTCTCTGGATTTGTTTCGGTAGTCAACCCGGCCTAACATAGATAGAAACACTACTGGGTCCTGTACCATGCCAATAATTGTTCTTATATTAGAGCCCATTGTTGCAGTCATTGTGTCAATCCATTTCACTGAGAATCTTCTTTTTCACCACCCTTGCATGATGTCTTTCTCCAGGGTCTGGTCTTTCCAGAAAATATGTCTGAAGTATATAAGACTAAATTTTCATCCTTGCCTTTAAGGAGAACTCTGGCCTACTTCTTGGCCTACTACCATACTCTGGCCTACTACAATACTCTGGCCTACTACAACACAGATTGGCTTGTCCTTTTAGCAGTCCCTAGGACTTTTGATTATCTTCATCATCGCAATTCAAAAGCATCAACTCTTCCTCAATCTTCCTTATTTAATGTCCAATTTTTACATGCAAATAAGGCAATGGAAAATGCCTTGGCATGGGCCAGCCCCACCTTAATCCTCAAAATAACATGCTTGCTTTTCAATACTTGGGAGAGACCCGGTGCAGCAGATTCACCCAACGCAAGCCATCTTTGATCCCTTCCCTACCATTTCCATGGGAATTGACTGTACATCCTCGCAAGACAAAATTACGGAGAACTTCAATCTTTTCTCCATTTTTCCTGGTGTTACATATGGCTCTTCCATGCATGTGGTCTTCCATACACTGAGTTGTGATCCTTATTGAAAGCTGATATCCCCGATCTTCATCAGCAAATGCTTCAAGTCCTCCTCAATTTCAGCAAATATCTCAGGTTGGTGATGCCACGTTCTTCTTCATCTAGTCCAGCTTCCTTGAATACTTGCTAAGCACACATCTTGAATAAGCGTGGTGAGAGGGTGCAACCCTGATGCACATTTTTCTTGATATTAAGTCATGCAGTATTCCCTTGTTCCATTCACATAAAGTATCATACACATATCAGTACCATGTAAGCACAATGAAATATTCTGGACTTCCTATGCTTATCAAGATTATATATAGTTTATGATCAATCCACACAGTCAAATGCCTTGGCAGAGACAATAAAATACAATTTAACATCTTTCTGGAATTCTCTGCTTTGAGTCAATGTCCATCTGGTATCAACAATGATATCCCTTATTCCATGTACTCTTCTGAATCCAATATGAACCTCAGGAAGCTCACTGTATTGCTTCAAACTTTGTTGGATGCTTCTTAGAAAAATTACATTGCATTTTATTTTAACAATACTGTTCTATAATTAGAACATTCTGTTGGTTTACCTTTCTCTGGATTGGGTACGAAATGGATCTTTTCCAGTCAGTTGGTCAAGTAGTTATCTTCCACATATTCTGACATAGACATTTGTTTTCAGTGCTTCATCAGCTCCTTGAAACATTTCAGTCGGTAATCCATCAATTCCTGGAGCCTTGTATTTGACTAATGTTTGCAAGGCAGCTGAAACTTCTTCCTTAGTACCACGTTCATGTAGTACTTCCTGAAATTCTGGAAAGTCAACACATTCTCTTTGGTATAGTGAATTAGTGTATTCTTTCTATCATCTTTTGATGTTTCCTGACTCAATATTTTTTCCATAGAACCTTTCAATATTGTCACTACAGACTTGAGTTTTTTCTTTGGTTCTTTCTGTTTAAGATATTCTGAGCATTTTCTTATTTTTTTGTTTTATAATTCTAGGGCTTTGCACATTTATGTATAAGATTTCACTTTGATTTTTCAACCTGTCCTTTGAATTTTTCTGCAAAAATGAGTTTTCAACAAATTTATTGGCATATAATTCACATATCATACAATTCAATAATTCAACCACATCAAGAAGAGTTGAACAACCATCAGCACATCACTTTCAGAACCTTTACTCTGTTCTGGTACTCATTGTTATTAGCAACCCATTTCACCCCAATCTTCCCTGCCACACCCCCAAGGAACAGTCTCTATAGATTTACCCATTATGGAATTGATAGGAAATTTGACAGGAAATTATTAACAGACCAAAAATAAAACAAAACTAACAAGAAGAACAAAGTAAAGCAGATAAAACCCTGAATCAAAAAGAAAGCAGAAAATATTAAAAACAACAACAAATTCAAATGGATCATAAGACCTAACCCATGACAGGGTGCTAAATGTTAATATCACTGCATCTGCAACAATCCACTTTCCAAGGCATTCCATGTGTTAGCAAGGCTATTCACATCCCTGGTCCATGGTCAGAGGAGATTCACCAGGGGTTCAATTCATGTGTATTTTCCACTCACTTGAGAAAAATAAAAGAACACATATTTTAAATGAGTCAAAGGCATGACCAAATATTGAGATACTACATTTCGACCTAATTCTGTGTGACATAATCAACCTTACAATGTTCATTGTCCCATAACATGGCTATTCACGTTCTTCTTCCACTTTGATCAGTGGGGATTAACTGGAGGCTTAACCCAGGGGTAGACCTTTCCAATGGATTTTGGCTTATACTGTCATCCATAGTCTTCTGAAAACCATATATTCACAATCTAAGCTCTGATGTCATTCCCTCCTTTTGATTTGGATAATATTGTTTACAATCCTTAGATCACAAAGGGTGGTGTGCTTTTTCCATATGGACTTAGTTGGAATCTCAACTTGGGTGCCCATTTGTCTGAAGACAATCCTTTAAGACTCCAGAAGCTATTTTCTTGATAGTCAAGCACCTTGTAGTTTATTCACCACACTTTGTTATAACATCCATATCTTCAGTGATATCTTCATGAAGTCAAGCATCAAGCAAGACAATGTCATAAAACTATTATTCTTAGATTGGGGCTAGAATTAAGCACAATCCTGTGGGGGAAATCAGCCTCCCACAAATAATCATGGGTTTGGTAAGCACAACTGTACAGTTAAAATATATGTAAAGATTGTAGCAAAGCCATAGAGAATAGGAGAGATAGGAGAGAGAGTAAAAATAAAGAAGTCACATTTCATGGTAGCATGCTCACCTCCTGGATGGCCATGATCCCAACAGCCAGGTCCATGCACAGCACAGGCCAAGAGGGCAGGAGGGTCTCTGTTTCTGGCCAAGGCCTATATATACTTAGGGGCTTGATTACAGGTACCCACACACATCACAGGCAGGGGATGTACAATAAGCATACTCATGACAGGAAGGGGATGAACTAGGGGTGTACACACAGTAGGAAGGGGAGTGATGTGGGGTATACATGCGACAAGATGCATGAACCCTAGACTCATTATGGCAACCTAACCCTGGTCACCCTTGAGTGGGCTTGACCTCCCTGGGCTCTCCTTCAGGGAAACAATCTACTAGCCTTATCAGAAAGGAGTGGGACTTACTTAGGGTGGGACAGTCTATACAGTCTGATTGCTTTAGATGGCTGATAACATTTAGGGAGCATAACCTCTGACCTACTTTTATTGACCTCCTAGTGTAAGTCATTTACCATGTGTAACAAGCAGCTAGGTTTGGCATATATTTGGGAGACAACTTGGGAGAAATCTTTCAGTATCCCACACAACCCCAACATAAATTCATGTTCATATGGTTTATGTATGTCTCTAGTTCAATTTAGAGACAGTATTTTCAGTTTACTTTAGAGAACATTATCAATCATTTGTCTGGGGCATCAGTTCCACTGCCATCAATTCAATGCTGACTTATAGCGACCCTAAAGGACAAGGTAGAACTTTCCTTATGAGTTTCTGAGACTGCCAATGTTCAGACAAGTAGAAAGCCTCATCCTTCCCCTTTGAGGAATAGTGTCCAGTCATTTAAGAGTTCAGTCTTTCCAATTTAACAATTTGTGTATTGGCCTTTAATTGTATAATTTTATTTTCTCAATAGTGCTTTAAATGCTATACCGCAGCAACACATGTAGATTGCATCTTTGATCAATTGCAATCTTGATCCATTATATTTCATTTTTAATGACTTCTTATTTTCCTAGTTGCATCCTTCTTATATTCCAATTCTAATTACTAGCTTATATTTTCAGCTGCTTTTTGTCACCTTGACTGCGTTAGGCAGGGTTCTCTAGAGAAACAAAGCCAAGACACTTATGATTATATATAGGCTTATTCAGCAAGAAGGAATATAACAGCTAACTAGTCCACACAGCAGTACAGAGGGCTCAGTTCAACTCACTTTCATGGAACAATTAATATACTGAAGTTCTTCAACTCACGTGGGCTGCTGGGTCCAATGTCAAGGAAGCAGACAGTGGAGTCTTTCCTCAGGCAAGGCAGGCAGAGGCTGCCCAAAAGCGGCAGACAGCATGGTGGGTCAGCAAGTCAGTAGCTAAGCAGGCCCTCATGAGATCTGGAACTCAAGCAATGCACGGCAACAGGATCCACCAGCCTCAAGCTCAAGCAATGTACGCACCAGCAGTGTGGCAAAGCAGGTCTTGAAGAAGCCTCAAGCTCTAGTGACATGATCCACAAGTTGGCTTGACCCACAGGTAGTGCAGCACACAGGTTGAGGCAGAGAATTAGCTAATGAGGCAGCATGCTGATCCAATCACCAGGGAGAGAGAGAGAGATGGGATACCAGCTGTCTTATTTATTCTGCTTGTCTTCCAATCAAGCTGCGACCCAACCAAACTCCACCCACATGTTTCCACTGGCCTAGTTGGCACAATGAACCCAACTATCACATTGAGTTGTGCCCCATTAGCAAAGGAAGATCCCTAAGACTGAACTTGCACTGGTATTACTCCCTTCACCTCAATTGTTTCAAAGGATTCATTATGAAAAGCAGCCATTTGGTCACCTAGTGAGTGTCCTGAGACAAAATGGGCCTATCTTCTGACACTATCTCTGACATGATTCCTCTTCTCTTCATTAGGCATTCAGCATCTGACAATATTTCCATGAGGATTTCAGTGGTTTCTTCTAAGGAAGTGGAACACAAATTCTTTGTACATTCTCTATTCTTATTGTTGCACTGTGGTGCCTTTTGTGTTGCTCTGATGCTAAAAGCTAGGCCAATGGCATTTCAAATGTTAGTAAGGTCATCCAAAGCTAACAGGTTTCAGCACAGCTTAAAGTCTAGGGCACGTGATAGCAAAATGCAAAATTGGGTGTGTTAGGCTGGGTTGACTAGAGAAAGAAGTCCAGAGACACGCTTGCGTGTGTAAGAGAGAACTTTCTATCAAAAAGCAATTGTATATTAAAGAAACATCCCATTCCAGTCCAGATCAAGTCCATAAGTCCAATATCACCCCAATTTGTTGATACTAGAACATAAATTCCTCTTTAGACTCACATAGTCATGCAATGATGCTGAATGCAAGAAGATCACAGGCCTGTGGGTGGAAAGTCTTGTGGCTCCAGTGGTGGTGGAGGCATCTCAGCATTGGCATGGGTCTCCATATGACTCCTCCCACTCCAGGGCTCTGGCTCCATCAGCATAGCTCCATGTGGCTTGTCATCAGGAATAGGAAGCAAGTAGAGAGTGTGTCTGGTCCCCAGTGCATGTTAGTCCTCAAGGTAACATCCACGATGTTCAATACTTTTAAAGAAGTCTTGTGCAGCAGAGTTACCTAATGCAATACATATTTTGATCTCTTGATTGCTGCTTCCATGAGCATTGATTGTAGATCCAAGTGATTCTAAATCCTTGAAAACTTCAACCTTTTCTCCAGTTATCATGATGTTATTTAATGGTCCAGTAGTGAAGATTTTGGTATTCTTTACATAGAGTGGTAATCCATGCTGCAGGCTACAATCCTTGATATTCATCAGCAAGTGCTTCAGTTTCTCCTCAATATAGGAGTCCTAGTGGTTTAGGAATTACACGATGTGCTGAAATCTGTATGGTCCACAGTTCAATAAGACAAGCAGCTCATCTGGCAAAAGGCTGGGCTTTCTAGTCTCTTAAATAGTTACAGCCTCAGAAAACCACAAGGGGTCAGCATTGTCTAGAAGGCAGTGAGGTTCAGCAAACAAAGTTGTGTCATCTGCATACCTCGGGTTGTTAATAAACCTTCCTCCAATCATGCTGTTGCACTCTTCTTCATATTATTCAGCTTCTCAGCCTTTAACCAAATATGGTGAGAGGATACAACCCTGATGAATGCATTTTGTGATGTTAAGCCATGCAATGATGTTAAGTCACGCAAGATTCCATTGTTCTGTTTGCACAACTGCCTCTTCATGAATGTACAAGTTCCAAATGAGCACAATGAAATGTTCCAAAATTCCCATTCTTCTCAAAGTTATTCACAATTTATTTTGGTCCACACAGTCAAATATCTTTGCATAGACACAAGAAAAGATCTTTCTGGTATTCTCTGCTTTGAGTCAAGATCTATTTGACACAGGCAAAGATATGAATCCAGCTCTTTCTCAATGCACTGCTGAGATGATTGTTGGATGATCTTCAGTAACATTTTAATTGCGTGCCTTATTAATTCTGCTGTTCTATAGTTTGAGCATTCTCTTGGGTCACCTTTCTTTTCAATGGGCACAAATATGGATCTCTTTCAATCAGTTGGCCAGGTGGCTATTTTCTAAATTTCCTGACATAGACGACTGATTGCTTCCATTGAATACTTCAATGGGTATTCCGTCAAATCCCGGAGCCCTGATTTTAGCTAATGCATTCAGTGCAGTTTGAACTTCTACCTTCAGCACCTTGGGTTCGTGCTAATATGCTACGTCATGAAAAGGTAGCCTGTGGAGTACTTCTTATTGTACAGTGACTCCTTACATTTTCAATCTTTTCTTCATCATCCAATATTTTGCCCATGGAAACATTCAAAATTGTAACACGAAGCTTGGAGTCTTTCTGGAGTGTGTTCACGTTCAGATATGTTGAACGTGTCCTTCCCTTTTGGTTTTCTAATTCTAGTCCTTTGAACATTTGCTTATAATATTTGGCTTTCTCTTCTTGAGCAGCCCTTTGACATTTTCTATTCAGTCCCTTGACTTCATCTTTCTTCCACTTGCTTTAAGTACTCTATGATTATTAGCGAGTTTCAGAGTGTCTTCTGATGTCCGCTTTGATCTATTCTTTCTTTCCTGTCTTTTTAATGAGCGTTTGCTTTCTTCACGAATGATGGTCTTGATGCTCGCCCATAGCTCATCAGGTCTTCTGTCATGAGTGTTCAATGCATCAAATCTGTTCTTGAGATATTCTCAAAATTCAGGTGGGATAGACTCTAGGTCGGATTTTGACTCCTGTGGACTTATTTTGATTTTCTTCAGCTTTGTCCTGAGTTTACATGTGAGCAATTGACCTGTTCCACAGTTGGCCCCTTGGCCTGGATTTAGCGGCTCGTATTGAGATTTCCCATAGTCTCTTCCCACAGATACAGTCTATTTGATTTCTGTGCAATCTATCTGGGGAAGTCCATGCTTATAGCAGCCTTTTTGTGTAGTTGAAAAAGGGTGTTTGCCATGAACTATATGTTGGCTTTGCAAAATTCTATCATGTGATCTCCAGCTCTATTCCTACCACCAAGTCTATTGTTTTCCAACTACTGTTCCTTATTCTTTGTTTCCATCTGTTGTATTCCAATCATCATACTTATCAATGCATCTCGATTGCATGTTTGATTAATTTCTGACTGAAGTCTTTGGTAGACTTCAAGTCTTCATCATTACCTTTTGTGGCTGAGGCATAAAGTTGAACAATAGCTGTATTGATTAGATTCCCTTGAAGACTGAGAGATACAATCTGATCACAGATAGCATTGTGCTTCATGATCAGTTTGGCAAGATTCTTTTTGATATTGAATGCCATGCCTTTTGGCTTGCTTGTGTTACCCCAGGTATAGTAAATCATATGATTTTCTGATTCAAAATGGCCAATGCAACTCCATTTCAGCTCACTGATGCCTAGGATATCAATCTTAACATGTTCCATTTCAGTTTTGACCACTAGTTGTCTTAAATTATACTTTGTACATTCTAAGTCATAGTCATTAGATGATTTTTGCAGCTATTTATATTTACCTAGAGTCGTGCTTCATTAGCAAATTAACATCTGAGGTGATTCCACCTCCACAGGCTGTACCCTCCTCGTGTCACTTTGATCAACTCCTTTCAAGAAACTGGACTGGAAAACACTCCTAAAGGCCAACGATCCTTGAACTAACTACAAGCTTTTCTTTCTTGTTGTGTTTTAATTTGTTCTTTGTCAGTGGTTTGTTGTTGTTGCTGTTTGGTTGAACATTGTTGCTTGGTTTTGCTTTGTCTTGTTTTTGTGCTTGTTATTA
>NW_022103925.1:6005707-6021743 GCF_000313985.2 Echinops telfairi
CACCACTTCCTTTCCCCCCACCTCCCCCTCTCTTATGTCCCCCCAGAACTGTCGGTCCCGTTGTTTTCTCCTCCAGATTGTTCATGCAGCCTATCTTATTTAGACAGACATGCGGAGATAATAACATGCACAAAAACAAGACAGAGAAAAACCAAGCAACAATGTTCAACAAAACAGCAACAACAACAAACCACTGACAAAGAACAAATTAAAACACAACAAGAAAGAAAAGCTTGCAGTTAGTTCAAGTATCGTAGGCCTTTAGGAGTGTTTTCCTGTCCAGTCTGTTGGGGCACCACGCCCTGACCCCAAAGTCCATCTTCAGCATTCCCTGGGATTCTTGCTGCTTCATTCCCTTGCTGTTCTGCTGCACTCCCCCAGTGCTTTGCCTCGGTGTGGCAGGATCAGATCGGGTGCAATTCCCACACTGTGTCTCTGGTGCTGTCCCCCACAGGGCCATGGGTCATTGAGGGGCATCATGTCTCATTGTGGGCTGGCCATGTGGTCCTCTCTGTGGACTGGCTGATCCAATTGGGGTCATTTTTGCTGCACTGATTTTTTGCATGGTTCTCTTGTTTTACCTGATTTTTATTAGTTCTTTTCTTTTCCTATTGGAAATGCTGTTCTGTTGACTCTTCTAGTTGTTGACGGTTTGCAATAGCGCTTCAGTCATAAGTCTCTCTTCCTTTTTAATATATGCATTAATCGATATCAAGGTTCCTCTGATAACAACTTTTGCTGTATCTTATAGGTTTTGGTACATTGCTGTGGGCCATGGATCTGAATCCCCATTGGGATAATCGCCTACAAAGTCATTCAGATTGATAGCCCCAGCAATTTAGGGAAAGAGCCAGAGGCAGAAAAGAAAAGAGTGTTGTGAAGGAAGTCATTGACAAATATGCAGTTGTCAAGATGATCAATTCTGGGAACGAGATGAAAATTGACCAGACTCATTTAGAAACTGTAATATCAGCACCAAGAAAATGAATTCTAGCTTTTCATGGTGGCTACAGAGGAAATGAAAGTACCCAAAAATGCACCAATGAGGAGACTTTTTCAGCTATTATAGTTATAGAAACTGGACATTCCAAAGGACGCATAGTTGAAAGAATCTGATATGAAGACATTTCTAAACTTGCCTGAGTTTGAAAATTTAACACATTAAAAGCCAAAGCATTTTGAAAATCTACTGTGTTAGGGTTTTCCTTTTGTATAAAATAAATGGATTCATTTCCCTTTTTTTTTAATTTAAAGAAAGAACAAAAAAGAAACAGGATGAATACAGTGGGTATTGATGAAGTTGACCCAAAGTTTCTAATACAGCACTACAGGGAGTTCAGGGGACCAATGGAAACTTGGTGTTCTTCTGATGTTAAGGAGGCTGCAACAGAGTCTGTCTTCTTCACCCCAGATGGGAGGTATTATGTAGTAAAGGGATTCCCACTGTTTGATTAAGATGAGTCACTTAACTACTTGATGGTTAGTGGACCAGGGTTATGGTCTATGCCCCCAGCAGGGGACCTAAAGTTATATGCAGATGTGTGGATAAAATGGCCTGAATGTGGGGAGCAAATTTGGAGCTTTGGGACTGTGGTAGTTATATAATCATTTGGAAATTAGAGAGGAGTAAGAATGAAGGGGTGGAGTCTAGCCTGTTAATCAAGTCATTGACAATGAGGCTTCTGTGTGGGCATGGCCTACTCTTGAGTATTCTGGGAACTCCAGTATTCCTCCTTGGAGGTGGGAGATACTCCCCCTCTGTTGGCTCACTCCCTGCAAGACATCCTTGTTGAGAAAACACATGGAGAGAGGCTGATGGCAGTCAGAACCTTGGAGCTGAAGGAACCATGTGGAGACCTTTGCCAGAGCTGAGATCTTACAATGCCACTGGAGCCACAAGACACCCCACCCACTGCCCTGTGATCTTCCTGCATTCGGTATCATTGCATATGGTTTGCGAGTCTGAAGAAGACTTTATAGATTGGTATCAGACATATGGGTTAATATCACTGCTCTTGTTAGATGGAGCTTGGCTGAGAGTAGACAGTACCAGAAAGATGCTTATTATTTTATGGACTTTGTCAAGGAATTTGATGCTGGGCTTCATAAGAAATTATGAATAGCTTTGAGAGAAAAAAGGGGGAGTCTTGGTTGCTTAGTGGTTATGGGTTAGGCTGTAATCTGAAAGGCTGGCAGTTCAAAACCACCAGCCCCTTGTTGGGAAAGACAGGGCTATCTAAATGTGTAAACAGTTACAGTTTTGGAAACTCATATGTGGTCTTCTTTACATTCAGTAATAATCTATACTGATAGGACATTTTTTTTTAAGTTGAAGAATGAAGGAGTCTCACAGTGTTCTAGATTATGGAAAATTGGGATGGTAATTACCTGCTTTGTTCATGATATCTGTGGGTTGCTTCCATAGCAAGACCCAAAATTAGGTGACTTATTAGAAAGGCAGGTTGGATTCACATCTGTGTATGACTGGATTAAAGTCATGGTGTTCTGATGGCTAATGAACCATCTGAGAAGGAATCTCTTTATGCCCTAGTTTCTGGGTAACTGAGGGAATCTTGGGTATTTTTTTGAACTTAAAACATGTATCTTCACATGGCTGTCCTTCCTAGTCTCTTCATTTGTGTGCATCTCCCCCTTAATAAGGACACCAGGCTCAGGTGAATAGGACACATTGTATTCCACTGCAATACCATGCAAACTTAACGAATGACATCATCAAACACCTATTTACAAAGAGACTAAGCTACACAGCAATAAAAATTAAAAATATATATTTGGTGATGCAATTCAATCAATTAAAATCTGGTACTATGGAGAAAGAAAGGATTCTAGAAAGTGCATGGTTTCTCTGGTCATAGTCGAGGTGGTGTGATTACTGCGTTGGGACCCTTTCTTCATAATTAGCAATTATGATGCAGTCATTCTCATGGCTTTGTGCCAGTCTGCTGAACAAGACGTCTTATAAGTGTTCACAAACAAGGAGGTAACCATGAGGGCTAAAGTGTGCCTGACCCAAGCCATGGTATATTCAACTGGCTCATGCCTGTGAAAGTTGGACAATGAATAAAGAAGAATCAAGTAGAATGGGTGCATTTTTGGATCATCCTGCTGGCAAAGAGAACTGGAAGTCCATTGGATTGTCAAAAGAGCAAACAAATCTTTATGGAAATATTGAAGTCAAGGTACTCTTTAGAGGCAAGGATGGTGAGAATTTGTCTCATATACTTTGGACATGTTTTCAAGGGATGAAGTCCCTGGACAGGGACATGATAATTGAGAAAGCTGAGTGGAACTGAAACAGAGGAATGCCCTTAACAAGATGAATTGCACAATGTTTCAAAAAATGGGATCATATTGAACAAGAATTGGGAGGATGGTTCTAGACTATGCAGTGTTTGTTTTCTGATGGACTTTATGTCACAATGAGTGATGTTATAGGGTGCAAAAGAAACCCCATTTTGAGTACAATTCAAAGAGAACATTTATTAAGTATTATAAGAGACAAAGACATCACAAAGACAAAGATACATAATCAGATGAGGGAAACCACCAATGTGAGTTTGAAATGGTGCTCTGTGGTTCAGAATTGAGACTCAAGATACATAGGTAATGGGGGAACTGTGAGGAAACTTACACAAAAGCAAGATTGGAGGCAGATCAATGCATCACAGTAACAGGTGTAACTACAGAAGCAGGGAAGGAGATATGATTCTGACACATACATTGTTAGATAGAAGAACTTACAAGTTTGGCTAGGGCCTTTTGATCAGAGCAGTCAGGGCCAAACTGATAGAGCCTGACTGGTGACTCCAACCCTCTGTAACTTCCCCAGACAGGTCACCTCCATCAAGATCACTCCTATCCAAGCCCTTTGAGAGACACTCAGCCTTCCTGGCTGGACAGAGAAGGTCGTAGTCTCTCCACTCTCCAAGGCATTCTCCCCGAGGGCAAGATTACCTACATCCTTGGTCAAGGATCAGAAAGCATTCACTGAAGACTTAATCTGTGGGAGGCCACTACAAATGGATTTTGGGCTGCCACTGCAATCCATACCCTTTTGCAATCTAGCGTGCTGAAAATTGAGTTCTAATAAGGGTTTTGATGGCACCTAATGACAGCAATGTAGCCGTTCTACCTGATGAAACGACAAATTATGCAATCATCTCCAAGCTGATATCTGCTTAGAGCAAAAAGTGGTTGGAAAGAAATTTCCTAAGGGTGTGATCTAAAGCCAAAAGATGTGGATGTGCTTAAGAAACAAAATACTCTTTTGCTCATTGTGGATACCGCTTGTACTTTTCCATCCAGCTGAGAAACAAACACCTGGAATCTTAAGTCAGTCGCCTGGCATATTGCTGTCCCATCTGCTTCAACAAGGTGCTGTTTGAGCTGCTGATCTTGGGTATTTCACCTGCATCTACGTTAATGAGGAGAAGCCTCCAGCCCAAAGAGCCTTTGCTCAGGCTCGCTTACAAAACTTCTATGTAGAAGTGAAGATTGTGACAGGAAAAGCCTAAACATGTTTCTGAGCTGTTAAGTAAGGACCCTGAATTTGGATCCTGGGACCACCAGCCTACCCGTCTCTCAGGAGCGGACCAGACCCCTGTCTGCCAACACACATCAGAGTTTCCTTGGAACAGACTCATCAGCATGACCAGCTGGAACCCACCCAAGCTTTTGGGCCTTGCAAGCCAGAGCTTGCTATAGAATGAGGCCTCTGCCATTGATGCCCTCAGTGGTTGCCTACAGAACTCTTGCCACCACTCTTCAAGGCAGCCATTGCCAGGAGGTGCAGCCAGAAACTGAAGGCGATGGTGGGCACCTGGCCCTTCACCTGTCTTCCCTTGGGAATTGTGATGTCAGGTACACAGCCTGATCTGCACATCGTACAGGTTGTACTAGATGGCCTTGATGTCCTGCTGGCACAGAAAAATTCACCGCCGCAGATGCAAACTCCCAGTGCTGGAGATTTACGAAAAGACACTGATATTGCCATCGAGAATCTGGGGTCTGGAACTTACACCAGGTACCGTGAGTACTCATCACAGGAACCAGAAGATTTCCAAGTTCCTAGGAAAAAGCAGAAAGTCAAATATTTAAGGACCGAGAAGCAGCTCTGGGTCCCCTTGCAGTTAGTGGTAGACCTGAGAATTGCGGATTTGGACCTGGATGAATCCCTCAAATTCCTCATTGAGAGGGTCGAGCAGAGTAAAGGGCTGCTGCACCTGTGCTGTGACAAGTTGGCTTTTATGAACGTGCTACCCCAATGTGAACTAACTGACAAGATCCTCAAGGTAGTGCGGCTGAACTATGTCCAGGAGCTAAGTCTAAGGGGTATCTGGTATGTTTAATGGGTATTTGCTATGCACTTGGGCCAGATGGTGAATCTGAGAAGTTTCTGCATAGACGTATCCATGCATTTCCAGGATTCCCACGCAGAGGCACAGGACCTGGAGAACCTGCGTGTCCAATTCACCTCTCAGTTCCGGGGACTCCGCAAGCTCAGCAAACTCATTCGGATCTCTGTATTCTTCTTGGAAGGCTTCCTGGTCTAGGTTCTCAGGAACCTGCAGACATCCTTGGAGTCTCTCTGGATTTTCAATTGCTCCATTTCAGAGTGGGACCTGTTACGCCTCTACTTGTGCCCTAACATCAACCACTTAAGGTCCTGAGTTTTGAATAAGGTCATCCTTACTGACTTGTTTGGTCTTTCTCAATCTCTTGCTACTGAGAGCATCAGTCAATCTTAATCACTTGGATATATGTGACTGTAGAATCACAGACTCCCAGCTCACCTGTATCCTGCCTGCACCCAACTCCTCTCATTCAGCTTCTCTGTAAACACAGTCTCTATGGCAGCCCTGGAAAGGGTGCTGTGCAATTTCCACACTCTGGGTTTGCCAGTCCCGGACAAGTGTTATCTGGGCAACCCACATACTCCCCACCAGCAGAATCTTGATGTGTATCTGGCTAGGCTGAGGCTCTTACTGCATGAGTTAGGCCACTGTCCCAGCTCCATGACTATAAAAAATGACTCCTATTTTGGATATGACACGATTGTCCTCAAGTTTGACAACTGATGAGGTTTGATCCTTGCTGTGATGTGTTGGGACTCCTATTCTCTGAATAAGATGAACAACCCATCTGTGAATTTGTACATGTAGCCCCCTTGACCTTGAATGAATGATGACTGGTAGTTCCAGTCAGCTGCTTAGTAGTATTTCTTTAACAGCAGCCCTAGAGAACAGAGACTGCCACTTACCGTTGCTGACGGGAACACCTTACAGTTGTGTTTCCTTATTTATTCAATGGGTAGATATGCAGCGGCATCTTTATGGGCTTTCAGTGGGGCTTCAGTTCTTTCACTGAGTGAATCGTGCATCGCATAAGACCATGTCTATACAGATTCAACATTTGTACCTATTCATGGAGTACATTAAACAAATCCTTGCTTAGGAGATTTCAGGGGAACAACATACCAAATCATATATTGGGAATAATTCCCAGGCACCAACTAATCTCTTAGACCCACTCCCTGTGGTATCATGGCTGGGAAAACAATAAAAAGAAAATCTCACTAAGGTGGTCAGGCTGAAATCATAATAATGTAAGACAACTATATAAATAATGTGTAAGAAGGAAAAGATGACCATCAACATTAAAAACGTCATGGCAGAAATTTGTGTCATGGAACAAGTCAGAGATACTTGCCTCTAGTACAAATTTAGGTCTTGTCTACAGGGGGTCAACTGCTCAATTATCATGTTTTATACAGCATAATCAAGATTACAATGGTCTCTGATAATAAAGCTTTCTGAGATTCTTGCTTTTGGCTACATTGAATCTGCCAGCAGCTCAGTCTGACCAGATACTCTGCAGATGGGTTTGGAGCTCCGACTGCCCTCCATAGCTTTCTGAAAATCAGGTGTTCATAACTTCAGGCCTGATACTTTTCTCTTCACCATATTCGAATTATGTAATTATCATCTTTTGACCAAAAAAGCTTGTGTGCTTCTTCTGTATGAACTTAGTTGCCTCCTTGCTAGATGGCTGCTTGTTTGGATACAAGCCTTTAAGACCCCAGACACTATTCTGATTGATAGGTGGGAACCATCTCCTTTCTTCACCATACTTTGCTGTAACACCCTTATCTTCAGGGATCATCTTGTGAAGATGAGTATGTAGAGTATGCTGTAAGAACCAATTGTTCTTAAGTTAAAAGTAGGATTAGTGTGAATCCAAAAGTTATACCTGAACCTATGCTTCCCCCACCCCTAATTTGCTATTTGAATCCCATCAAACATGATTGTATAATTGTTTCCATAATCAGTCTCCATACACTTCCTTCATGAACTTATTTTTTATAACACTATTCACTATCTTTTTCTTTCTTTCTTTTAAAAAATCATCTCATTATATTATTACGGGCTCATACAACTCTTATCAATCCATACATACATCAATTGTGTAAAGCACTTTTGTACATTCATTGCCCTCATCATTCTCAGAACATTTGCTCTCCACTTAAGCCCCTGGCACCAGCTCCTCATTTTCCTCCCTCCTTCCCCTCTGCCCCCTACTTCATGAACCCTTCATAATTTATAAATTATTATTTTGTCATATCTTACCCTGCCCAATGTCTCCCTTCACCCACTTTTTTGCTGTCTGTCCCCCAGGGAGGAGGTTATATGGAAACCCGTGTAATCGGTTCCCCCTTTCCACCCCATCCTCCCTCCACCCTCCCAGTATCGCCACTCCTGCTACTGGTCCTGGAGGGAGCATCTGTCCTGGAGTCCCTGTGTTTCCAGTTCCTATCTGTACCATTGTACATCCTCTGGTCTAGCCAGATTTGTAAGGTAGAATTAGGGTCATGATAGTGGGGCCTGGGGGGAGGTAGGAAGCATTTAGGAACTAGAGGAAAGTTGTGTTTCATCATTGCTTCTTGCACCCTGATTGGCTTGTCTCCTCCCCGTGACCTTTCATGAACTTCTTGATATCATCTTATTTCCCTCACCTCTCTATATTGCCTTTCCCTCATATCCTTGCTATATATTTTCTTTCCCTCTAGGCTCAACTTCCCAGGGTTTCCTTACTGACAAACAGAGAAACCAGTGACACGGCTTCAAGTGGGTGACCACCAATGGTGGTGCACCGCTGAGATACACTCCAATATAAACAGACATAAGCATAATAAGAAATGGCCATCACAGGATTGCCAGAATAATACGTATCTTAATATAGCACACAGAGCTTTGATGTAGCCAGACCTTGTTTGTCTGCCAACAAAGAGTACACCATTCTTTGTACAGCTGTCTTCTGCTTCCTAGGACACCAAGTGTTTCCCGGCTTAAGTCTTCAGGATACAAGAGTGTCTGTGGTAGAGTCCAGTTCACCTAGTAGGGTTCCCATAGGGGGTCTCACCAATGCAGCCTCTGTGGCCTGCCATGCACCCCAAAGATCCCACATTCAGTGTCCCAGTGTACTACAGCACCCGGCCTGGGTTCTCTAGATACTCCCAGATGCCTCTGCTCAATCCTGCTAACTCACTTCATGCTACTGAAGACCCTCCACACCTAAAGCTCCCAAGAGCATCCTTGGTCTCTCCTCTCCCCTTCTGGGGGTCAGTGCTCCATCCCCTCAACAGAAGTGCACCTATGTTCCCTCAAACATTTCTGTTCCCTTTCCCCTCTATTGAATTGCCCCTCCCCTCAGTAAGCCTCATCCTTCTGAATGGGCCACTTCCCTCTCTGGGGTACCTCACCCCAGATTCACAGGGCTACCCCTCAGCAGAAGGCCTCCTTCCTCTCATCCCTGTCCATTGATCCCAGCTGTCATGAAGTGCCCTCCGGCCAAGTGTCCTACCCTCTACTTTCCTGGAGTCGATTATGTGTGGATCATTACCAGGCTCTATGGTCCCTGGCCAGAAAACTGGCTGGCTTGCAAACTTGAGCTTGCGCCTAATCTAGTGCTTGTTCCTACAGCAGTGGACCAATACAGTATTTGTCCTTTGTGCTTGACTAACCTCACTCAGCATGCTGTCTTCCAGATCCCTCCACAAGTTGAGGTGTTTCCTGGTTTCATAGCTGTTTTTAGGGATGCATAGTAGTATTCCATTGTGTGTATGTATCAGAGTTTTTTCCCCCGCCCAAAGGTTTCACTCTTCTACTGATGGGAATTTAGCCTCTTTTCAGCTTCTTGCTATTGTGAACCGTGCTGTGATGAACTTGGTGGAGCAAACGTCTGATCATGATCTGATTCATATTTCTTTTGGTTTTATGCGCAGTAATGGGTTTTCTGGGTCAAATGGTAGTTCAATTGCCATGTGTTTTAGGTATCACCATACCACCTTCCACAGTGGCTGTAGGTATTTAGAAGTCCACCAGGAGTGGCAAAGAGGTCCTATCTCACCACACCTTTGCCAATATTTATAGTTTTCCGTTTTTAAAAAATTGAGCTACAGTAATGGGCATAGGTGGTATCTCATAGCTGTTTGACTTGCATTCCCAGATGGCGAGTGACCAGGAATACTTCTTCACGTAGTTATTAGCCAGTTGAGCAGTGGTTCTCCACCTTCCTATTGCCGTGAACCTTTTATACAGTTCCTCATGTTGTGACCCCCAACCATAAAATTATTTTTGACAAAATAATAATTTATAAATTATCAAGAGTTCATGAGGGAGGGGGAAGCGGGGGGCGGGGGGGAATGAGAAGCTGATGCCAGGGGCTTAGGTGGAGAGCACATGTTTTGAGAATGATGAGGGCAATGAATGTACAAATGTGTTTTACACAATTGATGTATGTATGGATTGTGATAAGAGTTGTATGAGCCGCTAAAAAAACTATGTAAAAAAAGAAAAAAATTATTTTCGTTGCTATTTCCTAACTGCAATTTTGCTACTGTTATGAATTATAATGTAAATATCTGATATGCAGGATGTATTTCCATTGTTACAAATGGGACATAATTAAAGCATACTAATTAATCACAAAACAATATATAATTATATATTTTGAAGTATTTTTTCTAATTACAGGTAAATCAAACTTTGTCTTGAATCATGGTGTAGTATGGGTAACAGTCTTAATATAACAACAGTAAACTACATTGCTACATTTTGTGACAATATACATAAAACGCCAACATCAGGGTGAAGGTTGAGATAGCTTCTTTCTTACCAGATCAGAAATTCTCGGGGCGGTCTTTGTAAGAGCACAAGGAAGATCATCTTCCACAAAAAGCCTACTTCTGTAGTTAGAGTTGATAATCAACAAGCTGGAAAACCCTGTTTCACTAAGATATGTTGTTGGAAATGGAAGAAGAAGGTGCAACCCAGTCTCAGACCGAACAGGATATGACAGCAAACACTTGATCCATAATTTTGTAACTGGCATGGTAGAGAAATCGGTTCTCGCTGCATCACTGTTAAGTTCAATGAATTCCTCTTGTGCTGTCTCAGGAACATCTTCAATTCTGACTGTGAACGGGCTTCTGGCAAGTGCTAATGGGTGCCAGGTAGATTTGGAAAGTACGATGAAATTTTGTCTGCAAGCATGTGCGAGTGTTCTTTCACAGAAATGATCATCGTCATCCTTTTGTCTGGTTCAATGTCATGTTCCTCAAAGAAAGCAGATAAGGCAGGCAACATGTCAATTTTATTTTCATCTTTTTTTTTTTTTTTTTTTGCCTAAGCTGAAGATTCATTTGGAATGATCGGATCTTTCCAGACAAATCGAGGCCTGTTGCATTTGGTCCTTGCAGTGATCGATTTAGCTTATTCAAGATGGCAAAGATGTCAACCAAGTAAGCTGTTTTCTGCAGTTCACTTTTATCGCTGAAAAGTGCTTCAAACTGTGGTCTTTCTTACGATTAAAAAACGTTTTGAGTTCATCACGAAGCTCAAAAACACGTTTTAAAACTTTTCCTCTCGACAACCATCATTGCACAGTGGCGAAAACAGTCGAATGTTTAAAATCTTGCCTTTACAAAATTGACAGAACTTATTACACTTTTCATTACTTCTTGTAACTCTTGTGGCAGCATCTTTGTTGCTAATATTTGCCGATGAATCATACAGTGAATTCCTGTGACTTTTGGTGACTCATTCAATACCAAACATTGAAATCCAGATCAACATCCTAGCATCATCTGTGCAAACACCACAAACCTTTTCCCAAGAGATCTTATGCTCTCTCAGAAATGAACCAACTGTGTCAAATACACCACGTGCAGTAGTTGTTGTTTCAAGAGGTTTGAAAAAAAGAAACTCATCTTTATCATTAATATACCTCATGTGAACCAGTAACTGTGAACAGTTTGCAACATCTGTAGATTCATCAAGATGGATGCTGAATATTGGAAGTGGAGCAGATTTAATTACCTGTATTACCTGATCAAGAATATCAGCAGAGCAGACATGTAATCTATTCTTCTGAGGACAGTGTCGTTAGATAAGGAAATTGCACTCAATTTCATAACAAATTCATGTCTGTTCATAAGTCGAACAATGTCTTTGGCCACTGTTAACAGCAATAGTGTGAGGTTTCATTGCTCTGGAGATTCTGTGCTACCAAATATGAAACTTCAACAGCTGCTACGTTTTATTTGTGGTACTTTCCACCAATGTCAGGTCTGGCTTTCTTGAGTCCATCAGCTTTGCGTCTAAAATATTTGGTATCTTTGCCAATAAAACTCGGATGCTTGCTATAAAAATGGCTTTTTAGTTTATTCGGCCTCATAGATTCAACTGATGGAACTTCACAACAAATAACACATTGCAGTTTCTCAATTCCTGCTGTAATTATTGAGGTAAAACCATACCACTAAAAATCCTCACAAAAAGAGACAAAAAAAACCCTCACTATATTTTCTTTTCTTAACATTCTTCTCTACGCTATCCATTGTCACGGGATGGTCAGCTAATGAAAATAATATATAAAAAATAGCTTTAATAATACAAAAGATGATACATGGCATAGTTCCGTCAATACAGTTCATTAAAGTTTCCTATGATTTACCATTCTATGTATTTTTTTCATACCTGTTACTATCACAAGGGGGCAGTATTCACATCAACCATAGCTGAATATAAAAACACCGATCAGCATCCAGATTAAGTTCCCAAGGTACAGATTTTTTTTTTTGCAGTAGTTGATGATTTCTCAGTACATGATTTTACATTTACCCAGTAATTATAATTCAGTGTCGTTTTACCACCAACACTGCTGCTTTCAACACAGAAGCTGCTTTCTACACAGTAGCTGCTCTCTACATGTGTGACTGCTCCGCATAAGCACATTATGGCGCCAACCCTGTCACATACTCTTGTATATGTACGTGACGTGTATTTGAAAACACACAAAAAATGTGTGTTTTCTGATGGTCTTAGGTGACCCCTGTGAAAGGGTCTTTCAACCCCCAACGGGTTGCGACCCACAAGTTGAGAATCACTGCATTTCAGGATCATCCTTTGTGAATCCTCAGTTCAAATCTTTTGCCCAACTTTTCAGTCAGCTATCAGCTTTTTCCCCCTGTGGTAAGCTTGTAAAATTCTGTAGATTTTAGTACTTAGTCCTTCTATTATGTTATTACTAAATATCTTTTCCCAGTCTGTGGACTCTTGTTTTATTCTTTTAATAAAGTCTCTCGATGTAAACAGGTGTTTTATTTTCTGTAGGTCCCATTTATCTATTTTATCTTCCACAGAGTGAGTTTCCTTTCTTCTCTCTGAAAGCCTGTGTATTTCTTGCACGAGGGCTCCTAGTTTTGTCCCATTTTTAAAATTGATAATCCTGACATCTTTGGGTTTTACATTTAGGTGCTTGATCCACCTTGAGTTTGATTTTGTGCATGAGTAAGGTAGGGCTCTTGTTTTGTTCTTCTGCAGGTGGATATCCAGCTTTTCCAACACCATTTTTTGAAAAGGACATGTGCTTCCCATTGAATGCTTTTTGGGCCTTTATCAAAAATCAGTTGTTTTTATTTCTGGGTTTTTGTAATGATTCACTGGTCCGAAGTATCATAAATATATCAGCACCAGGCTGTTTTGACAACTGAGCTATATACTAGGTTTTGAGGTCAGGTACAGCAGAACATCTGCTTTATTTTTCTTTTTGAAGAGTTCTTTGCCTATCCTGGGTTTCTTCCCTCTCCATATGAAGTTGGTAATCATTTTTCTTCCATTTCTTTGAAGAATGATGCTGGGATTTGGATCCAAGTTGCATCAATGAATACACTTGGTTCACTTGTTTTATTTTCTACACATCATTAAATATCAGGCCTTGTGCTAACTATTTTCTTGTTGTCCAATAAGTATTGGAATCTTGAGTCAGACACTAAAATTGATGTATTTCTTTCACAAATTTCAATATTTGCAGGAAAGATGATATATTCCTGGTTAGTGAAAATTATGTTATGCTTAAAATCATGAAAAAGAAACCCGAATTGGATTTAATGTGTATATTGCTTAGGTAATATTGACATTTTCACAATATAGGGTCTTCCAATTGACAAACATGGGATGTTCTCCATTTGTGTAGATCCCTTCTGGTTTCTTGTGTAATGTTCTGTAGTTTTCTTCCTACAGGTGTTGTTTTTTTTGGGTTAGGCTTTGTGTTAGTCTGGGTAGACTAGAGAAACAAATTCATAGACACTCATTTATGTATAAGAAAGAGCTTTATATACAAGAGCAATTAAATATTGAGAAAATATTCCAGCCCAGCCCAGAAGTTTATTAGCCTATATGTCAGATACAAATCTATAAATTCCTCTTCAGACTCATGAAACAAATGAATCACGCTGAATGCAGGAAGATCACAGGCCAGTGGGTGGAAGGTCTTGTGGATTCAGTGGCCATAGAGGCATCTCATCACTGGTAGGAGTCTTCACGTGGCTCCTTCAGCTCCAGGGCTGTAGTGTAGGTCCATGTTTCTTGATAGCAAGCATGCCTCACAGGGAGTGGGTTTGTGTCCTGCCTCCAGTGATTTATTTATGTCCTTAGGGGCTGCAAATGAGGCCATCAAGCTGAGACTTGATTGACCGGCTAAACTCCACCCTTCATTCTAAACCCACAAATTGACAACAGATTATATAATTACAAGTTTATTCCTTAAGAATTTCCGTTTCTGCATGGCTATTGTGAATTGTATTGCTTCCATGATGTTTTTGTTTAGCGTTCCCATCTCTGGTATATAGAAAACCAGTTGACTCCAGCTTGTTGATCATGTATCCTGATACAGTGCCACACTCCTTTATTGTTTCCAGTAATCCTATCAGGGACAGTTTGGGATTCTGAAGATACAAAACCATAACATCTGAAAATAGCAAAAGTTTTACTACTTCTTTACCCAATTGTATTCATTTGATTTCTTGTCATTGTCTTATGGCACTGGTTATGACTTCCAGCACAATGTTCAATAAAAGTGGAGATAAAGCACATCCCTATGGGGGTCCCTTACTCAATGGAAATGTTTTCAGCCTTTGTCCATTGAGGGTAATATTAAGCCATTGCTTTTTTAAAAACAATAAATCACTTAATTGGGGGCACTTTCACCTCTTTTAACAATCCATACATCCATTCTGTCAAGCATATTTGTACATATGTTGCCATCACCCTTGTCAAAACATTTTCATTTAAATTGAGCCTTTGGTATCAAATCCTTATTTTTTTCCTCCTTCCTCCACCCTCCTACCCACATGAACCCTTGATAAGTTAGTTATTATTTTGATATCTTGCACCTCCCACTGTCTCCCTTCACCCATGATTCTGTTGCTTGTCACCCAGGGTGGGTGGGTGCCTATAATTGCAATGGGTTCACCCTTACTCCTCCCACCTTCCCCTGCTTTCATCATTGGTCCTGAGACTTTTATCTGTCCTAGACTCATGCGTCCAGAGCTGTACCAGTGTACATATTCTGGTGTAGCTGAATTTATAAGGTAGAACTTACTGTATTTCAGATCTCCCTTTCCAATCCTATCTTCTTAAAGAGTTTTTATTATGAATGGGTGGAGAGGGTTGGTGTTGTTTAGCTCTCCACAGGGAAAGAGGGACCAGACTTCAACTCAGTGTGCCAATATGTGAATGCAACATACCGGCATGAAGCAGAGAACCCATAGAGAGGTTAGAGGAGCCCACCCCAATCCCAACTACGTGGACAGTCCTCCCTCCCTTCCGCCCTGAAGAATTCACTTCACAGGACAGCACTGAAGCTACAGCTCAGGGAGAGGGACATGTGTGATCAGAGCACACAAGAGCAAACGGGGAGGGAGAGAGAGTGGAGCACATCCTGGCGCACCAAGCCCGGAGGATGATATTGCTCAGAGCAGCCAACGCACAGAGAGGACCACAGGGTCCGCCCAACCACAAGACATGATGAGTTCCCTAGCTCTTTAAGAAAAAAAAAAATCTATCGAAGAGGTTCCTTCTTGCAGAGGTGAGGGTGGGTCCTCAGGGAGCGATCCCCGGCTGGGAGCAGCTGGGGCCCAGGGGCAAGTCTGGGGCTCCGGGCCGGCTGTTGGTCCTGCAGAGATCTGATCCCAGGGCCCTAGAATCCATATTTGTCTTGGGTCTGGCGGCGGCTGAGCTTGTTCTCTGACCACGTGTTCTTAAGTTCCTTCTCCTGGTGAATCAGATATGTGATCTGGTGTTTTCGCCGCTGCTGGCCTGTTGGCTGTTCATGTTTCTTTTTGCTGAATTACTTCATGGTTTTCTCTTCTGTCAAAGACTTGGTCATCCACTGCTGGGCCCCACTGAGCTGGTCATCACCTTTGACCTCCACAGCGTTGATCTCCCCTTCCTTCGGTTCCTCTTGCCCTGCATTCGCTTAAATGCTTCGCTGTTGATGAAGTAGGCATCCGGGGCAATTTCCCGGGCGGGGAGCAGGGCCCGATCCTGCACCGGGGTAGTAGCCAGCACCGTAATAATCCCGATCGTAAGCACCAGCAGCATTGGCATCACCGTAGGTGGAAAACGGATTGTAGCTTAGGCATCCAAGCCGCCCCCTGAGCCTGCTGCCATCTTGA
>NW_022103925.1:6028059-6029310 GCF_000313985.2 Echinops telfairi
TATGGGAGAAGAAAGCCTACTGTGCTGTAGGGACTAGCCTGCTGGTAGTTTCGAACTGCTCACCCTGGAGTAAAGAAACCCAATATGTAACCCAGAGAATCACCATGGCTCAACATATTCCAGCCTGTCCCAAAAAGGAACATGTGAGGTTGGCACAGGAATGTGCAGCATTTCCGTTCTGTTGCCCATGGGATCTCATGGGTCAGAGCCGACTCAAGGAAGGGCATGCCTACCCCAAAGGTCAGCTCTTGGTCAGAAGGCAAGAATCAGCTCTATCCTTTGCAAGGTTAGCTGTGGACAGTGCTGGGCACCACATGGAGTTACATTAGAGCAGACAGTAGCACACCAGCCTCACCCCATGTTTGTAGTGTTCCCTCCACCAGGAAAGGTGTTATTAGTAGCTCCCAAGCTAGAAAGTTTAGTCATCTCCCCCTGAAATTGTTTGAAGGTTCAACAAATTTTAAGTAGCAGGCAGACCTCCTTTGAACATGAAAGAATGGTGAATTATTCTGGGTTGACTTGAGGAACAAATCCACAGAAAGCCCTATTTTAGAAGAGAGTGTTATATAAAGGGTAAGTGTACATTAAGAAAGCACCCCAACCCAGTGCTTTCCAAGCCCTTAAGTCGGACATTAGCCTATATGCCCAACACTGATCTACAAAATCTTCCTCTATCTCACAAAACACACCACACAAGGCTGCCGACTGCAAGAAGAAAGCCAAATCAGTAACCATGAAAAAGTCTCAACACGGGCATGGGTCTCCCAGAGGCTTCTCCTGCACCCAGGGCTGCATCAGGGTAGGTCCATGTGGCTTCTCCTCAGGGATGTCTCACAGGAAGTGAGCCAGCCTTTCCAGCTGAGGCAGAGACTGGCTAAGGCAGCCGCACAAATGTCAGACCAGTTAAGAATAAGAGACAAGAAGGGGGACGTTCACCAAGACATTTGCCTCTGCTCTTCAATTAAACTGCCCTTCAATTAATCTCACAAATGTTCATTGGCCATGTTGGAACAATAAACCCTAACTATCACAGATGGGTAAATGGTAACAGGCCCCTGCCTCAAAAACATCTTATTCCTCGAGGAATAAATGAAGTACATGTTTTTGTAGGAATTAAGATGGACCACCACCTGACCTGAGAATCACCAGTTTCTGCAGCCTGGAGGGAGAGACCAATCCTCCAAGTGAGCCATCAGCTTTGGCTCAGGGGTCTGTAAGAACTGCCACCTTTAGGGAACTGGTCCTGGTTTT
>NW_022103925.1:6029410-6030531 GCF_000313985.2 Echinops telfairi
CCAGGGAAGACTGCCTGCCTGAGAGGGGGACACACACCTGTGTCTCCATCATGACCATTCACAACCTCCCTGAGAAAAGGGCAAGGCTCATGTGTCAGGAGTCATTATATGCTCTTGAACTCCTCAGATAAAGCCCCAAACTGAAAGAACACTTAACAAGTCACTTTATACTGCCCAAACGTCTAGTCTCGTGGGAAAAACTTGCCTATCTACAGAAGTAGCAGTGTTTCCAAACACTTGCTAAATGATTCTTAAGCAGATTTCTGGTTTCTTCTAACCAGAAATGCACTGAGTGCACTCTAGAAGAGATCACCTGGTTCTACCATCCTGGCAACAGCTATGAAGCCTTTTGGGAGTGGATTGAAGACCTCGGGTGATAGGGTGCCTTTATGATATTTTCCTGTGAGAAAATATGATTTTTCACATTCTTTCTAATCTGTTGCCTAGCCAAACTGCCTCTTTTACCACTGAATCTCCCATTTTGTGAGCTGATCCAATGAGTCACTATTCTGGTATAGTCTCTGGAGACCCCTTTACTGTCTATGTCTCATGGTGGGTTCTGCCACTGTGATGTTTTATTTTGCCAACCTAGCCGAGAGGCACGTGTGCGATTCATCAGGTTGCCATTGGATTAGAGAGCACAGAGATAAAAAGCTCTGCAAGGCCACTCCCCTCCCTACAGCTCCCTGGTGATCAGTGGGCTGCTGCTTTTCAACTATGAGCTACACTGCTGGTGGGCAAATGCAGCCCATGGATCGTGTCTAGCTTGAGGTTCCTTCGAAATCTGCTTCACCAGGATGCTGGTGCCTACACATTCCTTGAACTTGGGGCTGTGTATCATCACTTTGCATTACTTGCATTGGCTATTGCACCAGGGCCTGCTTTGCTAAGCTTCTGAATGTTGGAGACCCACCCTGTTTGCTGCCTCTGGTTAGACTTCTTGCCTTGGGCGAGAGGTCTCAGCTGTCCGCTTCTTTGGCCTTGGACCTGGCAGTCGAAGGACTTCCAGTATACTAACTGTTCCACAGAAGTGAGCTGAACTGAATCCACTGTACTGCTGTCTGTGGATTAGCTGTTATATTCCTTTTTGCTGTATAAACCTACACATATATACATATATA
>NW_022103925.1:6031436-6032613 GCF_000313985.2 Echinops telfairi
CTAGTTCCTTGGCTTTTGATAAAGGGCCAGCTCTAACCTTTCTTCATGAAACTATCCTAAACTATCTTGCACCTCATTTCCTTTGATTTCCTGTTCCCTATAAACTTTATCCCCACCCCCCATTCAATAAATCTATTAATTCAAGGTCTTGCTCTGTCTCTTGTCTGAAAGACCTCAGAGTCCATCTGTCAGAGGCCATGCTGCTCTCACCCGGACACCAAGCTGGAAGAGGCAGGAAATGAAGGAGCAACAAGTTCTCTCTCTCCATGGCCTGGCGGTAGGGGAAGGACATCATGGATGCAGCAAAGCCGTGCAAGAGCCACTGGAGCTGTGCCATCAGGGGGCTCCAGAAATTCACAAGGGACAAGGTGATCAATGTAAGGCAGGTCCCTCTCAAAGCAGGTCATCCCAAGGAAAGGACATCCCAGGCCTCGGTCTGCACTGCTAGTACATGCAGCTTGCCCTCTTTATGAGGGTGACCAATAATAGTTGGTCACCCTTTATGATGAGGGTGACCAAATTTAAGACCTATCAAGTTTTCTCAGCATGTCCAAAAATAGACAAAACTGAAGTCTAATAGGGTCAACGGCAGTCTTTCCAGTTCAGTTTTGAACTTGGGAGTTTCACATGTGTCTCACTTCAGAGGTGACTCACTACACAACCCACTCAGACCCACAGATTGTGCTGGCACTGGTGTGTATAAACACTCCTCATTATGGTTTTATTTTTGGGTTTTGCAGAAGATATCATAACTATGGATCCAAAGAGGTTAGCTTAGGCCAGCATTAAAGTAAGAGGAAAAGTGCGAGCAAACTGCTTGCTCAGTTTGGTGGTTCGGTATAACATGGCTAAGTCCACCTTATCAACTCCACAGCGATTCAAAGGGGCTTTGAAGCCAAAGGTGGGAAAATGCAAACCATGAAACGAAGAACTCAGACCGCCGGAGGTTGGAGTGACCTATATTTGGATAAATCTGACCACTCGATGGCCGTAAGAGTATCGGAGATTATGATGTGGGAGAAGGCTTAGAGCCTCAAGAACGGTTTAATGAGGAGTACAGGATCAGCCACAAGTGTTCAAAAGCCAATCGTGGCCAGCGCTGAAAAGGATTAACAGGCACACACAGGGTGCTGAGGCAGGGAAATAAGGACCAAGCACATATACCTGTGGCTGAATT
>NW_022103925.1:6032713-6033852 GCF_000313985.2 Echinops telfairi
GGAGAAGGCTTAGAGCCTCAAGAACGGTTTAATGAGGAGTACAGGATCAGCCACAAGTGTTCAAAAGCCAATCGTGGCCAGCGCTGAAAAGGATTAACAGGCACACACAGGGTGCTGAGGCAGGGAAATAAGGACCAAGCACATATACCTGTGGCTGAATTGGCTCACTTCGTAGAAGCTGAGGGTTTTGTTCCCCTGTTAAGTGTTCTAACTGCGACCAAACCAGATTCTTCGAAGAAAATATGCCCAATAAGGGCCTTCATCATTTCAAAAGACTAAAAGGAATTGATAGGCCAAAAAGCCTGTAATAGAGAGGCTCACATGGTTCTTCGGGAATAAATGCTGGTGGGGGAAATTAGGATTCTACTAACTTCCTTTCTGCTGGAAAGAGGACCACCCTCTGTCCATTTCACCTTTCTGTTGACAAGCCTCATGGAGACACACTGATAGCAGCCAGCGCCCTGGATCTGGAGGAGCCACCTGAAGACTCAGTCAATGCTGAGATACTCCCATTGCCACTTGATCCACAAGACTTCCCACCCACTGGTCTGTCATCAGCCTGCATCCCGCATCATTGCATTGTGTTGTGGGAATATGCAGAGAAATTTATGGACAGGTATCAGACATATGGGCTAATATCAGACTAATGGACTTGATCTGGAATGGGCTGGGATGTTTTCTTAATCTACACTTACCCTTTGATACAAAGCTCTTATACATACAGGAGTTGTCTCTCTAGTAAACCCAGTATAACGCACATTCCAAAAAACAAACCCAGATGGAGAGCACCCCCCTCCCTTTTTAAGTCATCCTGGTTCTACTTAACCTCCTTAAATATGACACTGATGCTTCATCACCGCCCCCTCCAACATTCAGTTGTATCCCAGACCCACGAGCCCTCTTTTCCAGTTAAAAGTAATCCCCAAACGGACTTGCTTTCTAAAAAACTGCCTTGAGGAGTCCAGCCAACCTCTCCCGGAATCCTTGATGTGGTTATTACTTTGTCTGGAACTCCATTTTTAGCCTTACTTTTCTGTCTTCTCCCCCTTTGGTGGCAAGGCTTACTTCCTATATTGTGACAGCATTCATCGATCAGAATGAGCCTCCACGCTGAGCAGCTCAGGTTTCTAGAAGACTAA
>NW_022103925.1:6033952-6050859 GCF_000313985.2 Echinops telfairi
CCAATGCATCTTAGTCCTCCAGGTAACATCCATGCTCTTCAATACTTTTGATGAGGTCTTGTGCAGCAGATTGACCTAATGCCAATAAGTCTGTTAATCTCTTGACTATTGATAGTGGATTGAAGCACGTCTCAATCCTTGAAAGCTTCACTCTTTTCTCCAATTATCCTGAGGTTATTTAATGGTCCAGTGGTGAAAATTTTGGCATTCTTTACATTGAGTGGTAATCCATCCTGTAGGCTACAATCCTTGATCTTCACCAGCCAGTGCTGCTTCCATTGCTAAATTTGGGAGTCCTGGGGGTTTAGTAGTTACATGATGTGATGAGTTGTGTCTGGTCCTCAGTTCAATACCAGCAGCATCTCTTCCTGAGAAAGACTGGGCTTTCTGCTCTCTGAAATAGTAACGGCCTTGGAAAACCACAGGGGTTCAATGATCATCATGACTGACTAGATGGCAGCAAGATTCAGCAAATAATGTGGTATCCTCTGCATATCTCATGTTGTTAATAAACCTTCCTCCAATCCTGATGCTGCACTCTTCTTCATATTGTCCAGCTTCTCTGATGATTGCAGCATATGAACAAGTATGGTGACAGGATACAATCCTGAAGCATTCCATTCCGGATGTTATTCCATGCAATATTCCATTGTTCTATCAACACAGCTGCCTCTGAATCCATGTACAAGTTACAAATGAATGCAGTGAAGTGTTCCAAAAGTGCTGTTCTTATTAAAGATATTCACAAATTATTTATGTTCCACAAAGTCGAATGCCTTTGCATCGTCAAGGGGGCACAAGGAGATATCTTTCTGGTATTCTCTGCTTTGAGCCAAGGTCCATCTGACATCAGCAATGATATCACGTGTTCCTTGTCCTTTTCTGATTGTGACCTGAATGTCTGGGAACTCGCTGTCAATGTAGTGCTGCTTTGCACAATCCATCATGTGATCTCCAGCTTCGTTTCCATCCTCAAGTCCGTATTTTCCAGCTACTGTTCCTCCCACTTTGTTTCCCAATCATCAATAACTATCAATGCTTCTTGAGTGTGGGTTTGAACAATTTCTGAGAAGTCCTGGTTAAATTGTTCAAGTTCTGCATCACTAACTTTTGTGGTTAGTGCATAGTGTTGAGCAATAGTTGTATTGATTAGATTCTCTTGAATGCGAATGGAAACAGTCTGATCAGAGATAGAGTTGTGCTTCATGATGGATTTGGCGAGATTCATCTGATGGTGAATGCCATGAGATTTGTCTTGATTGTGTTACTCCAGGTATAGGAAATCCTATGATTTCAGTTCACTAGTGCCTAGGATATCCATCTTAATGGATTCAGTTTCATTTTTGACCAATTATAAGTTTTCCAAATTATACCTTGAAGATTTTAAGTTACAATCATCAGATTTTTTGCAGCTTTACTGTTAACCCTGAGTCATGCCTTATTAGCAAATATAGATCTGCAAGATTCCACCCCCACGGGCTTTACCCTACTCATGTCACCATCATTGACTTCCCTCCAAATGATCATCTTCTCCTCAATCACACTTTCTGTGTCCTCGGACTAGAGGGGCCCCAAGAACAGCAGTATTTCTGAAAATATTCCGCTCACTTTGTTTAGGCTTTCAATACTTGAAAATGCTTTACAGATATGTAAGGTCTTTTGAGTGGCCATTTTCTCTCAAGTGGGAAGCTGATCCTTCTTTGTTGTCTGTTCTTAGTCTGGAAGCTCTGATGAAGTATGTTCAAATTGGGTGACCAAGATGGCATTTAAAGTACCAGTGACATAGCTTTTAGCACCATAGCAACACACAAGCCACCACAGTAAGACAAACTGAGAGACAAGTGGTATAGTTTAAGGGATGAAATAGAAAATACAAAACTGAGTGCCTTAGAAGAACACACCTTCGTCTCAACTTGTGCATTGAGACTGAATGCAAGTTCAGGGTGTGCTGATTTCTAATAAACACTCTGATGGACAATCCATTCTAAGCCAGTCCTTGCTTCTGGAAAGTCTAGATAATTCTGGACATTTTTTATCTTGGTTGTCACATCTGCCTTTGGCTATCCTTCCTACTTTTTATTTCTGGGTGTCTTTTCTTTTACAAAGGCACGGGTCTCATGTAAAGAGGACACACTGTATTCTAGTATAATCTCATATTACCTTAATAAATAGATCATTCAACATTACTGCCCAGGAGGATTAACATACATAGTTACAGAGTTCACATGGGAAGATTCCTATTTGGGTGATATAACTCAATCAATACCAAACTAGTACTGTGTGAGGAATTATGGATTCTAGAAGTATATTTGTACTCCATTTGCTAATATTGATGGTTTATGTTGTATGAAGAGTGGCCTGGGCCACCGTTCCCATAATGAGTAGTTATGATGCAAGCATCCTCATTCCATTGGGGGACTCAGAGGTACAACACCTCTTTTAAGTGTTGAAAAGAAAAGAAGTTGCTTTGAGCACTAAGGTGCTTGAGCTGGGCTAAAAGGCCTTTCCCATGCCCAAGGGGCCCATGAAAGTTGGACATTGAATAAATAAAACCAAAGAAGAACCGATCCATTTGAATCAGGGTCCTTGGGGAAAAACTTTGAAATATTATTGATGGCAAAAAAACAAAACACAAAAATCTGTATTGGAATTAGTGCAGCCAAAAGGCTCCTTAGAGACAAGGATAGAGAAACTTGGGTCTCATGAACTGGGGACATGTCAGAGATATCAGTCTCTAGAGGAAGACATTATGCTTGGTAAAGTAAAAGGTCAGTGAAAAACGGGAAGGCCCTCAACACCTTGGATTGACACAGTGGCTGCAACAACTAGCCCCAAAATGACAACAGTGAGGGTGATGCAGGGGCTATTTTGTCTTGTTGTACATCGGGTCTCCAAGAGGCCAAACGACTTGATGGCATCTAACAATAAGAACAAGTGCAGCCGTTCCACAGGATGGGATCACATCTGATGCACTCATCTCTATTGTGAGATCTTCTTGGATCAGATAATCCTTTGATAAGGAGCGCCTGAGGGAATGGTCGGAGACCAATATATTCGGACCTTAGAAAGGCACCCAGAGTCTGTTGCTCACTGTGGATCTTGCTTTGCTTTGGCCTCAGCTGATCAAACAAAAGCTCTAGGATTTTCAGTCACTTGCCCGCCTAATTGGTAGCCCAAGTTGGGTTGAGCTTCTTCAAGAATCTGTCATTTGACCCACTGATCTTGGATATTTCAGAGCAGCCTCCACAACCACCAAGTGAACAGGTAAGGAATGTGACTAGAAAGGTCTAAGATGTTTCTGGAGAGCTAAGGAAGGATCCCTACCCTGGTCTCTCAGTTGGTCATTCTGTGACAGCTTGGTAACACAGGGAACAGATAAAGGGAAAGGCTCTCAAATACTGAGATGGATGTAATGCCTGCAACCATGGTCTCCAGCATAGGACATCCTGTGAAAATGGCACCAGACTAGGTCATGTTTCTCACTGTCGACCATACTGTGGTTTGGGATCAACAATCCCATGACCACTAACAACAACCTTTTGTATTTGTCACTGTTGGGGAGTATGTGACCAGTTTCTTTTATATTGACACTAAGCTCATTTACTCTTGATGCATACTTTGCATACTGGGTCTTTCCTGGCAAATTCTTATCAGTTTAATTTTTGAATAAGATTCAGTTTTTGCATTATTGTGTTCTTTGATCTTTTGTCTGCTGCTTCCTTGAGCAATAACTGTAGCACGATGCCAGATGAAATTCCATCTTTTCTCTGATTAACATGATGTTATCCATTGGTCCAGTTGTGAGGATTTTTTTTATAACATATATTCTAAGATGTCGCATAGCTGTGTCATAGTCTGGCTGTGATTATATCCCTGGAAATCCATTTATTCTGGAAGCAGATGAAGACCTGAATATTTCATTGTCTGCATTTTGTAGCAGTCCATTGAAAGCGCTCTCAGAGGTTCAGAATGCATTTAAAGAGGATGTAGAACTATGAATATTGTTACTCTTATCAGGTGGATCATGGCTATTAGTAGATGGGACCAGAAGAATGCTTACTATTTTATTGATTATGTCAAAGTGTTTGACTCAGGGGATAATAACAGAGTATGAATATTATTGAGGAAAAAATTAATGGGAGTCCTGGTGGCTTACTGGTTATGCCATGGGCTGTAATCTGAAAGATTGGCAGTTCAAATCACCAGACACTTGGTGGGAAAGACAGGGCTATCTATATCTGTAGAGTTACCATCTTGGAAACTCATGGGGGCAGCTCTACCCAGTCCTATAGCATCACCATGAGTAGGTACTGACTTGATTAAAGTGAGGGTTTTTTGTTTGAGCAGTATAATATCATGGAGAATGAGGTTTCTATGCTAGGTTAAGAAGGCAGGATTAGCACATATTGTGTATTGTGCACAACTCTCTACAAATGAGGGGATTAAGTGAAAAGCACAGGAGTAGAATTGAGAGCAGATTGCTGTTGTTGTAGTTAGGTACCGTGAAGTGAGTTCTGACTCTGAGGACCCCACAAACAAGAGAAGGAAACACTGCATGGCCCTGCACCATCCTCACAATGGTTCCTGTGCTTTACCCAATTCTCAAAGCCACTTGAGGGACTTCCTATATTTTTCTGCCCCTGTACTTGACCAAGCATTATGCTCTGCTCTATGCACTGGTCTCTCCTGACAACATGTCCCAAGTATGTTAGAGGAAGGCTCCCCATCCTTGCCTCTAAAGACCACTCTGGCCATCCTTTTTCCAAGACATTTCTTTGTCATTTAAGAGGTCCATGGTACTTTCCTGATTCTTCCCCAGAACCACAATTGAAATACTTCTATTCTTTGAGCTTCCTTATTCAATGTCAAATGCTATATAAATGAGGCACTTGAAAATACCATGACTTCAGTCAGGCATACCTTATTCCTTAAAGTAACATCTTTGGGTTTCAATACTCTGAAGGGGCAAACTCTTGAGAATGGCCAAGGACTGGGCAGTATTTCCTTCTGTTTTGCATAGCATCCCTTTGGATGACAACAGACTTGATGATACTTTACCACAATAACGTGCCTTATGCAGATTTACCTAAGGCAGCACGTCATTTGATCTCTTCACTACTGCGTCCATGAATACTGGTTGTTGAAAGAAACAAGACAAAATATCTGACAACTTCAAACTGTTCTCATACTACATATTGTTCTGGTTGTGAGGATTTTGGTGTTCTTTACATCCAGTGATAATCCATACCTATAGCAAAATTAGTAAAACATTAAAAGAGTGAAGGAATCTCATAGTGTTCTAGATTAGGGGAAATTGATATGGGAATTGCCTGCCTTTACCTCATATCTCTAGCTTGGTTTGAATAGCAAGAGCCCACATTTGGTGATTGATCAGAAAGACAGATTGGGCTCACCTTTGTGGATGACTGGTTCGCCAGTCAGTGTTTACTGATGATTGATAATAAGCAACCTGAGAGGGGAACAATCCCATTCCCTCCATAATTTCTGGCAGGTCATCTTGAGCATTTTCATCTTAAAATATTTATCTTGGGCAGGTCCAACATGGTGCAGGGGTGGCAGGTAAGCAGCGCTTTAGTGGAGTTTTCACATTTGCCTGCCCAGCTGCTGGGGAATATCACCATGATAATCACAGACAAGACCCCTAGAAGTGTCTCCCCATCACTCCACCCTGAACATCTATCTATATTTCTATCTGTCTATCTCCCTTAGGTGCAGGGATGGCTATCTCCAGAAAGGCTAAGGAGAAGAAGCTTTGGGGCCATTAGCTGTGTGTAGTTGCCCTCGACTAGGAGCCTGCGTGAAGAGGGAGCCCTTATGCGGTGGAAATCAACCTTAGCCTTGGGCTCCTACTGGGACCAGCCCTAGAATAACGAACAGACGTATTTTCCGGTTCTGCGTCCTGCCGAGTGGCAGCGCCCACTAGGCCTCTGGGCTTCCCCGGTCTCAAGTAGGCTTCATCTGCCCGCAAGGCCACACCAAAGGCGGGAGGCGTCATGTTTCTGGTTGCTTACGCCAGCAGAGCTTTGAGTGAGCCAGATAAGACTGAGCCAAAGCCCAAGGAAGAGGAGGCAGCGACCCCCACATCAGAGTCCACATTAAGGGGCTTGTTTGCTTCTCTCCCTGCACCCAAGGGTCCGGCCTAGCTGCCCCCTCATCCCCAGATGCTTGTCCCAGCCTTTCCTCCACCGCTGTGGCTGCCCCCACCCCCTTGGCCCTTCGGCCTGGGCGGCTTCCCCCAACCTCAAGGCGTGAGCCCAGCCGAGGCAGCGGGAGTTGGGGAGGGACTGGGATTGGGGCTGCCGTCACCCCAACAACCTGGCCTTCGTTTGCCCCCACCTATCCGTGGTGCCGGCACCCCCTGGGGCTTCCCAAGCCCGAGAAGAGGACAGAATCCGTGAAGATGCCGCACCGGAGCTGCACAAGGGGAATTCCAACCCGTGGGAAGAGAAGCCCACAAAGAAGAAAGCTGCCCTCCCAGAACCCCAGAGGGGACTGGTTTGCCCACTTTGCTCCCCCAACTTGGAACCCTGGCTGTGAACGGACCGGCTGGTTGCTGCTGCCCTCCGCCTTCTTGCGGAAGCCCTTGGATGTCCCCTAGAACAGTGCGCCCTCCAGGCTGGCTCCTGAGACCAAGCGCGCCTCTCTCTCCGCTCCTGTGGGCACCACAACCTCCAGTCTGTCACCATCTGCCATCAAGGCTGCCGCCAAGAGCGCCGCCCTGCAGGTGACGCAGCAGATCACACGGGAGGACGCCGACGACGCTGATGACGTAGCTGACGACGCAAAAGAGGACGTAGCCACTGATGCAGCCTATGCCACCAATGAGGACGTAGCCCCTCGTGATTGCATAGTCTGGTGTGCTTCTTTTCTTTAAATCATTTTAATGTGGGCTCATATAACTCTTATCTCAATCCATACAGTCATTGAGTGTGGCATTCACATTTGTAATGGGGTCATTTTTTTATCCACTCCAACCCTATGTACAATGGAGGGAAACATGACCTGGTCCTGTGGCAGCCTAGATAGTTTCCCTATCCTTGACACCACTGTTGCAGCCACGGCATCAGTCTCAGTATTTGAGGGCCTTTCTCTTTATCACTGCTCCTCCAGTTTACCAAGCTATCACAGTACGGCAGCCTGAAAGACAAAGACAGGGATCCTTCCTTAGCTCTTCAGAAGCATGTTCATCCCTTTCCTGTCGCTTCCTCACCTGTTCACTTGGTGGTTATGCAGCCTGGTCTGTGCCAAGTCTGTGAGGAAAACTTCAGGCTGGAAACGTCTCCTGATGAGCAGAGGTGCAGAATAAAATACCCAAGATCAGGAAGTCAAATAGCGGATTGATGAAAAAGATGAAACCACTTTGGGGCAAAAACAAGGCAGGCAGCTGTGTTGTTTCATCAGCTGAGGCCAAAGCAGAGGCAGGATCCACTCTGAGCAAAAGACTCTCAGTGGCTTTGTAAGAAGGAATGTCTGAATATATTGGGCTTAGTCATGACCTCAGACCTTCCTTTTCAAGGGTTATCTGCTCTATCTTACAACAGAGATGAGGGCATTCTGTGTGATCCCATCCTGTGGAATGGCTGCCTGTTTGTTCTTGTTTCCCTCAAGTTGTTTGGCCTTATGGAGAACCTATGTAAACAAAACAAAATAGATCCTGGTCCTGTACCATCCTCACAGTTGTCATGTTTAAGCCCATTCTTGCAGACACAGTGTCAATCCAAGTTCATGAGGAACTTCCTGTTTTCCACTGACCCTTTACTTTACCAAGCATGATGTTCTTCTCTAGAGACCGATTTCCCTGAAAACATGTCCGCTGTACATGAGACCAGTCTCTCCATCTTTGCCACTAAGGAGCATTTTGGCTGCACTTATCGCAAAAGAGATCTGTGTTTTTGCTTGTTTTGCAATCTATGATACTTCAAAGTGTGTCCCAAGGACCATAATTCAAAAAACATGCGTTCTACTTTGGTCATCTGAATTCATTTCCCAAATTTGACATGCACTTTAGGCAAAAGAACTCAAGCACCTTACTGCTCAAAGTAACTTCTTTGCATTTCAATAGTTAAAGAGGCCTTGTATAGCAGAGTCACCCAATGTGATGAGAATGATTGCATCATTACTGCTCATTTTGAGTAAGGTGGCCCAAGCCAATGTTCACAAAATTTCAACCATCACATTGGCAAATGGAGAAACAATGCACTTTATAGAATCCTTGATTCCTCACAAACTACCAGTTTGTTAGTTATTGAGTTATATCACCCCAATAGGAAGCTTCCAATGCGATCCCTGTAACTGTGCAAATTAATATTCTTGGAAATGCATATTTAATGATGTGATCCATTAAGGTAACATGAGATTGTACAGGAATACAGGGTGTCCTATTTACAGGTGACCAGTGTCTTTATAAAACAAAAGACACACAGAAATCAGCAGGGTAACCCAAAGATGATTCAAGAACTGAGATTAAAAACGCCAAGGATTACCTGATTTGCCAGAATCTAGGGAGGGGCATGGCACAGATCATCTAGAGGTCTGATTAGCAGTCAAAGGAATTGGAATGAAGGCTGATAGCCTAGGCATTAGTGAGCTGAAATGCACTTCTATTGACCATTTTGAATCAGAAAATCGTATTATGTACTTTACCTGGAGTAGCAAAATCAAAACAAAAGTCATGAAATACACTTTTGGAAAGAATTTTGCTAAATCCACAAGGAAGCACAATGCTGTTTGTGAGCAGACTGTATCTATCTATCTTCGAGGGAATCTAATCAACACAACTGTTGTTCAACTTTATGCACCAAACAGAAAAGTTATTGATGAAGAACTTGAAGAATTTACCGAGGCCTTCACTCAGAAATTGATCTAATATGAAATCAAGATGCTTTGATAGCTATGGTGATTGGAATACAAAAGATGGAAACAAAGAGGAAGGAACATAAGTAGAAAATATGGACTTAGTGATAGAGATGAAGCTGGAGATCACATGATAGAATTTTGCAAAGCCAAGAACTTGTTCATGCCAAATACATTTTTGCAACACCAGAAAGGCTAGTACAAACTTGGACTTCCCCAGATAGAATTCATAGACATCAAATGGCCTACATCTGTCTGAAGACATGATGGAGAAGTTCAATATCAGCAGCTGAAACCAGGCCAGGACTTGACTGTGGGACAGACCATCAATTATTCCCATGTAAACACAAGATAAAACTGAAGAAAATGACAGCATGGCCACAGGTGTCAAAACCCTACCTTGAGTCTATCCCACCTGAATAATGAGAATCTCTCATGAACAGATTTGATGCATTGAACTCTCATGACAGAATATCTGATGAACTCTAGGAGAACATTAAGACCACCATTCATGAAGAAAGCAGAAGGTCATTAAAAAGACAGGAAACAATGAAAAGATCAAAGTGGATATCATAAGGGACTGCAACTTGTAATTAATCATAGAGTAGTTAAAGCAAGTGGAAGTGGAGAAAAGATGAGGTCAAGGAGTTGAATAGAATTTTTCAAAGGGCAGCCCAAGAAGATAAAACCGAATATTATAAAGAAATGTTCAAAGAACTGGAATTAGAAAATCAAAAGGGCAGTACTTGCTGAACATCTCTGAAACTGAAAGTACTCAAGAAAGAATTGAAACCTCGAACTCCAAATTGAAAGTTTCCATGGTCAAAATGGTGGATGATGCAAGAATCATCAAGAAAAGATTGAAGGAAGATAATGACTCACTGTACAAAAAGAACTAGTCCACAGTCCACCCTTTCAGAAGGTAGCATATGAACAAGAACCAATGGTGTGAAGGTAGACATCCAAACTTCACTTGATGCACTGACTGAAAACAAGGCTCCAGGATTTGTCGGAATACCCATGGGAATGTTTCAGAAAACTGAGGTCCCCTGGAAGCAATCGTTGTGTATGTCAGGAAACGTGGAAGACAGCTACCTGGTCAACTGACTGGAAGAGATCCATATTTGTGTCCACTCTTAAGAAAGGTAGCCCAACAGAATGGATAACTACAGAAGGACCACATTGATATGGCACACAGACAAAATGTTGCAGAAGATCATACAACAACCATTTAATCAGTACATTGACAGGGAGCTTCTACGGGTTGAGACCAGAGTCAGAAGAGGACATGGAATAAGGGATATCTTCGCAGATGTCTGATGGATCTGGGTCCAAAGCAGAGAATATAAGAAAGAGTTTTACTTGGATTTCATTGACTCTGTGAAGACATTTGATTCTGTGGACCATAATAAATGTGAATAAATTTGAGAAGAATTTTGGAACACTTCATTGTGCTCATTTGTAACTTGTATATGGATCAAGAGGCAGCTGAGCAACAAAACAATGGAATATTGCATGGCTTAAATCAAGAGAGATAGGCATCAGAGTGGTGTAGAGAGCAGCATCAGGACTGGAGGAAGGCTTATTAACAACCAGAGGGAAGCCGATGACACACTTTGTTTGCGGATTCTATTTACTGTAACTATTTACACAATTCTGCTTTCTATTTAATTGGGGGTTTTGTCTGTTGAATTTTTATTTTCTTGTTAGCTTTCGTCTTACTTGTTAGTCGGTTACTGAATTTTTTGTAAGTGAAGTGCAGAATAGGTAAATCTATTGAGACCGTCACTGGACTAATGGTTCCTTGGAGGCATGGCAGGGGATGTTGAGGAGAAATGGGAGCTAAAAATAATGAGCACCAGAAAGAAAGGTTCTAAATGTGATTTGGGAATGGTTACACAAATCTTCATGATGTAAATGAACTCTTGAATTGTATGATATATAAATTATATGCCACTAAATCTGTTTAAAATGTTTTTTTTTAAGGAAATTTCAATCAGCAGCTTGAGGAGAGAAAGTGACGCTGAATGCAGGAAGACCACAAGTCAGTGGGTGGAAGGTCTTGTGGATCCAGTGGCAGTGTAGGCATCTCAGTGCTGGTAGGGGTCTTCAAGTGACTCTTCTAGCTGCAGAGTTCTGGCTGCATCAGCGTAACTCCATCAGGCTTGTCTTCAGCAAGGTCTCCCATGGAGTGAGCATGTGTCCTGCCTTTATCTAGCTATTTATCTCATTAGTGCCTCTAAGAGGTAATCAAGCTGTGACCTGACTGACAGACTAAATTCCACCCCTTCTCTCTGAAGTCTCAAATTGACAACAGATTATGTAATTACTGCAACATAGAAGGTAGGGATATCATTGCTGATATCAGATGGACCTTGGCTCAAAGCAGAGAATGCCAGGAAGAGGTTCACATTTTTTGTTTTTAAAAAATCTATGCCAAGGAACTTGACTGTATGGGTTCATGAGAAGCTATGTGTAACCTTGATAAGAATGGGAAATCTAGAATCTTTCATTGTGCTTACATGGTACTGATACATGGATCAAGAGGCAGTGGTGTGAATGGAACAAGAGACTCCTGCATGGCTTAAAACCAGGAAAGAGATGTGTCAGGGTTGCCGCCTGTCATCATACTTATTCAGCAGGCAGATTCAGGTAAGGCAAGGGGCTTTGCCTAAGAAGCTGAAGTAGATGGGCGGGGCTTGGAACCACGACAGAGAATTTTTTTATTTTACAAGGGAATCCTGGAGAGAAGCTGGAACCTGGGGTGTTACAGAGATCACCCTGAGCCTTCAAGTGCAGAGGGAGTGCTTTGCAGCAGCAGAAATCGCTTGTACAGAAAGTCAGTGACACTGAGCAGCCAAAAACGTGACCCAAAAGTTATGAAACAAACCAAGAAAAGGTGCTTATTTGAGGGTGGTAAAGACAAGCAACCCACTGAAAAATGTATCAGACTTCCTGAGTGGCACCCCGGGGAGAAGGGGCTGAGGAGATTTATGGCTGGGTCTGACCCTCACCTCTTGCCAAACAGATGTGACAGCCTCAAATACATATTTAACTCTGGAGGTTTTGGACAGAAGACTCAAGACTAATTCCAGGGCTCCTCTGGGAAGCACCTCTTCTGGGAGAGTAGGAGTCTGGAGCCTTAAAAGTTCTATCAGGGGATGCAGCCCCTAGGGTTCCCATGCTTCCAGCAGCAGCTGCTGGACGGAGACATCCAGAACCACCAGCTTTCCCGGTCAATGCACCACAATGTTGCACGTTCAAATAAATGACAGCCACTCTAATGTCTTGGAATTTCTTTCTTTCTTTTTATAATTGGAATTTCTTTTATTTGGTTATAACCAGACTGTGAGAATCTTAAAGCAATTCCTTGGTTTCAGTCTCGAGTGATTATTTCAGTCAATCTTTATAGGCAAAAATTCATTTATCATTTCTCTAGGACTTAAGCAAGTGTGCACAGAAGCATAAATGAACATTATTATTATTATTTATAGTTAATGAGGGGTAAAGGGTACAGCATTGATTATAACATCCTAGTTAATAAAATAAAAGTAGTAATATTTTGGTTACAACAGCAAAAGTAATAATATTATTAATCATAATGTACTGATCTTGAGAACACAAGAGTACATTGTAAAACCAATCGCTGGTGGGACTTTCTGAGACGGGAGGGGGAAGGAGATAGGTCATTCAGCCATCAACAAGATGGCATGGTAGTGGCTAGTGCTATTCTGTGTCAAGTGGATTGTTGCTGATACAATTAGGTTTAAAATTTGAACTCCTTTTGGATCAATTTGAATTAAATATTTGTTTTAAATATTTCATTTTACATTGGGCTTTTTATCTGTTTTACACTGTTAACATTGTTCATTTGGGGTTGATGTTTGTTTCACAGTGTGTGTCTGTATACCAAATCCAGGAAAGGTAAACCTACAGAGACAGTAAGTGAATGAATGATTCCTTGGGGGTATGGCAGGGAGGTTAGGGGAGATGGGGAACTAATAATTATGAGCTACAAGTGTTAAGATACTAAATGCTAGAATTAGAAGATACAGGAGAGACAATACAAGAAGCTCAACAATAGAGGGAGGCAGGTCTGTTAGAGAATCCCTGAGAGGGGACTCCAATCTTAGTCAAAGGCCCTCTGTGTAGAGACTAGCGGTTTTATAGGACTAGTCCAGGGGAATTATTCAGATACATTTGTGGAGGTTTGGGGGATATGTTTTTGTTCCTTTTGGGACCCAGGTGTTTGTGCTATTTGAACAGGAAGGGAGCCAGGTGGGTGGAGGTCGGGGCTTTTCTAGACATTGTTCAACAAGTATAAAAGAAAATGTCCTAAAACTGATTGTGGTGGTGATTGTACACCTTTTCTTGATGCAATTGAACTATATCATATGAAATGAGAATTATATGCCAATAAAATTTGTTGAAAAAAATTAGCTTTGAGTACAGTTCTGGTTTTGTGTCAAAATATTCACGAGGCTTGAAGGTAAACGTGTTTATCAAGACAGTTATCAGAGGCTGTTTTTGTTCATTGCTTGTTCTGACAGGTCCTTTGTTCATTCTCTTAGCTGCCTGTGCAGGAGGCCCTGTTCTGTCCCTGTCAGGACTATTATTGAAAATATATATAATGTTATAGTTTGTTCATATAGCTTCCTTTATGAAATAAAATCTATTTTAATTTATGCTTTAGTATTGATGCTGTTCTCTCATCTGATTCCCAATGGCCTTGACTTGGTTGAATTTGTGCGTCATCTCGCTGGACTTGATCCACGTCTCCCATGACAGGCTGATGGTCAGTCTGCTATTGGGATATCACGTTAGTTCTGACTCATCTTGACCACAGAAAGAAACGCTGCTTGGCCCTGCATTTTCTTCACAAACGCTATGTCTGCGCCACCGTGTGGATCCATTTCCGTGAGAGGTGTGGTTTGTACTGATCAGAGGCAAAACATTGGTTTTTCTGGCAGTTCACCTAAACAACCCATCGGGTGGCAGCCTGAAGACACTTGCTTAAGGATCAAACAGAGTTGAACCTCTCTGGCCCTTCCTCTTCTCCTGGGGCTGCAGCGTGCATCTGCTTCCTTGATCTCCCCAGAAGCTGATGTCAGCAGAGCTGCACTTGGCAGTGGGTTCACTGGGCCGACTTTGAGTGGGCCTCATCCTCCTGTTTCCTGTTCATCAGCTACCAGAGTCAGGTGACGCCTGCTTGAACCAGACTGGACTGACCTAGTTGTACAGCTGGGCGTAAGTCACTTTTTGACATAAATCTTTCCGTATACACGTGTGCAAGCATCCCTGCTTTCACGTCTCCAAAGAACCCAACCTGACACTAGGGTTTTTGTTGTGACTGAACACTGCCACCCGGTGTTTGATTCTGGAAATGACAGGGATTGGATTTTTTTTCAGAAGGAAGTTATTTAAAATGTCAAAATATTTTTGAACCCTTTAACATCATTCTATAAACGAAAAGACTCAGGATATCAAAGAAGAGGGGGAAATAACTGGATCTAGGGAATAAGACTTATTAAAGAAGCCATAACACAAGTTTTAGAGGTGAAGATGGATTCAAACAAGCCTCATGGTCAAAGAACAGATCCTGGATCTCATGGCCATCCAGTGGATTGGGACTCGGGGCAGCCCTATAAGATAACGCAGAGTTCCCCCTGTGGGATTCTGAGGCTGTACATCTTTACAGGAGTAGTTAGCTTCATCTTTCTCCTGAGGAGCAGCTGGTGTTTTCAAAGGGCTACAGCAGCCTCACGCCTAACCCACTAGCCACCAGGACTGCTCCAGGGTGAGCGGGAAGATGGCCTATGGAAACCAATGAGGGGTCTTGAGAAGGCACTGTCACAGTGAGGAGCCTGCGTTAGGGGGAAGGACCAAGACTGGGTCCAACATTGGGATTTTTCGTCCCTACCTAGCTGTGGTCACAGCAGCCCTTTCACATTACAATTAGGATAGGGATGGTATGAACCTCTTCTATTCTCACTAATCATTTTCACAGCAGCCATCATGGGATGTGCATCAAGTTTGTTGATTATTACAGTTCCCCCGAACAGACATAAAATGGGAATACTAATAGTTCCTAAGTTAACTAGAGATTTAGTTAAGCACCTTTGGGATTAACTCCATTGTCCCAAAGAGTATGTGAGGCAGTGGTATAGAAGCATGTTAAAGATGACTTGTCAGAAGGAATGCCATTTTAAGATTTTTTAAACTCCTCCTGACCCAACCCCTGCCTCTTGTCCCAGAATGCACTTTTTTGCTCAAAATATCCTTCACAATTTTGATCATTCCCAGTGTGTATTGTACCCTACTAAGCACCATCAGACACTGGATGGACTTACTGTGACCCTGAGGGGAGACAGTCGGGCGGGTGAGCCCAGGACCATGGGGTGACCACTTCCACACAGGCTCAGCCTCTGGGGAAAGAGGAGAGAGCCACCCCAGCCCCACACATGGTGGCTGAGACCCCACTCATGGTCACTGATTCAGGAAGAAGGGCCACCCACCAGCAGAGAGGCCTGGTTTACCCCATACACTGTGCTCCTCCCTGCCCTGGGCTCTGACCTGCACAGCGGTGAGGCTGTCGTAATGAGACCCCAGGGACACCCTCCAAGTCCATCACAGACCCTGCCCCAGACAGAATTCAACACTCACTTCCCTCCTAATGGACACCATGGCCATCCACAGTATACAGGCTGGTCAGGCACTGGAGAGGTGGGGTTTCCTGGTGCTGATCAGATGCCCATGTGCCCAGCCTCCACCTGACAACAATCCTGGCCAAGCCTGTCCCAACACTACTGGAATGTGACAACCCCTGTCCTACGGTCCACAGGACCACCGAAGTATCTGAGAAGTCCACCCACACCAGTGGGTTGTGTCCCTTGTGCCTGCCAGAAGACAGCAGGCTGGGAGCTGCTGGGAGCCTCATGGTCCAGACAACCCTGCGGCCAAGGTCAGCCAGCTTCCCCACCATGTGTGCACACAGCACAAGGCAAGGCCCACTGTGTCCTTTCTGAGATGCCTGGGTTCTCTCCTGAGACCCCCAGGCCTCCCTCCTCCCAGGGAGGTGGTGCTCATGACATACTGACCCTGACAGCAACAGCATTGGGTGGAGCCCAGTGGGGCTGGTTGCGGGGCCAGACTGGGGATGCTCCCCAGGCCAGAGGAAGCTGGCAATAACACAAGGTTAGGTGATATGCCCAAGCCCAGGCACGCCCTAGGCCCCAAGGAGGCCCTGAATACCTTACCTTCTGTAGCCTCATAGGAGAGTGAATGACCAGCAACAGGCCAACAGCCAGACCTGAGGTGGGACCCAGCTGGGGAAGGAATCACTCAGCCCCAGATGGGGGCATCCTGCATGGCTGGGGTGGGACCAGAACTCACCGACTTGCAAGCAGACAGGAAGAAGACCAAAGGAGATAGTCCGACAGGAGTGGCAGTCACAGGGGCACCTTGGTCCCCAGAAGCTTGGAGACCTGGAAGGGTTCTGCTCTGAGCCTTTGGCCAGCTCCACCGAGCAAAATTAGACCCACCGGCCAGAGCCAGCCCTCTGGACAGAGAACAACCCTCGAGGGAGGCCAAGGAGCAGACTGCCACCACCTTCTAAAACGAGGTTGGGGAGTTTCAACGGCCAGTCTCCACTAGCTGGGCAGAGAAGTGTGTGTGAGGAGCAGACTCCATATACTTGGAGCAGCTCAGGGGGTGTGGGGATGACAGCTGGCCCTGGGCACTGCAGGGCACCCCCAGTGGGGGCAGAGTAATTCCTAGTCTAGTGCAGAGCCTCACCTTGATGAGACACAGGGCTTGTTTGCATTATTCTTGTACAGGTAGTTGATGTAGCAGACGCTAGCAGGTGGTCCCACTGCCACAAGCAGTTCAGGAGCTGCTCCAGGATGCTCGTGCCCATGGTGACTGTGTTGACTACAAGATAATTTGCATTGAACTCCCAGGACTTGGGCATCTTGTCACCAGAGGCAGAGAGCAGGGGGGAGCTGTCAGGACTCCAGCTCCTCTGGTCACAAGAA
>NW_022103925.1:6050959-6051743 GCF_000313985.2 Echinops telfairi
CATTTCTTCATTCAGGTCTTTCCTTGCCTGTCAATATGAAAATGTTAAAGATTCTCATTGGAGGCATGGTACTTCCTGACAACTGTTATGGCCACTGCAAGGACATCATTCAGCCCAACAGAGCAAAGGACCGTGTGCGAGAGCAGCCAACATCAGAAATGGAGCCAGCTCGAGTCTGTAGAGTTATGACCTGTGCCCTCATAGGAACCAGGTTTGTAGTGACTTTTACTGTTTGGGGGTGGTAGTGGCACAGGGGCACCACGAGGACACCAAGCTGCATGGTGGCCACAACACAGTGGACCTTATTAAGCTATTCGAACAAAAGCCTATGGGGATCTAGAGCCATAAAGGAGGTCTGACCCCAGAGAGAAAGCCACTGCCAAGGTGCAGGTAACCAGGTGACATGATGCTCATGAGAAAACTGGTCTCACAAACATGGGGATGTCTATGGGGTTCTGTGTGTCCTGTTATTGTGAACTCCGACAACCACTTCAGGTACCAGGGCCTCACTTCTCCACCCACTACCCCCAATGGTGTTTCCATAGTATTCGTCCAGCTGGCTGACTTCCTGGCCCACCTTCAAGGTGACTGTCGCACACCCTCAGTCATCTGGTGTGCCCACCAAAAACTCAATGCGTTCATAGACTACACCTCGTATGCCCAGGCCTCTGAGCAATCAATGGTGCCTCCTAATCCAAGGGCTGTGGATTCCCTATAAACAGTGCAACAGTTGTTTTGGCACGACTCAGTTTGTGCACATATCAAAAGCTCAGCCCAACATTTG
>NW_022103925.1:6072331-6073791 GCF_000313985.2 Echinops telfairi
CCATTGTCCATGGCCTTCGTTGGGCATGCTGGGGAACACCGCGGTGGGTCACTGAGGGCCCACTGAGGGAGATTGTTCTGTCTGCAGAGACCACTGAGCTCTAAGTTCTTCTCAGCATTGATCTCCAGTTTGCCCTGGACTGGGCACTTCTTCCTCTCCACACCGTTGGCTGCACTTCCTTGATATATGGAGGGTGGTCCTCACGGCCCTCTGGACCTGAGAGGAGGGAGGCTATATGAGGGGAGGACGTGAAGACGGAGCTGTGGTAAAACCCAGGTAGATGAACTTGTCCTTGCAGGCTCTGCTGCTGTAGCTGGGATGAAAAATTAAGCTGGGACATCTCAATCGGAAGTGGCTTTGAAAGGGCTCTGCCACCTCTAGGTAGAATCAAGAGTGAACTTGGGCCATCAAGGCAGACTTGCCTAGCACCCTCAGTCTGAGCAGAGAAAGCTTCCTCGTCAGGAGAGGTGAAATCCCCCACGCCCAGCCTGCTGTGGTACCCCACACATGTTGGCCATGCCTTTCGAGACGCTGTTCTTGTTGGGATCATTTTGTTACAGGCATTGTGGCCTGATAAATCCTTTTTGTCTTTTGAAATGAAGGTTTCCCCCAAAAGCCTGGTTTGGTTGCAGTTAGAACTCTTGCTGGGGAACAAAACCCTTAGCTCCCATGTACTGAGCACATTCAGCACAAATAGATCTGCTTGGTCCTTATTTGCCCTCGCCCCTTACCCACGCCCTCAGCACCCTCTGTGTGCCTGTTGTTCATTTCAAAACAAGCCCGTTTTTGAACACCTGTGACTGATCCACACTCCCTCCCACAAGTGTTCTCACTGAACTGTTCTGAAGGCTCTAAGGCTTCTGAAGGCTCTAAGGCTTCTCCCACATCACTGTTGTCGGATATTGTAGCTAGCCGTCAAGTTGTCAGATTTATCCAAATTAACAGGTTCTCGTTCCAACATCTGCGATGGTCTGAGTTCTTTGTTTCGTGGTTCCTGGTCTCACACCTTTGGCTTCATCAGCCACTTTCTTTAATCATTGGAAGTGGATTATGTCGACTTGGCCATGTTGTCCTGTGGCACCAAATCAGGCAAACAGCCACCTGCTTGAAATTCCTCAAGGAGTTTTTTTTAACCCTTTATGTCTCACACATTTCCTCTTAGCTGTACTGCTGGTATCAGTTTACCCCCTTTGGTCCGTGGACATCTCCCACAAAACAAAACCACGAGGAGCGTTCCCACACCTCAGTACAAGCACAGTCTGGCCAGAGTGGGTGATGAAGCAAGTCACCCATCTGAGGTGAAACTGAACATGGGACACACTCCCAGGTCCAAAACTGACCAGATGGACTGCCACTGATCCTGTTAGACTTCAGCTTTATCCTTTTTGGACAGGCCAGGAAAACTTGGTGGGTCTTACATTTGGTCATCCTCAGAAAGGGGGCAAGAATGGGTATAGATT
>NW_022103925.1:6073891-6075816 GCF_000313985.2 Echinops telfairi
GAAGCCTTAGAGCCTCCAGAACAGTTCATTGAGAACACTTGTGGGAGGGAGTGTGGATCAGTCACAGGTGTTCAAAAACTGGCTTGTTTGAAAATGAGCAACAAGCACACACAGGGTGCTGAGGGCGTGGGTAAGGGGCGAGGGCAAATAAGGACCAAGTAGATCTATTTGTGCTGAATGTGCTCAGTACATGGAAGCTAAGGGTTTTGTTCCCCAGCAAGGGTTCTAACTGCAACCAAACCAGACTTTTGGGTGAAACCTTCATTTCAAAAGACAAAAAGGATTTACCAGGCCACAATGCCTGTAACAAAATGACCCCAAGAACAGCCTCTCGAAAGGCATGGCCAACATGTGTGGGGTACCACAGCAGGCTGGGGGTGGGGGATTTCACTTCTCCTGACAAGGAAGCTTTCTCTGCTCAGACTGAGGGTGCTAAGCAAGTCTGCCTTGATGGCCCAGGTTCACTCTTGATCCTACCTAGAGGTGGCAGAGCCCTTTCAAAGCCACTTCTGATTGAGATGTCCCAGCTTAATTTTTCATCCCAGCTACAGCAGCAGAGCCTTCAAGGACAAGTTCATCTACCTGGGATTTACCACAGCTCCGTCTTCACATCCTCCCCTCACATAGCATCCCTGCCCTCAGGTCCAGAGGGCCATGAGGACCACCCTCCATATATCAAGGAAGTGCAGCCAACGGTGTGTGGGGTGTGGAGAGCAAGAACTGCTAAGTCCAGGGCAAACTGGAGATCAAGGCTGAGAAGTACTTAGAGCTCAGTTGTCTCTACAGACAGAACAATCTCCCTCAGTGGGCCCTCAGTGACCCACCACGGTGTTTCCCAGCATGCCCAACAAAGGCCATGGACAATGGGTCAAACCCACGAGCCAGGTACACCCCACCACTCCAGCTGGAGCCAATCTCATGGGCAGGATTGGGGGCCATCCTACACCATGACCAGATTCACAGCAGACCAAGAAAGCAACTCAGCGCTAGCCGCTTGCCTGGGAGGGCATGCATAGCCCAACTTGGCCTCAGGGACCCAACACAGCTTCAGCCAGGGGGTGTCCCGGACGTGTAAGGACAGGTGACTTCACTGCCCAGACAAGCCATTAGTTGTTCCTGGGTGGAAAGGACCTGGAGGTTGACAACCGATCAGAACACCACAGCTCTCCCCACCCTCCTACCTGCAATATTTAGTTTCAGAAATCCACAAGAGCAGATCTAACCATGTCCTATGACATTGCTTTGAGTCAGAATCAGTTATGACACCACCCAGTTTGCCTTGTCAAGTGTAAGTGCTTGTAACACAGGAGGTGAGAGTTGATATTTAGCTTGTGCTCAATAGGGGAGTGCAGCAGACAGTGTCAGGGATATGGTTGGTCCACCAGTTTAACCCCTAAGGCAACACACCTCAAAAGCTACAGCCCCGCCCCTGGCTTTACGGTAGATCCAACTCATCCATTTCACATTTGCTAATGAATACACCTGGTTTGAACCAAATGAACCAAAGGGGTCTTGGTAGAATGTTGGGGATTAGGTGTTGGGCTGTTAGGTTTGGGCTGCTAAGTACAAGGTACGTAGTTCAAAGCTCTAGTGCCCCCCAAGCAGAAGGCTTTCTATTCCCCATATGGAGCCCATGGAGCTGTGCAACCCATAAAGTCAAAAGTTGAACCCAGGAGGCGGGCCCAGGGGTGTGTGATGTCCTACTGCCGTTCCAGCATTTCCATGCACACAGGCAGCTCCATCCTGCTGTAAGGGTCACTATCCTTGTGTCGCCATTGAAGCCACAATATTTCCGTTCACCTGGAAATGGACTTGGAAACACAGGGTTCACCATGAATCAGAATGGACTCAGGCTGTTGATTCTTTGGGTTTTCATTGTACCCAGAAAATTTCAGGCAGAGAAGCGTTGTGTAAAAGGTTGCTTC
>NW_022103925.1:6075916-6077148 GCF_000313985.2 Echinops telfairi
AGCCTGCTGTTAAACCACAAACGTGTTGGCCATGCCTTTGGAGAGGCTATTCTTGCTGGGGTCGTTCTTGGTGGGCTCAGATCATGTGATGGTTGTGGAGAGGTGGGGGAGGGCCAGAAGTACTGCTTTAGTGATGTGGACAGTTTTTGAGAGAAGACTCAATAAGTGTTATGTGCTGGATCGTGCCCTCGGGGTGGGGTGGGCATGGATGCCCAGAGGAACCCTGCAGAGCTGCAAGGCCTGTGGGGCTCACTTCAGGAACTTGCAGTGTGTCAGTGGGAAGGATGGAGATGCCCCGAACTGGCCTCCCTGCCCCATGGGATTTGGAACGTTAGTCTGTAGCCTGGGAGGTGATTCAGGGGTGTTGGAACCTTGCTGTCCTTAGCACAGCTGAGGCTTGCCATGGGGGCTGGTGTTAAGCGGCCTCATGTGCCCAGTGTGCTTCTCTAGCCCTTGAATGCTTTTGTGCCCTCCGCCCCTTCCGCTGCACACACACTGGTGGAGGTTCCAGGACTAATAGGCTGGTCATAAAACCCAGTAGACTTGGGAGCTTGACAGGCAATTGAATTCCATGGGGACTGGGGGAATCTTTCCCCCCGTGAAAGAGGTGATGCTTTGGGAACACAGCTGACTCATCTCAGCAGGGCAAGGGCAAAGCAGAAGCCAAGCCAGGTCTCCTGTTGCTCAGCTGACCAGACCAGTGTTTGCTGCTGCTGCTCCACACGGGCTCCTCTATCGCCCAGGCCTGTCCTGGCCCTGTCCTCTGTCCCAGTCCCCAAAAGCCCTTGGTCACAGCAGGGATCACAAACTCAACTGACCTCTGGTTTAGAGGATGATTAAGTGAATGTGATGTGTGTGTGGTAGGGTGCGCATGTGCATGTGCATGTGCAGGGTGATAAGTGTGTGTGTGTTTAGGGGTGGTGTAGGGCGTGTGTGCATATATATGCACAAGCTGAAAACATACAGTCGTCTAACACTACAGCTTGGAATCACACCCAACTTCCTACAGCACCCAGCTTCCTGGTGCTTGGAGATACAGCCTGCTCCACCCCAGTCACAGACAGGATGACCCTCCCTGCGGCACCGCCCAAGTCCCCGCCCCTAGCGACCCGACCTGGAAGGTATTGCTGGAGCGCCATGCCCTAGTGACCCGCCCCGGAATTGACGTAATTCATGCATCTCCCTCAGCCCCTTAAAAAGGCGGAGTAGACGTGCTTGCTGCACAAGCGTCC
>NW_022103925.1:6082642-6083957 GCF_000313985.2 Echinops telfairi
GCTTCTCTGCCTGAAATTTTCTGGGTACAATGAAAACCCAAAGAATCAACAGCCTGAGTCCATTCTGATTCATGGCGAACCGTGTGTTTCCAAGTCCATTTCCAGGTGAACTGAAATATTGTGGCATCAATGGCGACACAAGGATAGTGACCCTTACAGCAGGATGGAGCTGCCCGTGTGCATGGAAACGCTGGAATGGCAGTAGGACCATCACACACCCCGGGCCTCCCTGGGTTCAACTTTTTTATGGGTTGCACAGCTCCATGGGCTCCATATGGGGAACAGAAAGCCTTCTGCTTGGGGGGCACTAGAGCTTTGAACTACCTACCTTGTACTTAGCAACCCAAACCTAACAGCCCAACACCTAATCCCCAACATTCTACCAAGACATCTTTGGTTCATTTGGTTCAAACCAGGTGCGTTTATTAGCAAATGTGAAATGGATGAGTTGGATCTACCGTAAAGCCAGGGGCAGGGCTGTAGCTTTTGAGGTGTGTTGCCGTAGGGGTTAAACTGGTGGACCAACCATGTCCCTGACAGTGCCTGCTGCACTCCACTATTGAGCACTAGCTAAATATCAACTCTCACCTCCTGTGTTACAAGCACTTACACTTGACAAGGCAAACTGGGTGGTGTCATATAACTGATTCCGACTCAAAGCAATGTCATAGGACATGGTTAGATCTGCTCTTGTGGATTTCTGAAACTAAATATTGCTGGGATGAGGGTAGGGAGAGCTGTGGTGTTCTGTTCTGTTGTCAACCTCCAGGTCCTTTCCACCCAGGAACAACTAATGGCTTGTCTGGGCAGTGAAGTTACCTGTCCTTACACGTCCTGGACACCCCCTGGCAGAAGCTGTGTTGGGTCCCTGATGCCAAGTTGGACTGTGCATGCCCTCCCAGGCAAACGGCCAGCGCTGAGTTGCTTTCTTGGTCTGCTGTGAATCTGCTCATGCTGTAGGATGGCTCCAACTGGAGTGGTGGGGTTTGCCTGGGTCGTGGGTTTGACCCATTGTCCATGGCCTTTGTTGGGCATGCTGGGGAACACCGTGGTGGGTGTTCTCTGCAGACACAACTGAGCTCTAAGTACTTCTCAGCCTTGATCTCCAATTTGCCCTGGACTTGGCAGTTCTTGCTCTCCACACCCCCACACACCCTTGGCTACACTTCTTTGATATATGGAGGGTGGTCCTCACGGTCCTCTGGACCTGAGGGCAGGGAGGCTATGTGAGGGGAGGACGTGAAGACGGAGCTGTGGTAAATCCCAGGTAGATGAACTTGTCCTTGCAGGCTCTGCTGCCGTAGCTGGGATGAAA
>NW_022103925.1:6086171-6087403 GCF_000313985.2 Echinops telfairi
AGGAGTTTGTTAGGCAGGGTTCTCGAGAGAAACAAGCGACACTTGGGTCGGTTTATACAGCGAGATGAAATATAACAGCTACTTGGTCCAGAGAGCAGTCCAGAGGGTTCAGTTCAACTCACTTGCATGGAACACTTAATATACTGGAATTCCTTCAACTCAAGTCTCTTTGGGCTGTCAGGTCCAAGGTTAAGGAGGCAGAGCAGAGTCTGCCTTCAGGCAGCAAATGGCAGAGTGGTGCACCAACAGTCAGTAGCTCCAGTGCTTAGGACGCGCCCACCTGGGTGGTGCACTATCCAATGAACTCAGCAATGCAAGGGGACAGGATGCACCAGCCTCAAGGTCAAGCGATGTGTATGGACCAGCAACGTGGTGAAGCAAGTCTCAAAGGAGCTCAAGCTCGAGCAACATGATCCACGGGTTGGGTTGGCTTGGCTTGGCCCACAGGCAGTGTAGCTCACAGCTGAGCCAGAGAACTCGCTAAAGCAGCAGCACCCTTGGGCCACCAGAGAGCAAAAGAGGGGAGGCGGGCCTTGTTGAGCGACGTTTCACTTTGTCCTGCAATCAGTTGGCAACCTGATTAATCACACATGTTCTCTTGGCTAGGTTGGCACAAGAAAACTTAACACAGAGTGGCAGAACCCACAAGGAGAGACATATATATAGCGAAGGGTTCTCCAGAGACACTACCAGAATAGTGACTCACTGGGGCCAGCTAACACAATGGGAGATTTAGTGGGATAAAAGGTGGTTTGGCTAGGCAGCAGATTAGACCGAATATGAAAAATCCAATTTCCTCACTGGAAAATATAAAGGCGCCCTATCACCTGAGGTCCTCAATCTACTCCCAAAAGGCTTCATAGCTGTTGTCAGGAGGGTTGAACCACGAGGATATCTGCACTCCAGGAAGGTGTGAAACCGGCCCTGCAGAAATGTGGGCATCTGTTTGCTCCAGAATCTGGAAGGGTTTACAAGGTAATCTCAGCTTTGCTGGCACCACTATCTGGGAGCAATAGGTGTCCACACCAAGATCGGTTAATTTCCTCCTTCGGTGGATTACATGAGGATGGAAGTTCAGGAGGGAAAGGGTTGATCATAAAAAGAGGTAATACCTGGAGGGTTTTCCTGCTGTTGTAGAGGGAGGGGGGTGTAGGAGGACCATGCGTGATCCCTCCCATTTAGGTGCTAGGGAACCAGGCTGCCTTTGATATTAGTAATATAGTGAACCCTCG
>NW_022103925.1:6088751-6090224 GCF_000313985.2 Echinops telfairi
CACAGCATAAATACCATATCGTGGGCCTTGCTCCCTCCCAGGGAGCACACCTTCTCCCCTATCTTCCCATCTAAGATATATATAGGCCTTGGAGGAGAAAGAGACATGTGTGTCAGCTTCCATATTCACTATCCCCATCAGAAGGTGAAACCAACCTGGGCTCTTGGCAGCAGAATCAGTTTGCGCAAGAAGCAACCAGCTTTGTTCCAGGGAGGGGGACCCCAGAGTAGGTGCCTGGCCAGCCCTAGAGCCCAGCCCTGCACGAAGTTGGAGGTTTTCAGCTTCCACTCCTCATCCCGGGCAGCCAGCTATCAGTCTTTCTGGACACCACCCTTGCTGTCCCTGGCCATCAGTGCTGGGTATGGCAAACTTGTTCCCATCGGGGGAGAGACTTGCACAGTTGGCAAAGTGGTTGTGGTCATGCAGGAAACTGGGAAGCTACTGAGCTGGACAACAGGCCCTGCCTGGACACTGAGGTCCTGGAATGCCCACTGGAAACACAAAGCTGGCTCCACTCATGGGCTCTCCTTGCGGACACCATTCAGCTCCAGGGAACTGACTGCTGCTTCAGAAAACGTGGGACATGACAACAGGCTGGTACTGTGGCTAGCACCCATACCCCACCCCAACACACACACATATACACACACACACAACTCGGGGACATTCCTGGGTATGTTCAACAGACACACACACAACTAGGGGACATTCCTTGGTATGTGCCATCAGCTCAGTTTCACCTTGACTATGAACCTGTCCATCATCCCTGCACACAGAAAGGACCTCACAACATCAGTCCCTATTTCTGTCTCTCAGCTTCCCCCACAGGTGTGTACATGTTACAATGGTTTACAATGGTCTGCATGGGCACCCGCCCCACACACCAGTCTGGTGGTGGTGGGAAGGCAGAGTGGTTCACTGGTGGAAGCTGTTAGGTTCACACTGGGTCACTGGCTAGTATCCTCAGCATTCCTTGCCCTTCCCTGTCACCACCTCATCTGGTATGGAGGGCCTGTGGTGCTCACAGTGTGGCCACCGAAGGTGGGGCAGTGGTTCTCTGTGTGGAGCCAGGGGAAGAGGACACCAGGAATGGGAGGTGGAGCTACAGGAGGATGGGGACCCACTGGAGGGGTCTCAGTCTGCTCAGCTGTTAAACGACACCTCCACGGACAGTATTTAGAGGGTGACATCCGATCACCCGAGCTGCCCCAGAGCCAGGCTATGAGTGTGTGTAGGTGCTTTGTGTACTACTCACTCTGCTGGGCACCACTAGTAAGGGGGCAGCAGCACAGAAGCCTAAGACACCTGCCCCTGAGCCCATCTCCCTTGTAACCCTCAGGACTGGTATCCCAGACCCCCAACCCCTGAGAGAGGAAAACCGCCAGGCCTTCAAAGCCACAGCTGGAATGACAGGGAGCCTGGTGGCACAGTGGTTAAGGCGCTGGCCTCTTCATCAGAGATGGTGGCGCAGAC
>NW_022103925.1:6091481-6093500 GCF_000313985.2 Echinops telfairi
AACCTCATTAACGCCTGTGGAGTTAGACTTTGAAATCTTTTTAGTTTCCAAAAAAATACCTCACTGCGGTCTAGTAGGTTCTGACTCCATGACCCTAAGAGACTGGGTCGAACTGCCAGTGCGTTTCAGGGTTTGCTCGGAGTTCACCTCGTGCTAGATCCACTGCGCATTGGTTTGCAGAGTACAAATTTCCGAGGCTTCTGCTAAACCTTGACTTAGACGCAACTGGTCTCTCTGTGAGGAATGTGTCGCCAGACATAAAGCTTTAAAAAACCACCCCCCACCCCCACTCTGCTTTGCATGGATTCCAACTTGAAAGTGGCTCTGTAGGCAGTAGACTTGCACCACGAAGGGCTTCTTCGGTTGTAGGTAATCTGCACTGAAGCAAGGAGGTCCCAGGATCTTCATGGCCGTGTAGTGCTGGTGCATGGCTCATGGCCCCTACTCAACCCTGCCGAGTACTTCCAGTTTGTAACGAATGAATTAAGCGCCAGGAGACTTTTGAGCTTGAAAAAGGATGATTGAAATGCTTTCTTTAGAGAACCAAATTCACCAAGCAAAACCAATATTCGGTGGGAGGTGAGGAGTGCTGTATTTTTAGGAGGAAACAGTTGCCTTAGACACGTGTCTCCCACGGCTTCATGTGCCCAGTGTGCTTCTCTAGCCCTTGAATGCTTTTGCGGCCTCCTCCCCGCCCCACACACAGGTGACCAGGGCTAATAGGCTGGTCATAAAACCCAGTAGACTTTGGGAGCTTGACAGGCAATTGAACTCCATAGGGACTGGGGGGATCTTTCTCGCTGTGAAAGAGGTGATGCTTTGGGAACACAGCTGACTCATCTCAGCAGGGCAAGGGCAAAGCAGAAGCCATGCCTGGCCTCCTGTTGGAGCAGGAATAGCCTTAGGAATATTGCCATGAAAATTACAGGGGTTCCTTTGGCCTTGGGTTGTGGGGAAAGCATGTTACGTGGAGGGGGTGAGTGGTAGAAATCCAAGCATCCTCAGTGTGACTGCCCTGTAACACATGCTCACCCTTGGGGAGGTTTGTGTGCTCAGGTGGGGGAAACCCTAAGGATGTAGGGAAGACAGTGGGAGGGGACTTCCTGGGGATAAATCCCAAAAGTTGTAACCATGTGGGGAGGGCCTTGGCTTGTCCTTGTCTAAAGTGATCTGCAGTGACCAACAGAAACTCAAGGTGTTTACAAAAGGCTTCCTGTCCACTTCCCTTTGACTGACTGCCCTGTAGGCTCCTGTGAGTTGAACATGGGGATTACCTTGACACTTGACCTTGGGTTGCTTACACCCTAGGAGGGAAAAGCATTCTGGGGAGGGACAGGTGGGGGTGGTGGTGCATTTTAGCACAAAGAGCTTCAGTCTTTTAACTACTGCTATCCCAATTATGTCTTCTTCTGGACACTCAACCTGGTCACCAGGCAGTCCAGTGTGCTGCAGATTTACTGGGGCCAAGACTACTACAAAGAGGTTTCTCGGTAGGTGTTTGATTCTGAATGTTCCCATGGAGGCAATCATTGGCTTCCTCCACCCTCACCCTGCCCAACACCCCCAAGAATGGGCTACTGCAATTTCAAGTGGTAAAATCCCAGCAGTTGCTTCTAGACAAGCTATATTCAGGAAGAAATGGCGTTTGAAGGGGAAAATGGAAAAGTGGGTGTGCGGTGCAACCTGATGAATCAAGCATGTTCCTCTTGGCTATGTGGACACACACAATAAAACATCACATTGGCAGAACGCACGATGAGATATACATAGTACAGGGGTCTCCAAAGTCTATACCAGAATAGTGACTCAATGGGTCAACTAACACAAAGGAAGTTTCAGTGGTATAAGAGGTGGTTTGGCTAGGCAACAGGTTAGAAGGAATGTGAAAAATCAAATTTCCTCCCAGAAAAATATAAAGGCACCCTATCATCCAAGGTCTTCAATCCACTCCCAAAAGGCTTCATAGCTGTTGTCAGTGGGGTAGAAGCAGGTGATCTCTTCTAGAGTGCACTCAGGGAA
>NW_022103925.1:6124387-6125254 GCF_000313985.2 Echinops telfairi
GGACCTTGACTAGGGGTTGAAAGCTTCCTCTTTCGCCCAGGGAGTAAGCTGGTGTGATTAGTTTGAACAGACAAGTCTTGACACTAGCATAGAAGTCCAGTGTGTAAATGACAGCACACCAGGGATCAAGCCTGGATGGCAGGGCATGGGGTGAGGTGGGGAGTACAATAGGGTGGTTCCCTGGACTGTATGTGGAGGGGGTGTCGGGGGGCACAGTTAGTGGCAGGAGCCCAGTGAGCCGCCCTTGCCATCCTACAAGGGCATCCTGATGGAAATAGCTACGGCCAGCAGGGTAACTGGTTTTCAAATGCTTGTGAATTTTGAAGGGCCTGCTGCTTGCTGTGAAGCAAGCCACACAGTTTTCTGCCACACAGATTTTTGTACTTGCAGAACTCTGGGTGTTCCCAGTACAAGGGGAAGTGGCAGGTTGGCCTGACGGCCCTCCAGGGTGTTTGCACTGGCTTAGGACCCCTTCAACCCAAGACAAAAGGACACTGTGGGTGCCCACAGCAAAGAGCCATTTTGATGGGTGATGCCAACCAGCCTCTGCTTATAACACTGAACAAGATGAGCAGCTGGTTCTCCCAGGTCCTCCCTGACTCTAAGCAGGTCTGGGGGTGATGTCACCTTGCTTTCCTGAAGAAACCCTCGCTGGGTGATCCCACCATGTTGAGATCCACCCGAGGGAGGCTTAGGTCCCTTCCAGTTTTAACTGGGATTTTACAACAAAATATAAAGGAAGGACGAGGCCTGCAGTCGGGCTGGTGGGCAAGGTTATCCGGTGACTCACTCCTAGGACAGTCCTTGCTTATCCTCCAGAGCCAGGTACATGAGGAGGAGTGGAAATCCCTAGGTGCCATTTCCTGG
>NW_022103925.1:6126563-6127950 GCF_000313985.2 Echinops telfairi
GTGCTTGCTTGTTCTTTATCATGGTTGATTGGACGAGAGGCTCAGGAGGGGCGGGTCGTCCCTGTTCCAGTGGTGAAGCTGATTAGTAAGGGACCAACTGAGGAATTGGAGAGACCCAGTTTTTAGTTTTCACCTGTTGCCCAGTTCACTTAGCTGGGTAAGAAATGGCAGGAGTATTGGATGTGGAGAGGCGGTCTGTGGACCTGCATTCCAAGAGTGTGTGCCATGGGACTGACTCGCAGGAGTGGTGGTTGCTCAGTTGTTAGCGATTTATGAGCTCCCCTCAGGAACGCAGCTTCATGCCAGCCTTTAAAAGCAGCTGTAGAGATGCTCAGACACCCGTCCTGAGGCATCATGATGCCAGTGGCCTTCATGGGGGGTTTCCATGGGGGGAGGGGCGGGGCCCCGGGGCGCTCTTCTACAAACTGGACCGTCCGACTCCAAAAGGAGCTTGTGTCCAGACTAGTAGCCTTTCCTCCGACCTTTGTAAGGGAACGCTCATTTTTAGCAACTTAGCTAACAAGCAATTCCAGGAACACCTGACCCTGACCCACCAGGAGCATGTGCACCTTCTGTGGTCCCATGACTACTGTGGACCAAGATGGCCAGAGTTTGTTGAAGTTCATGTTCTGCCTACTTCCACCCATTAGCGAGCCCATGCGATGTCCTTCAAAATCCTCAGGTAAGTTTGGCTCAGCCATGGTGCTGACCACACACACACACACTTCAAAGCACACCTTCAGTTCAACAGGTGGGGACATCACACATTTGGACGAGGCCACGGACCCGCAAAGTCTCACAAATGCAGTGGCAAGTGTACCCAGCATGGTGCCCCTCCCTCCTCCCAGGAGACCTGGTGTAGCTCCATTGCCCAACAGCCCTAACCAGAAGTAGGCCAAGGTGGACAGGTACACCAGCCCAAGTCTCCAGGTAGTTGCCATACTCAACACACCGTGCACACATGGGTAGTCCAAGGTAAGTGGACGTGAAGCCTTTTCTACACTTGAGTTTCTCTCCATTTCTGTCACTGCAGATCACAGGGGCAAGCTCTACCCAGGTGAGCCCAGCCCGCATGTGTTGGGCAGCCAGCTCAAGCAGTGCAGGAGCTTGAAAAGCTGCAGTTGTACTGTCAGCCTTTTACAGCAACCCACTGTCCCATCCCAACTCCCCTCTGAAAGTGGAAAATACATTTGCCCGGCACGCCAAGAATTGTTTCACTTGAAATCCCTCTTTTCTAGAAGTGTCGGAGCAGAACTATGTGTGATCAGCTGCGCAGTGAAAGCCCAGTGATGTCACTTCCCTTTTGCTTGGGAGTTTAAAAACACCTCCTTGAATCCCTGCCCCACAAGACTAGTTCTTCCAACCAGTAACTGCCCTTCCCGCTTCC
>NW_022103925.1:6128780-6132953 GCF_000313985.2 Echinops telfairi
TCAGACTGTTCGTGAAATAAGTTGGAAGCCAAGTCAAAAGGGACCTGGTATCGTTAATAGTCAGCTAATTAGGTAAAACCTGGATTTCTGCAGCCAAAATTTCCTGGTGGTAGATATTTAGAGGGGGAAACAGCAATTTTCCTTATGCTCATCTGACAAAACTGTTGGACAACATCAAACAGGAGATCACCCAGAGCCTCTTCTCTCACCAGCCCTTCATCTATTGATGGTGATACTGTGGATATTAACTTTGCCACTTCACACCATGGATTAATTCCACCCTCTCTAGTAAGAGTGGCAGAGAGCCATGCGTTTAGGGGTAGAGGCTGCATTCTCAGAACTGTGAGGTTCAATCAGGCTGGTGAATCAATTCAGGAAACCCTTATTGGTTATCTTGTTCCTAGAACCACTCCTGGTATCAATCACATTAGGCAGGGTCCTCTCGAGAAACAAAACCAGGACCCTTAGGATTTTATGTTACATATAAATAAGATTTGTACAGTGATAAGAAACAAACAGCTCATTAGTCCGCACAGTAGCACAGAGGGATAAGAGTTCAACTCACTTGCATGGAACAGTTAATATACTAGAAGTCCTTCGATGCATGTGGGCTGCTGGGTACAAGCTCAAGGAAGCAGATAGTGAAGTTTTTCCAGAGGCAAGACAAAAAGAGTCTGCCTGAAGGCAATAGACAGCAGGGTGGATCAGCCAACTATCAGTAGCTCTGGAGCTCAGTGAGACTGGTCCTGATGGGATCTTAGACTCAAAGCACAGTGACAGGAGGCTCCAGCTCTTGTGACAAGATCTATAGGTGGGGCTTGGCCATAGGTGGTGTAGGCACAGGTTCAAACAACCAGCTAAAGCAGCTGCGCTCTGGTCTGATCACCAGGGAGCAAGAGGGGGGTGGGCTGTCAGCTGTCTTTATTCAGTTTTCCTCTGATCAGGCTGCGACCTGATTAAATCCCACCCACATGTTCCTATTGGCTTAGTTGACACAAACCTATCAGTAGAACCATTTTTCCCAACAGAAACCTTGCACAGAAGGTAATGAAATGACAAAGGATAATGAAATGACAAAGTCCAAAAACAAACAGCTAGTCTTATATCCGAGCTTGTTATTGTCATTAACTCAGTTATAACCCATGCCATCCCTGAACACAACAGAAGGAAACACAGCCCGGGGTGTTGCACCATCACAATTGTTCCTAGCTCACCCCCATTGCTGTGCCAAATTATCCAAATACCAAGGAAAAGACTGGCTAGAAGAAACCCCCCATGTAACTTGGGGATCTGAGTCCAAGAGGAAACCAATGCCCAGTGTCCCCACTTGTGCTCACCCAAGGATGCTCTAGGTTGTTGAGATGGGAAGGGGGAGGACAGGATGCTGAACAGTAGCCCATCCTGGGAGGCTGGTTATTTCCCACAAGGTGGACATATGGACAGGGCACCTGCTAAGTCAGTCACGTTAAAAGGCCTCCTTGTTCTCATGCCTCTTGGCACCACCCAGAATCTGAGATGTCAGAGTTGACACTGGGCTTGAACCCACAATGGGAGACTGCCATCTCCCCCAAGTTTGAGCCAATGTCCAGTCCTGAGCGGGAATGGCCCCCTACTTCCACCCCCACCCAGGGCACACATGCTCTGGAACTGGAAGGGCCTAACCGAATCTTCAAACCCGAGTTCTCAGCCTCGCAGTGATGAAGGGTGCCACTGGAAGAGGTGGGGCACAGGTGGGGTGGTGTCGAGTGGCCAGGGGAGGATGGCCCAGGGCCAGAGCAGTGTTGTGTGCTACATGAGTGAGGTTTGGTTGGCTCGGCAATCTGGGAAACCAGGACCACCTGGTTTTCAGTTCTGAGATGATGAAGGGGATTTCCCCTCCCCCCCCCTAAACAGTGGGGCATCCACAGTAGACGTATTCTGGTGTAATCCACGGTAACTTGAATGGTTAAAGTGAAAGGGGCGGTCCTGGTTCATATCCTTTGGAGTTTTCTGTTTCCTTATCAGATACCCATTTTAGAACCACCAGGATGAGGACGGGGTGGTGCTGGGCCTTTCATGCCTGGTGGTCTCAACTCTCTGCCATTGGGGGCCTCAGGGACACAAGCCCGTGAGTCTTCACCGGCCTCCCGCAAAGCCTTGTGGGCCATGCTCTGGAACACAGGGATGCAGACCTGGAAGGATTTCCAGGGCGCACCTGGAAAGGGTCCTTTAGAATTTCTGTGGTTCTCCTTCATTTCCCTGCATGTAGTGACATGGCCCACACGATGTCCCCTCTAGAGCATTTGGTGGCCAGCTGATGGGGACAGGGAGGCACTGGGTAGTTTTGGGTACTGTGGCAGGTGACCTCTCAAATGTGGGTGTGGGCTGCTCATCTTTGTGGAGTTTTTTTCTCGCATCCGGTCTTTGGTCAGGGGCACTTGGAGACTGAGCACAGCATGTTCCAAGGCCAAACCTGCATGTTCTGGTCTGGAGTTCCTGTGTTTTCAGAATGTAGATGCTTCCCCCTGTAGCTGGTGCTAGTTCCCAAACACTCAGACAGCTTTTCTCCATAATTCCCAGGAAAAAGATTGCCTATAAGGCAGATCAGGGATGGTGGGGCTCTGCTCGGATTCTATAAGGCAGCAGGCAGCTCCTACTTTGACTGTTTCTGTGGTCCCTCTGTACACATGCAGGTTTCCCAGAATGGAAATCCTTACGCCACTTGCCGACATTGCTCAGCTTTCCTTCCTCTGAGAAAGTGGCTCTAGAGGAAATGTGAGTCAGTATGACCCTAGGGAATAAAGCAAAGCACAAAGATTCAATAAGCATAGAAGACAAAGGGGCTGGCTGGGTGGGTGGTGGTGTCTCCGGTTGAAGAGCTGATTTAAGGGGAAAGCATCCATTTTTATTGGGAATAGGGGCAGTGTTCAATTGGCTGGTTGAATCCCAAACGAGGTTTTGAGGCCTCTCATTGGTGTACTAACCATTGTGTTCCAGTTGGTGGGTGAGACCTCCTGTTGACTGGTCCACTGTTGAGTTTGGATCCTTTGGTCTTGCCCCTGGACTCCTGATCCCTGGAGGCAGCTGGAGATAGGGGAGCTCAGTGGCCACAGCATTATCTTCCTGGATAAGAAGCGGGGGTAGGGTGGCGTGGCACAAGATAGGGGAGCTCAGTGGCCACAGCATCATCTTCCTGGAGAAGAAGCGGGGGTAGGGTGGGGTGGCACACATTTAATCTGACCCTAACAGGAATAGTTAACCCTTTCTCCGTGTGGTTCAGTGCCTGACCCATACTGCCACTAAAACCAATCCTGTCTTTCAGTTGATTCCAACTCATCTTTGTAGTATTTACAGTGCAGACCTTGACTAGGGGCTGAAAGCTGCCTCTTTCGCCCAGAGAGCAAGCTGGTGTGATTAGTTTGAACGGACAAGTCTTGACACTAGCATAGGAGTCCAGTGTGTAAATGACAGCACACCAGGGCTCACGCCTGGATGGTGGAGCGTGGGGTGGGGTGGGGAATACAATAGGGTGGTTCCCTGGACTGTTTGTGGAGGGGGTGTCGGGGACACAGTTAGTGGCAGGAGCCCAGTGAGCCCCTTGCCATCCTACAAGGGGATGCTGATGGAAATGGGTACGTCCAGCAATGTAACTGGTTTTCAAATGCGTGTGAACATTGAAGGGCCTGCTGCTTGCTGTCAAGCAATCCACACCGTATTCTGCCACACAGATTTCTATACTCGCAGAACTCTGGGTGTTCCAGTACATGGGGCTGGGTGGCAGGTTGGCCTGACGGCCCTCCAGGGTGTTTGTACTGGCTTAGGACCCCTTCAACTGAAGACAAAAGGACACTGTCGGTGCCCACAGCAAAGAGCCATTTTGATGGGTGATGCCAACCAGCCTCTGCTTATAACACCGAACAAGATGAGCAGCTGGTTCTCCCAGGTCCTCCCTGACTCTAGGCAGGTCTGGGGGTGATGTCACCCTTGCTTTCCTGAAGAAACCCTCGCTGGGTGATCCCACCATGTTGAGATCCTCCCGAGGGAAGCTTAGGTCCCTTCCAGTGTTGACTGGGGTTTTAGAACAAAATATAAAGGAAGGACGAGGCCTGCAGTGCGGGCTGGTGGGCAAGGTTATCCGGTGACTCACTCCTAGGACAGTCCTTGCTTACCCTCCAGAGCCAGGTGCATGAGGAG
>NW_022103925.1:6154272-6155856 GCF_000313985.2 Echinops telfairi
TAAGAGCTTTCAGTTATTCCTGACCACCGCCCCCAAGCTAATAGGCTTTAAAATACGTGCCAAGAAACAGGTTTTCACCAGTGATTATTAGGGGAGGAGACGAGCAGGCTTGTGCAATGATGGCAGGGTACAAGTTGATATTCTTACCAAGGCAGACAGGTTTCTCAATGATCATCAGAAACATTTCTCTAAAGGCCACTGGAGCTATACCGTCCCTTGAAACATTTTGTACCCTTTTGTTGATTCCTTCCCGACTCAAGACATCGCTGTGGATTAAGCTTAAAAGGAACTCTTACTGCCAGGTCTGTTGCGTTTTGGGTTTTTAACAAACTTAAGTTGGACTAAGAGGCCACAGTGTTCCATGCCCTGACGTCCCTCCCTAAAAGGTCGGGTCCTAGGGAAATGGGTCAACAGGAGACAGAGGCTCCTGAGTTGGATCGGACTCTGCTGGTTCTGTTCCTTTAACTCAGCTGGAAGCCTCATTCTGTCTTCAGTGGTGGCTGTCATGGGGGTGCCTGTTAACGGCTGCACTCAGTGGGCTTTGACTAGTTCAGAAGGGCTGTTCTCTGCATGATGCTGAGGCCACCCTGAGATTTTAATTGAAACAGAGCTATCAATAAATAGCAGGGAGAGGTTGAAGAAGAGGAGCTCATGGTGGGCATGGAAACGAGTAGGGAGGGCTCTACCCTGCAGCGCTGTGTAAACACACCGGGGTTGAAGTTGCATGTGACATCTCAACTTCCATCACAGTAACTGGACTCATTCCCGGGGAATGACAACCGTGTGGGGGTTTCCGTTCCAAGACGACTTGATTGGGTGGGTGTGGGGTGCTCCAGTGCACCAAGGGATCCCGATTTCGTACTGTAATCTTGACAGTCACTATTTTATGAAGGTGAATTTTTCTTCCCTCTCAAGGGACGCCCCCCCCCAAAAAAATGTTCTTTAAACCTCACCCACATCTCTGCTCCTCAGTCATCGCTGCCTGAATTATGTGAACAGAATGCCTTTGGAGGGAGAACCGTTTACTTTTCCTTGTATCCTAAGAATTGAAATTTTCCCCCCAAAAGACTTTTGAACAAGACTATCAGATTCCTCTGGTGGAAATACCTAAGTCCTTAGCTTCAAGCACCTGGTTCGTGACCCAAGTTAGTTTTTATAAAGGATATAAGTAGTCTCGGGTTTACATAGTCACCCCAGGGCACCTGACACCCGCACATGGAGTCCTGAGACCAGAGAAACCGCAGCACAGCCTGCCGAGGAACCAGACAAGCTGGTTTCTGCCTCTAGCTGCCTAAGCAACTGCAGGGTTGGATGGGAAGGAACAGAAAAGGGGAGAGAAGGATGGAAGGGAAAACACCTAAGACGGGTTTTAAGCTCAAGGAATAGAATATTAAGGAACATTACTGACGTCAGTGGTTGAGCTGGGCTGTGTGCATCTATGTGGAATATGCCTCTTTAAAAATAAATGTGAAGTCGCATAGAGCCTTTAAAAGAACCCTCCGGATTCCTTGCCCCGCAGATAGACATCCAGGTCTGAGTAGCTGAAAAAGGAGGGGCGGGAAGGGAAATGGAAAAGTACTTGGG
>NW_022103925.1:6157086-6158266 GCF_000313985.2 Echinops telfairi
AGCTCTGGGGTCCTAGCTCTCCCACACCTGAGTCCTCAAATATCCGTGTATTCAGTCTGATTCATTTTGAGGTGTTGAAGGGTGCACCGGAAGTGAATCCCAAAGGAAAGTACTGTGGGGTGGGGGACCAGCCTCCAAAACTGGTTGTGTAATTCAAGGGTAAATTGGAGACCTCAGATAAGGTGTGCCAAGGGCTCACCTCTTCTGATGGGCAGGCTCAAGAGAGAGAATAAATGTATTCTCACAGGCTTTTATAATCTCAAGCATGCAGGCTATGCCATGCCCTAAGTAACAGGAGGTATGTGTTTGAGGTATACATACAACAGGCTGGGGACATACATAACAGGAAGACACATGTAACCAGATGTGTGGGTTCTAGAGTTAAAATGGCGGTTTAACCTTGGCTGTCTCTGCTCTGGCTTGGCCTTAAGAATCCCTAAGCTCTTTTTCTTCTCCAAGGGAGCAATCTATTATTCTTACCAGGAGGGTGGTGCTGGTGGTCTGATCGTTTTAATGGTTACCTTCCAGCATATAGTAGCAACCATAGGCTTTCACAGCATAAAGTTGGCTTTAGTATAGGGTGGGGGAGGTGGCAAGGGGCATTGTGCGGAACAACTTTATGTAGGTGAATGTGAATCATCGCTGACCCATCAATAAAGGCCTCCCTCCACGAGAGACTCTGCATTCCAGACTCCTTATAAATAGGAGCGTAGAGAATTTGTCCGCATACACTCTCCCCCATTCTGTTTCCCACATGGTGGCCCTGAGCTACTTGAGCCTGCTCTGGGACTCCTACCACATTGGCGTGCACACTGGGGGAGGTTCGACGTGCTGTGCTCTGATCTTTGCAAAGGTTAACTATCACTGGCTCTGATCCACATGCTCTTTCATTGCTTTGATAATTTTTAGCATCAGCAAAATATATGCACTGGACACTTGCGCTGACTTTCTAAAGAGAGTACTCCCAAAGCTAGTGTGGTGGGATTGGAGGCAAAGGTGCTGGCTGCTGTAGTTAGTCCGAAAGTTGAAATGGGGGATTCTCCTAACGTCAACTTCCATCAGAGGTGACACCGTAAGACGAGGTCGAACTGATCCTCGTGAGTTTTCCAGATGGTAATTCGTTATGAGTTGAGCTGCCTCTTTGTCCTACAGAGCAGCTGAAGGTGTCCTTAATGGTGCA
>NW_022103925.1:6159243-6161183 GCF_000313985.2 Echinops telfairi
CCTGCGAATGCTGCTTTACCTGCATGAATAAGCAGAGGATGCTGCTCAGCCACTTGCTTCCAGCTGTGCAATATTCAGGCCATAGGCATACAGAGGGAAAATGTTTTTTTGTTTTTAAGGAAAACTAAGACTAGTCCCCCCAAAAGCTGGAGAGATCCTAAATGTCCCCAAGTTGACAGAAATGCTGGGCCACTCCTAATACTTTCCGTACAGCCAAAGGTTCTGTGCTTTGATGCAATGACACAGGATTTCCCAACACTTTCTGAGAAAGGCCTCTGGGGGGCGCTGTCCAGCCCCCGATCTGAAGTTCCGCCGTCCTGTGGAGCCAGGGACCGGCAGACTTTTGAGATGAAAACCACGGTCCTGTCCCTCAACCGTTTAAAAATGGGGAGTCATAAAAATGAAAAGTTTTAACGAATAAACCTTTAAATGAAACCAGGACCCTGTCACGATCTCTTTGCGTCGTCCTGCAAGGCCGTGTGCAGGTACCAAAAACTACGTAATGCTCGAGAGCTGAGAGCACAGTTGCAGAGGACCCTTGGCCACAAGGCTGTGGGAGCCGGGAAACCAGGACAGGTCCGAGACTGCAGCTCAGCTTCTGGGGTCAAGAGCCAGAAGGCAAATATGTCCCAGAGGCAGCCTAGGTCATCTTGCTTCTGCCCAGGCAGGAAGGAGATGTCACAGAAGGGGAAGGCTTTGATGGAAGATGTGTGTGGTCAGCAAACCCCACCACCAAGAGTAAAGGGGGTGTAGTGACTTTGAAGCAAATACCCTGTAGTTAACAGTAGTAAGGTGGAGAATCCGAATACACCCTACCTTAATCCCGTCCGTTAACATAGGAGTACAGACTAAACCCTAAATCAGGCTCACTGCCTTCCAGTCAATGCTTGACTCGTAGTCTCCCTTACAGTTTAGGATTAGAAAGCCCAGTCTTCTCCAACAGAGCGGCTGCTGGTTTCAAACTGCCAACATCGCCGATTGCGGCCCAAAGCATAAGCACAACACCGCCAGGGCCCCTGATGGAAAATATTATCACAAAACTGGTTGGGGATAAGGAGGGTCATTCTGGTCGCTTACAATTTGGGACAGAGCCATTAACTCTGAGACTTGTTAACTTATATTTGGTGCTATAAGAGTCTTGAGGGTTAACTACCATAAAAGCCGAGGTACCTAATTTTACCACAAAAAAACTGGGAAAGCTTACTGACTCGAGTATAAGCCTAGGGTGGGAAGTGCAGCAGCTACTGGTAAATTACAAAATAAAAATTAGATGCCAATAAAATTATATTAGGACATCACTAGGTTAAATGTTTTTGAAAGTGGAAAAGGGGGGTCAACAAAAACGATATGGTATCAACAATAACTTTAAAAGTACAAAAACCTTAGCTCAATCAGCAACCAAGCTAAAACACAAGAGTTAAAATCCTTCAAAACCGGATTCTTCCTCATCTGTATGTCTAAATGGAAATTCAGCTTTAGCTGGGGTGAGGTTATCAGCATAGATATTGTCTCACCATTGAGTTTGCAGTCATCAGTGCATCACTGCTGTCGTTCTCATCCAAAGCGCTGTCTTCACTGCCATCCACAGCATCACTAAGGCCACATTTCTTGAAGGCTCGTTGCACCATGTCCTCTGGAATCTCTTCCCATGGATCATGAACTCACTTGGCTAGCAATTCTATGTCGGACTTCATCAGATGGCAATCGATTCAGGCCACATCTTTCACACCCTCTCTTTAAAAGATTATTTAAACACACATCTAGGGATTGCAATACAAATGTAAGCCCACCTGGAATAATGACTGAGATAGGTAAGGTTTATTATGCCAACCTGGCCAGTAAACACTTGTGGGATAAATTGAAGGACAGAGAGGGACAATGGCTTGGTAAGGCTTGCCTGCTTCTCGGGTCTCTTGCTCTCTGATGGTTGAACCAGCATG
>NW_022103925.1:6162301-6167099 GCF_000313985.2 Echinops telfairi
TTCTTTCTGATGGTCCCGTCCAATGCACTACAGGTCCGTCCTTCGGGGCTTTCATGGCTTAATAGTATAAGTTCCATGTGTTAAAATGAATAGGGGAGAGGGGCGTGGCAATGTTTAACGCAAAACTATATCCTTCCCAACATAGCCTATTCATAAAGGAGGAAAGTCTCCCAAAACATTGATAGCTTCAGAAGTAACTCAAGGGCTCTTGAGAAGACAATTATTTCCACCTTCTTAGCAGAGGTGGCAAGAGGTATGATCTGGGCGTTGTATCTCACCTCACTTTGTGGTCGTGGGGGTCATGCCGTGAGGTTCTTTGTAATGCAATTGGCACCACTGTACCTCCTCCTGTACTTTTCTACTTTATACCTCACTTTGGTTTTCAATGGCATACCCTGATTTTGGGGGGAGATGGGGATCCCTTTAAAAGAAGAACTGCTTTCCAGTAACACCAATTCTTCATTAGTGAAAGTCAAGGAAGCATCTTGAGAGTTATGATGGTTGGGAGGTCGCTGGGAGCCAGTGGTAAGTCTTACTTGTATTTCTGAGGCATCCCAAAGGGCAGCTTGGTGTGGAGGAATCTTCCACCGGGTAAGCAACTATTTAACCTTAGTCTCTAGAACTGTAAAAATCTGAGACAGGATGGAAATGACCATGGGTTGTCCCAAAGTGAACGCAAATGGATCTTCCGTCAATAATATGGCAGTTTCCATTGCCCACAGTGCAATGAGGACATCCCTGTGCCCTGCTCTTTGAAGGCATGCAGGGTAGTGCATTCCTCGATGACCGATGTTACATTCCTGATGGGATACAGATCCTTCAAACAGGAGGATGGAGAGGAGTGCCCCTAAGACTGTGACTACCTTGCCTTCCACATTGACGGCAACATGAGGACCTGCTGGCAGGATGGAGGAGAGACATTTGTTGCCACAGCAAAGGCAGGGCAGATTTTGGGGTTCTATCTTTCTCACTCTTCCGATAGATCCCTTGCTTGCATGAGAGGCAGTGGAAAGGCAATGCTGATTATTGATGAGGGTCAGTGGCACCTTCCACTCTTGGATGGTCTGGGCACTTCTAGTGTCGGTGACCTAGTTTTTGCAAATGCTGTGCTGGTTAGGCTGTGGTCACAGGGGTCATTGCCGTGAGGTTATCTTTGCAATGCACTGGCCACCACTTGGGCTTTCTCTTCTACTTTCCTTCTGTAAGGGGATGTCCTGTAAGCCCTACAAATGGGCTTTCGGTCTTGGAAACATTTTTCAAACTTGTTTGTGGATGAGTGACAGCACCTCCCTGGGTTTTTTTCTTCACTTCTTCTATGTTGTCAAATCACTGCCCCCTGATGTCCCTCTTCATTCACGGAAACAAAAAATCCCAGAGAGGTCAGGTGAGTAAGGTACATGGGGCAAGAGAGACATGCTGCTTTTTTCCCAAATCTGACACACTGAGATGGCTGTGTGAGCAGTTGCATTGTCATGGTGGCAAAACCAGTCCCCATTCTGCCAAAAATCAGGCCGTTTTGTCACACACTGTTACACAATCGTCTCAGAACCATTAAATGAAAAGCTTGATTAACAGTCTGACCTGGTGGAATAAGCTCCAAATCGCCTACTCATTGACATTTTCACCCATCAGGAAGTTGACAGATGTCCAGAACGAGGTTTGTGATCAATCATCATTTCACCATTTTTGAAATGAGAAAAACCATTTACACTTGAGTTTTTCCCATACTGCTGTCTTTGTAAGCTGTGTCCAACATCACAACAATTTCTGCAGCATTTTTCCTAAGCAGGAAACAAAATTTTACAGCTGCATATTGTTCTTAAGTTGGCATACCTAAAAGGAGTTTTGAAGGAACTGATTTCACACACAAAAATTCACATTTACCAAAGAGAACCTTCCCAGGAGATGCCACTGGGTGCACTAACTCACAGCGAGTAATTCCATGTTCACCTTGTGGGAAAATGTGTACTACAAAAGCTGTTCAGTGAAGCTTTCTTCTTGTTGCTTAAATTTTGGGGGAGGGACCCCTCAAATACACACAATCAGATATTTAATGATAGCTTGCACTTGTTCCTTTTCATTTAGAGTTCTGCAAATAAAAGATTTGGAAGCTTTATTCCATCCTGGCATAGGGTGGGCTTTACTTTGAGGAGGCAGCTCTTTCTATCATAATTTCAGTGTTTTATAAACGGAGTGACTCCTCTTATGTAACAGTGTACCCCCTCTATTCACAACAGTTTCATTCTTAATCCCCCAGGAGAGGAGAGATAGCCCAGTTTTATTTTGTAATCTTTCATAGTCTGGTATCTCTGCCGAATCTTTTCACCATGGAGGACCATGCTAGCATTTGACATTGTTGTCAAGTAGATTGCAGTCTCACAGCATCTCTATGGCACTGTCACAGTGATATCACAAGTAGTGGGTCTAAGAAATTAGTTGTCCCTGGGAAGCATTCCCAAAGTTTCTGTTTTGGTATTCTGTTCTCTTGCAGTCTCCCAAGAAAGGCTTTAATATTTTTCATGAAGAGGTACAAATATTGCATCTGTTGAGACATGGTCTTTTGCGATGCACAGTTCACTCAGACAACTCACTTAAGGAACACAGAAAGCCTATGAGGAGGATTTTGCCAATCTACAATTGAACAGAAAACGGAATTGAAACACACAGTCGAAGGTGTTCCTATCACCCATTCTATGTGACAATCTTAGTTCTCTAGTGCTGCTATTAAACAAATACCAAAAGTATTCACTCACTGTCAAGGGGGCTAAAAGTAAAAATTCATAGTTGAGTTCTTTAGCACGTTTAGAGGATATGATTCCCAACATATAACATCAAACCTCATCAATTGTCAAACATGAGGATAGTTGAGTCATATTAGAAATCAGAGTGATTGTTGGTAGTCATAGAGCAGGGACACTGGCCTAACTCATGCAATAGGCTCTTTAGCCTGCCCACACACACATCAAGATTCCATTGGCAGAGAGTTTGTGGGTTGCTCTAATAGCATTCATCAGGGACTGGAAAATCCAGGAGGAAAAACTTGCACACTGAAGTGTGTCTTTCAGCCGTCTCTGCAGAACAGCCGTGGAAACTGGGTTTCCAGAGAAATTGAATTTGAGGAGTTTGGTACAATGTCCCAGGGCAGACAGGAGGCAGGAGAGCTGGGAGGGAGTCTGTGATCTACACACACACACACACACACACACACACACACACACATTCAGGAAGTGAAGGGTGAGGCTCCCTCGAGGAAGTCCATATTTAAGTTAGGATGACATGACTCAAGCTCAGGGATCACAGGTTACTGGTGTTAGGACACAAGGAGAGGCATGAAATATCCCAGTCTGAAATGGAGCAGGGGGTTATCCAGAGGGTCTCCAAGTATGTCTGCAGGTCCCTAACACCTTTATGTGGCATTCCAAGAAGACGACAGATTCCAGGCAAAGTTCCTGGAGCTGGTGCAGTCTCAGGAATTGAGAAGAGAATTAGAGAAGCAAGTTCTCCAGATCCTGGGCCTCTGCCTTGGAATCCCTCACATTAATGGATAGTTCCAAGGGAAGGAGAATTCTCAGATTCATCATCTGGCCCAAGTGCAAAGCAAAGCTGGGCAGGTCCCATGTACCCCTTACTATTAGCTCCTGGACACAGTCCAGCCATACCACCTTGAGGATCTTGTCAATCAGTTCAAATTGGGGCAGCCTGATCTCAAAACTCAACTTGGCACCGCCCAGGTGCAGTAGCTCTTTCCTATGCTCCACCCTCTCAATGAGGAGGTTGAGGGAGTCTTTTAGGCCAGAATTCCCAATTCTCACTTCTATCAGTACCTGCAAAGGGGCCCACAGCTGCTCCTCAATCCCCGAGCCTGTGACTTTTTGCTTTCTACTAGGACTTTGGATGTCTTCTGGTTTTCCTGGGATGAGTCCACACAGTACCTCACCCAGGTTCCAGAATCCAAGTCCTCTATGGTGATATTGGTATGTTTTTGTGAATCCAGGACTAGGAGTCTGCATCTGTGGGGACAGATCTTTTGTGCCAGAAGGACATTGAGGACATCCAGTACAACCTCTAGGATGTATTGGTTAAGTTGGGTAACCATCATCAGAAGCCCTAAGGGAAGACAGGTGAAGGACCAGGGGCCCACCAAGGCCTTCAGTGTCTGGCTACACTTCCTGGCATTGGCTGCCATGAGCAGTGGTAGGAAGAGTTCTGTAGGCAACCACTCCAGAGTCTCAATGGCAGAGGCTTCATCTGTAGCAGACTTTGGATTGCTAGGTCCATGAGCTTGGGTGGGTTCAAGCTGGTCATGATGATGAGTCTTCCACAGAAATTCTGATATGTGACGGCAGAGGGGGTTCTGATGAGGCCCCAAGGGACATCCAGGGATGTAGTCCCAGGATTCCAAAATTGGGTTATTTCCTTAGATCCTCAGGAATATGTGAAGGCCTTTCTAGTCAGACTTCTCACTTTCCCTGAAGTTTTTGAGATTTGGCTGATCCAAGGCCCTGGGTGAGATTTCAGGCTGGAGGTTTCTGATTCATGTAGGTACAGGATGTAATATCCAACATCATCAGCTCAAACAGAATTTGTTGAAACAGATGAGCTCAAGTTGTTCCAACAAGATGACAGGCAGCTGATTTCAAGATTCCAGAGGTGATTACTCAACTGGAGGGAAAGTAGAAGCAGGATCCATTGGCTGCAGGCCACACCGAAAATTTTCAACCTATTCTATTCAACCATCACAAAGGTGTGTTCTTGATGGAATCACATCACTGGGGGAAGTAGTGGTAGCATAGGGATG
>NW_022103925.1:6169180-6169907 GCF_000313985.2 Echinops telfairi
GGGGGTGCCTTTTGCCCTCCCCAGTGGGGGGCAGAGACACCACGGTGTACTTCTCTGCTGTGGCTGTGGAGACCAGCTTGACAATAGGGTGCTCTCTGGGCACAGTGCTGGTGCCGAGGGAGGTGGTAGTGGGGCCAGAACCAGGAGCTGAGCGGCCGAGGGACAGGACCGGTTGGGTAGATGTGGCACTGGATGACGAAGACATGACAATAACATGTCATGTCATGACATGACAATCCCTTGGTTGGAGGAGGGGACAGCTGAGGGGGCACAGCAGCTCTGGCGGACACTGTTGTGTGGATGGGCAGCACGATGGAGCCAAGGACCTTCAGCAAGCCAGAGGTCTGAAGGCCAGGCTGAGGGGCCTGGGAAAGGGTCAGCATGGGCCTGTTCTGGTTGATAGCGTTGTCTTATTGACCTGCTGAGCCTGAAGAGTGGCCTGCGCCAGAGCCTCGTCTTCGTGGGAGCAGAGGAAGAACCTGAGGGAGCCGAATTTTGCCCAATAAGCCTCCTCATCGCAAGTCGGCTGGTGCAGTTTTGCCAGAACTGGGGCACAGTGTTTCAGGAGCAGGCTCAATGTGGTCAGCTGCAAAGAGGTCCATGTTGATCAACACCGGGCCACCCAGGGCGCTGCAGATGCACTTCCCCTCCTGCTGCAGCTGCCGCAGGATCAGGGTCTTAATCATATCGTGTCCCAGCTCAGTCAGGCCTGCAATGGAGCCCTAAC
>NW_022103925.1:6171384-6172420 GCF_000313985.2 Echinops telfairi
ATATGTATCAAGATGACCTGCCAGAAAACTATGAGGGGATGGCATAGGTTCCCTCTCAGTTGACTCTTTAGTCATCAGTAAACACTGACTGTGAAGCCAGTCATCCACACCGGTGAGCCCAATCTGCCTCTCGAATCAATCACCAAATGTGGGCCCTCGCTAAGGAAACCAAGCCAGAGATATCATGACCAAAGGCAGGCAATTCCCATATCAATTTTCCATAATCTACAACACTGTCAGATTCCTACACTCCTTTACCATTTAATTTTGCTATAGATGTGGATTATTACTGAATATAAACAAGACCCAAATCCTCACAATCAGAACAACAGGTAGTATGAGATGGAGAAAACGTTGAAGTTATCTGATATTTTGTCTTGTTTCTTTCAACAATCAGTATTCATGGAAGCAGTAGTGAAGAGATCAAATGATATGCTGCATTAAGTAAATTGATACAAGGCACTTAATTGTGGTAAAGTACTACCCAGTTTGTTGTCATCCAAAGGTGCTATGCAAAACAGAAGGAAACACTGCCTAGTCCTTGGCCATTCTCAAGAGTTTGTCCTTTCAGAGGACTGAAACACAAAGATGTTACTTTAAGGAATAAGGTATGCCTGACTGAAGTCATGGTATTTATAATTGCCTCATTTATATAGCATTTGACATTAGATGTATTTCAATTGTGGTGCTGGGGAAGAATAAGGAAAGTACCATGGACCTCTTAAATGACAAAGAAATATGTCTTGGAAAAAGGATGGCCAGAGTGGTCTTTAGAGGCAAGGATGGGGAGCCTTTTCAGGAGAGACGAGTGCCTAGAGCGGGGCTTAATGCTTGGTCAAGTACAGGGGCAGAAAAATATTGGAAGTCCCTCAAGTGGCTTTGAGAATGGGGTAAAGCACAGGAACCATTGTGAGGACGGCGCAGGGCCATGCAGTGTTTCCTTCTCTTGTTTGTGGGGTCCTCAGAATCAGAACTCCCTCCACGGTACCTAACTACAACAGCAATCTTCTCTCAATTCCACTCCTGTGCTTTTCAC
>NW_022103925.1:6174139-6175132 GCF_000313985.2 Echinops telfairi
TCCAGAATTATCTAGACTTTCCAGAAGCAAGGGCTGGTTTAGAATGGATTGTCCATCAGAGGCCTTACTAGACATCAGCACACCCTGAACTTGCATTCAGTCTCAATGCACAGGTTGAGACAAAGGTGTGTTCTAAGGCACTCAGTTTTGCATTTTCTATTACATCCCTTAAACTATACTTGTCTCTCAGTTTGTCTTACTGTGGTGGTTTGTGTGTTCCTATGGTGCTGAAAGCTATGTCACTGGTATTTTAAATTCCATCTTGGTCACCCAATTTGAACATGCTTCAGCAGAGCTTCCAGACTAAGAACAGACAACAGAGAAGGTTCAGCTTCCCACTTGAGAGAAAATGGCCACTCAAAAGGCCTTGCATACCTGTAAAGCATTTTCAAGTATTGAAAGCCTAAACAAAGTGAGCGGAATATTTTCAGAAATACTGCTGGTCATGGGGCCCCTCTGGTCTGGGGACACAGAAAATGTGATTGAGGAGAAGATGATTATTTGGAGGGAAGTCAATGATGGCGACATGAGTAGGGTAAAGCCTGTGTGGGTGGAATTTTGCAGATCTATAATTGCCGATGAGGCATGACTCAAGGTTAACAGTAAAGCTGCAAAGTCTTCTCATGATTGTAACTTAAAATCTTCAAGGTTTAATTTGGAAAAATTAAAATTGTTCAAAAATGAAATGGAACCCATTAAGATGGCTATCCTAGGCACTAGTGAACTGAAATGGAATGGTGTTGGTGATTCTGAATCATTGTTTTTTTCCAGGTGCAGAAAACACAAGACAAATCGCATGACATTCACCATCCAAATGAATCTCACCAAATTCATCATGAAGCACAAGGCAGTATGATCAGACTGTACCCTTGTGCCTTCAAGGGAATCTAATCAGTACAACTATTGTTCAACACTATGCACTAACCACAAAAGTTAGTGATGCAGAACTTGAACAATTTAACCAGGACTTCTCAGAAATTGATCAACCCACAC
>NW_022103925.1:6175232-6176536 GCF_000313985.2 Echinops telfairi
TGGCGGCTCGTGGTTGAGGGCCTGGCGACGCGGCAGAAAGGGCCGAGCCTGGAAGCGGGGCTGCGAGCAGCTGGCGTGGCGGCGGCCGTGGAGAAGCCCCTGAGGCGGCGGCGGGAAGGCCGGCGTCGTGGCCGCCCCCGCGCCCGCAGTTTGCGGAGCTTGCGTGGCTTGCAGACACTCGGGGTAGTTTTTGTTTGTTTTCCTTTTAAAAGAATGCTTCCAGAACAGCCTTTCTAAAAGCTACGAAGTTAAAAGAGAAGCTAGGCTCTAAGGAAGCAGCTTTAGTTCCTAAAATGAAAGAAAGCTGGGGTGGGGGCTGGGAAGGGCAACTAAAGGCACGTGGGCGAGGGAGGGAAGGCGGGGCTGGGGGTGGGGAAGAAGCAGGTTCTCCTGTGCAGGTACTTAAAGCACATTAACTACCTGGTCTCCTTAGTTGGCGTTGCTAATTTAGCTCACCAAGAACCTCACTAACGCCTGTGAAGTTAGACTTTGAAATCTTTTTAGTTTCCCAAAAAAATACCTCGCTGAGGTCTAGGAGGTTCTGACTCCATGACCCCAAGAGACTGGGTCGAACTGCCCATGCGTTTGAGGGTTTGCTCGGAGTTCAGCACGTGCTAGATTCACTGCGCATTGGTTCGCAGAGTACAAATTTCCGAGGCTTCTGTTAAACCTTGACTTTCACAAGCAGCTGGCCTTTCTGTGAGAAATGTGCCACCAGACATAAAAAAAAAAGCTTTCGAAACCACCCCCGACCCCCACTCTGCTGTTGGATGGATTCCAACTTGAAAGTGGCTCTGAAGGCGGTAGACTTGCACCACGAAGGGCTTCTTCGGTTGTAGGTAATCTGCACTGAAGCAAGGAGACCCTGGGATCTTCATGGCCGTGTAGAGCTTGTGCATGGCCCATAGCCCCTACTCAACCCTGCCGAGTATTCTCCAGTTAGTAATGAACGAAATAAGTGCCCTGAGACTCTTGAGCTTGAAAAGGGACCTGTGAAATGCTTTCTTTGAAGAAGTAAATTCCCTAAGCAAAACCAAAATTCGGTGGGAGGTGGGGAGTGCTGTATTGTTAGGAGGAAACAATTGCCTTAAAGACAAGTGTCTTCTGGGGCAGGGATTTATTTAGAGCAGGTGCTTACACACCGGAAAGTGACTGCCAATCAAGGGAGGAGGGAGGTGAAATGACTGGCATTTCAGCACAGCTGATGACGCCATGAGGCACATGGGTCTGACTCCTAAGTTGCTGGAAAAGGGACCACTAAGCAAACCTTGGATCTCAAATTGAAGTTTTGTGGTGCCGGGCAA
>NW_022103925.1:6177009-6179449 GCF_000313985.2 Echinops telfairi
CCCAGCCTGCTGTTAAACCACAAACGTGTTGGCCATGCCTTTGGAGAGGCTATTCTTGCTGGGGTCGTTCTTGGTGGGCTCAGATCATGTGATGGTTGGGGAGAGGTGGGGGAGGGCCAGAAGTACTGCTTTAGTGATGTGGACAGTTTTTGAGAGAAGACTCAATAAGTGCTATGTGCTGGATTGTGCCCTCGGGGTGGGGTGGGCATGGGTGCCCAGAGGAACCCTGCAGAGCTGCAAGGCCTGTGGGGCTCACTTCACGAACTTGCAGTGTGTCAATGGAAAGGATGGAAATGCCCCCGAACTGGCCTCCGTGCCCCATGGGATTTGGAACATTAGTCTGTAGCCTGGGAGGTGATTCAGGGTTGTTGGAACCTTGCTGTCCTTAGCACAGTGGAGGCTTGCCAAGGGGGGTGGTGTTAAGCGGCCTCATGTGCCCAGTGTGCTTCTCTAGCCCTTGAATGCTTTTGCGCCCTCCTCCCCTTCCCCCCGCACACACACTGGTGGAGGTTCCAGGACTAATAGGCTGGTCATAAAACCCAGTAGATTTTGGGAGCTTGACAGGCAATTGAATTCCATGGGGACTGGGGGAATCTTTCTCCCGGTGAAAGAGGTGATGCTTTGGGAACACAGCTGACTCATCTCAGCATGGCAAGGGCAAAGCAGAAGCCAAGCCAGGTCTCCTGTTGGAGCAGGAATAGCCTTAATGAATATTGCCATGAAAATTACAGGGGTTCCTTTGGCCTTGGGTTGTGGGGAAAGCACGTTACGTGGAGGGGGTGAGTGGTAGAAATCCAAGCATCCTCAGTGTGACTGCCTTGTAACACATGCGGGGGGAGGCTTGTGTGCTCACGTGGGGGAAACCTTAAGGATGTAGGGAAGACAGTGGGAGGGGACTACCTGGGGATAAATCCCAAAAGTTGTGACCATGTGGGGAGTGCCTTGGCTTGTCCTTGTCTAAAGTGATCTGCAGTGACCAAGGGAAACTGATCAAGGTGTATAAAGGGCTTCCTGTCCACTTCCCTTGGACTGACTGCCCTGTAGGCTCCTGTGAGTTGAACGTGGGGATTACCTTGACACTTGACCTTGGACTGCTTACACCCTGTGAGGGAAAAGCATTCCGGGGAGGGACAGGTGGGGGTGTTTAGGGGGGTGCCTTTCAGCATAAGGAGCTTCAGCCTTTACTGCTATCCCAATTATGTCTTCTAGAGGTTCAACCTGGTCACCCGGCAGTCCAGTGTGCGCTGCAAATTAACTGGGGGCAAATACTACTACAAAGAGCTTTCCTGGTAGATGTTTGATTCTGAAGATTCCCCTGGAGGCAATCATTGGCTTCCCCCGCCCCCACCCTGCCCAACACCCCAAAGAATGGGCTACTGCAACTTCAAGTAATAAAATCCCAGCATTTGCTTCTAGACAAGCTATATTTAGAAAGAAATGGCGTTTGAAGGGGAAAATGGAAAACTGGGTGTTCAGTGCATTCAGATGAATCCCACATGTTCCTGTTGGTCAGGTGGGCACAATAAAACATCACATTGGCAGAACCCACGATGGGACATATATAGTAAAGGGGTTTACAGCGTCTACACCAGAATAGTGACTCACTGGGTCAACTAACACAAAGGAAGTTTGTGGTATAAGAGGTGGTTTGGCTAGGCAACAGAGTAGAAGGAATGTGAAAAATCAAATTTTCTCACAGGAAAATATAAAGGCACCCTATCATCCGAGGTCTTCAATCCACTCCCAGAAGGCTTGATAGCTGTTGTCAGGAGGGTAGAAGCAGGTGATCTCTTCTAGAGTGCACTCAAGGAAGGTTTGAAACCAGAAATCTGCTGAAGAATCATTTAGCAAGTGTTTGGAAACACTCTGCCCCTGCTGTAGATAGGCAGGTTTTTCTTTCCCACGAGGCTACAAGTTTGGGCAGTATAAACTGATTTAAGTGTTTTTTCCATTTGGGGCTTTATCTTAGGAGTTCAAGAACATATAATGACTCCTGACAGATGAGCTTGCCCCTTTCTAGGGGAGGTTGTGCATGGTCATTTGAGCTAAGCATGATGGAGACACAGGTGTGTGTCCCCCTCAGGCAGGCAGTCTTCCCTGGGAGGGGGGGTGTTCCTATATGCTAATGCTGCGGAGAGTCCACTAGAAATGGATGCTTCTTGCAGGAAATAAAGAAAAACCAGGACAAGGTCCCTAAAGGTGGCAGTTCTCCGCACAGACCCCGAGCCAAAGCTGATGGCTCACTTGGAGGATTGTTCTCACCCACCAGGCTGCAGGAACTGGTGACTCTCAGGTCAGGTGGTGGTCCTTCTGAATTCCTACAAAATGTACTTCATTTATTCCTCGAGGAATAAGATGTTTTTGAGGGAGGTGCCTGTTGACCATTTACCCATCTGATAGTTAAGGTTTATTGTGCCAACATGGCCAAAGAACACTTGTG
>NW_022103925.1:6179911-6184911 GCF_000313985.2 Echinops telfairi
GGCATCATTGCGGTGTGCTTTGTGAAACTGAGGCCTTTGTAGCTTGGTGTCGGGCATATGGGCTAATGTCCGACTTCGGGGCTTGGACAGCACTGGGTTGCGATCCTTAAGGTACACTTACCCTTACATAAAACTCTTCTGAAATGAGTTTCTGTGGACTTGTTTCTCAGGTCAACCCAGACTAATTCACCATTCTTTCATGTTCTTGAGGAGGTCTGCCTGCTTCTTAAAACTTGTTGACCCTTGAAACAACTTCTGGGGCAGATGACTGAACTTTCTAGCTCAGGAGCCACTGATAACACCCTTCCTGGTGGGGGGACAACTGCAAATGTGGGGTGAGGGTGGTTTGTTTACTGTCTGCTCTAATGTAGCTCCATGTGGTGCCCAGCACTGTCCACCGATAACCTTGCAAAGCATCAGCTGAGCCTTGCCTTTTACTGACCAAGAGCTGACCTTTCCGTGCCATTGAGTCAGCTCTGACCCATAGGGATCCCATGGGCAACAGAACAGAAGCGTTGCACTTTCCTGTGCCAAACACATGTTCCTTTTTGGAACAGGCAGGAATATGATGAGCCTCGGTGACTCTGGGATACATACTGGGTTTCTTTACTCCATGGTGAGTAGTTGGCCCTACAGCACAGTAGGTTTCTTCTTCCATAGTTGTTTATTGTCTATAGGATTCCTATTGGAGCCAGTTCTCTTCTGCCCTTCCCAATGGTGGTCTCTGTCCTAGGAGTTGGAACAGACTGAATGGGAGGATGCTGTAGGGGAAGGTGCGGTGTGCAGTAATCCCAAGCTGGATCCTGCTTGAAAAGGGATCCTGGTATCAGAAGTCGGGACTCGCAGCTGGTCTTGTATCTGCTTGGTTGTGGTGGTTGGCTGCAGGCCTCCCTGCTTATTTGGTGGCCTGTGGATGGGCCTGGGCTAACTGAAAACAAAGGTGGGGTGTGGGGGGGAAGGTCTAGAGTTTGAGAACTCACCTTGGCCCATTTGTCCCAGGACATGAGGCTCCAGGCTTCTGTGGTCTGTAGCCGCCTTGGTGTGTTTGCTTGGCCTTTATTTATTTTTTATTTATTTATTTTTTTTGTTTGCTTGGCCTTTAGCATGGATGGTAAGGCAAGTGGGCAAGGGTATCTGGAGGGTGCAGGTTGCCCCTGTCCCAGTGGAGAAGCTGATCAGTAAGGGATCAAACCAGGTGCCTTTATTAGACAATGTGAAATGGGTGAGTAGGATCTACCGCAAAGCCAGGGGAGGGGGGGAGCTTTTGAGGTGTGTTGACTTAAGGGTTAAACTGGTGGACCAACCATGTCCCTGACAGTGTCTGCTGAACTCTCCTATTGAGCACAAGCTAAACATCAACTCTTGCCTCTTGTGTTACAAGCACTTAAACACTTGACAAGGCAAACTGAATGGTGGCATTTAACGGATTCTGACTCATAGCAATGTCATAGGACATGGTTAGATCTGCTCTTGTGGATTTCTGAAACTAAATATTGCAGGTAGGAGGGTGGGGAGAGCTGTGGTGCTCTGATCGGTTGTCAACCTCCAGGTCCTTTCCACCCAGGAACAACTAATGGCTTGTCTGGGCAGTGAAGTCCCCTGTCCTTACACGTCCTGGACACCACCTGGCAGAAGGTGTGTTGGGTCCCTGAGGCCAAGTTGGGCTGTGCATGCCCTCCCAGGCAAGCGGCCAGCGCTGAGTTGCTTTCTTGATCTGCTGTGAATCTGCTCATGGTGTAGGATGGGCCCCAATCCTGCCCATGAGATTGGCTCCAGCTGGAGTGGTGGGGCTTGCCTGGGTCGTGGGTTTGACCCATTGTCCATGGCCTTCGTTGGGCATGCTGGGAAACACCGTGGTGGGTCACTGAGGGCCCACTGATGGAGATTGTTTGTCTGCAGAGACAACTGAGCTCTAAGTACTTCTGAGCCTTGATCTCCAGTTTGCCCTGGACTTGGCAGTTCTTGCCCTCCACACCCCAAGAAACCCTTGGCTGCACTTCCTTGATATATGGAGGGTGGTCCTCACGGCCCTCTGGACCTGAGAGCAGGGAGGCTATGTGAGGGGAGGACGTGAAGACAGAGCTGTGGTAAATCCCAGGTAGATGAACTTGTCCTTGCAGGCTCTGCTTCCGTAGCTGGGATGAAAAATTAAGCTGGGACATCGGAAGTGGCTTTGAAAGGGCTCTCTGCCACCTCTAGGTAGGATCAAGAGTGAACTTGCGCCATCAAGGCAGACTTGCCTAGCACCCCCACCCCCAGCCTGTTGTACCACGAACATGTTGGCCATGCCTTTGGAGAGGCTGTTCTTGCTGGGGTCACTTCTGTTAACAGCCGTTGTTACCTGGCAAACCGTTTTTGTCTTTTGAAATGAAGGCCCTTATTGGGCATATTTTCCCTCAAAAAGTCTGGTTTGGTTGCAGTTAGAGCCCTTGCTGGGGAACAAAACCCTTAGCTTCCATGTACTGAGCACATTCAGCACAAATAGATCTGCTTGGTCCTTATTTGCCCTCGCCCCTTACCCACGCCCTCAGCACCCTGTGTATGCCTGTTGCTCATTTCAAAATAAGCCAGTTTTTGAACACCTGTGACTGATCCACACTCCCTCCCACAAGTGTTCTCACTGAACTGTTCTGAAGGCTGTAAGGCTTCTCCAACATCACTGTCTCGGATACTGTAGCTAGCCATCAAGTTGTCAGATTTATCCAAATTCACAGGTGCTCCTTCCAACATCTGCGATGGTCTGAGTCCTTTGTTTCGTGGTTCCTGGTCTCACACCTTTGGCTTCATCAGCCACTTTCTTTAATCACTGGAAGTGGATTATGTCGACTTGGCCATGCTGTCCTGTGGCACCAAATCGGGCAATCCAACCTGATTGAAATTCCTCAAGGAGTTTTTTTACTCTTTGTGTCTCGCACATTTCCTCTTAGCTTTACTGCTGGTATCAATTTTCCCTCTTTGGCCTGTGTACTTCTTGCACAAAACACAAAGAAAACCACAACAAGGAGTGTTTTCAGACCCTCAGTACAAGTTCAGTCTGTGGTCGGAGTGGGTGATGAAGCAAGTCACCCATCTGAGGTTAAACTGAACACGTGACACTCTCCCAGTTCAAAACTGACCAGACAGACTGCCGTTGATCCTGTTAAACTTTAGCTTTATCCTTTTTGGTCGTGCCAGGAAAACTGTGGGTCTTACATTTTGTCATCCTCCGAAAGGGGACAAGAATGGGTATAGATTCCAGAGTCACGTCCACAAGTGTTCCAGATCAAGGCTTGGGGTATCCTTGACCTGGGAAATGTTCTAAGTTTAACAAATACCTCTGTTCTTGGGCTACTTGTTTTGAGAGGGACCTGCCTTACATTGATCACCTTGTCCTTTGTGAATTTATGGAGCCCCCTGATGCCACAGTTCCAGTGGCTCTTTGTACTGCTTTGCTTGAATGGTGTCCTTCCTGCACTGCCCAGGCCATGGGAAGAGGAGAACTTGTTGCTCCTTCATTTTCTGCCTCTTCCAGCTTGGTGTCTGGGTGACAGCAGCAGGGCCTCTGACAGATGGACTGTGTGAGGCCTTTCAGATGAGAGGAAGACCTTGAATGAATAGACTTATCGAGGGGGAGAGGTAAGGTCTGTAGGGAACAGGAAGTCAAATGAGGTGCAAGAGGTTCAGGATGTCTGCATGAAAGGTTAGAGCTGGCCCTTTTAAGTCAGAATTGCTAACTTAAAAAAAGGTATGGAGACCACGAGAGCCCCTATTTCAAAAAGGAAGAGAAAATTGGGTTTAATAGAGACCCACTGACAAACTGCGACCGAGTGTGCCGAGGAAAGAGTTAAAGGGCTCTGGTGCCTCAGATGCTTCTCGTTGCTGGAGCCTACATGGAAGGGTCAGCTGGGAGAGACCAGGCCTGGAAGGAGGTGTGAGCCCAGGAGAGTCCCAGTATTTCAGGGAGCGAGCAGGGCTGAGAGGAAAGACAAGAGAATGAGATTCCATAGTACTTGTTTTTCAGTATAAGTTTTATAGACATGATGAATCCCATGCAACTTTCTGCTTGGTGCCCTGAACTCCAATGGGCTGGGCACTAGCTTCAGAGAACTGACATCATTTGGTAAGGTGGGAAGAAGGGCTGAGTAAGCTTTGTAAACAGAAGATAATGTCTGCTTTTGTCTGCTGCCATTGGGCCGAGATCCGTGCCTATGAATAATATGGAAAAGACCCCAAAATACCTTTTCTTCCATAGTTAACATCCAGCTGGACATGGGTGAGGGAAACCTAAAATTGTCCTTTCCTGGCAGGGTCACATGAATCCTTTTGAGTTGGAATCCAGCCACCTACAGATCCATGTAGTTCTGATTGGCAAAGACACGCATATGACTGAAAAAAAAAATTCAAATGACAAAACACGGCATGAAAAACAGAATTATACATATTAACCTGAAAGGTCCCAGGAGTTTGTTAGGCAGGGTTCTTGAGAGAAACAAGCGACACTTGGGTCGGTTTATACAGCGAGATGAAATATAAAAGCTACTTGGTCCAGAGAGCAGTCCAGAGGGTTCAGTTCAACTCACTTGCATGGAACACTTAATATACTGGAATTCCTTCAACTCAAGTCCCTTTGGGCTGTCAGGTCCAAGGTCAAGGAGGCAGAGCAGAGTCTGCCTTCAGGCAGCAAATGGCAGAGTGGTGCTTAGGACTCGCCCGCCTGGGTGGTGCACTATCCAATGAACTCAGCAATGCAAGGGGACAGGATGCACCAGCCTCAAGGTCAAGCGATGTGTATGGAACAGCAGCGTGGTGAAGCAAGTCTCAAAGGAGCTCAAGCTCGAGCAACATGATCCACGGTTTGGCTTGGCTTGGCTTGGCTCACAGGCAGTGTAGCTCACAGCTGAGCCAGAGAACTCGCTAAAGCAGCAGCACCCTTGGGCCACCAGAGAGCAAAAGAGGGGAGGCGGGCCTTGTAGATCAATGTATCACTTTGTCCTGCAATCAGTTGGCAACCTGATTAATCA
>NW_022103925.1:6186308-6187563 GCF_000313985.2 Echinops telfairi
TCTATTAAGGGTTGACACTACAGCCCCAACAATGGGCTTAAAAATTCATGATAGTGATGATGACGCAGGACAGTGGTGGCCATCTTATCAGGTCTTCCTGTTTTTAGCTGCCCCTCTACCAAGCATGTTGTCTTTTTCACATAACTGCAGTCTCCCCTGATAGCATGTGCTTCACACTTTGGTTCCAATTGTCTGACGTTGATGACTGAGTTCTGCCCCATCAGCAAATGAAAACATATTTGCAGGCAAGTCATGGAGTGCCTGCCAACCTGAGAGGAGGCCTGGTGACATACTGGGTATACTTGTCCCTGCGTACAGCAATGCAGGCACTTCAAAACCATCGCCAGCTGCTCCTTCATAGAAAGGTGGGGCCTTTTTACCCTTACCTCTGCCCTGTGGGGTCACTATGAGTTGGCATTGGACAGGATGACAGTGAGTCTCTGACTTTTCTTTTGGTCAATCCAGGGTGGGTGGGGATGGGTAGGAGGCTGATCTGACACATCCAACTGATAGTCATTAGGAATGCAGTATCTGACGATGGGCTGATGCTATGCAAAAGGTTTGCAGTGGCTACTTAGACTGATGCAGACAGACTGTTTGGACAGCCTGTTGGGTCTCTTCGTTTCCTGCAAACCAAATAGTGGGCTGTTTTTTATAGGTACAGAAACTGGGTCATGTGTCAACGAAAGTGTTGCACTGTTTTCTAGGGTGTCTGCCCGCATGGATGTGCTGCACCCGAGCGGCAGAGTCTGACCTTGGGTTAGGGGGCATCATTACTCAGGGGCCCGGGCATACGGAGGTGTATTCTGTGAACGCATTGAGTATGGGGTTGGGTCCACACCAGATGCCTGTGGGTGGGGACACTCAGCTTCAATGGAGGGCAAGGAGGTTCGCCAGTTGGAGGAAGACTGGAAGCGCCACTGGGAGGTGGGGTGGGGGAAGGCCTGAAGTGGTCCTCGAAGTTCACAAAACTGGAAGACCAAGAACCCGATACATATCCCCATATTGTTCCAGGCCTGCTTCGCTCTGTTGACTTGAATGATTCCTTGCAAGCAGTCAGAAAATACCATGTTGCAACGAATGTTGTAAACATTTTCATGTTGACAGGAGATCAATAATTGAGTGAAGAAATTCACACGGCACGATGATGGGAGCAGGGTGGGTGGTTCCCGGCCCCTGCCCCTCACCCTTGGCCCTCTGAAGAAACCTTGGCCAGGACAGGACATCCTGGGGACCACCCTTTCTCCAGGTGCTG
>NW_022103925.1:6207892-6212308 GCF_000313985.2 Echinops telfairi
TGGCCTTTTCTCTCCCCAGTGGCAGTTCTGTGGGTGAGAAACTGCTATATGAGCCCCCAATGAGATGATTTAAAAATGAAAGGAAAAAAGTCTCAGGGGGAAAGATGAGCACTTTCACCTTGCTGATGTCCTTGCTGTGCGTCTGGTGCACCCCCGCTGGACCCCCAAACCTTGCCGAGGCTGAGTTGCAGCTGTTGGTGTACAAGTGATGAAAATGCCAGCCCACGCGGGATCCAGTGTGAGGAGGTCGCATCAGCAGACAGTCCTAGTCTTGGACCAGTGTCTGAGAAACACTTGTACATGGGGCAGCCATCCCCACATCAGCGTGTTGCAAAGCTTTCAAGATAGCCATTGTGAGTGTCTTTACAAGCTGGGATATCAGCCCAATCTTGGATCACTTTCCCATGGCAGTTTTTAAGTGCGCCCTAGTGAGTCAGTCTATTACCGACAGAAATTGAACTTGTCTGTAGTCAGACCTCTCCTGGGCGGCAGAGACCTGTGCTAACAGACCAGTGTGAAATACACGGGAGCAATGCCCAGAGTGCAATAGAACTGTTAGCATAGGGACTTGGGCGTCCATTACACATGCTCAGGGGCTCGAGCCAGGAAGGGGTGGTACACCTAGGTCGGCGTTATACCTGGATTGGCCCATCTAAGCCAGGTGAATCTGATTTTGCCAATGGGGTTGACTACGCCTCCCAACGAGACCCATGAAAAGCCAGAGGTCTTTGCTCTAGCACTCTTTTTCCAGCGGATGCTACACAATATAGCACAGCCGGGCTACAGACCGAAGCCACCAGGCTGTAGTCCTGCAACTGTGCCGAGGACTGTCTGCCTTGTGTTCCATTTACTATAGAACCTGAAACTGCTTCCAACTCTCATAAAACCCACTTGGATCACAATCCAGGCTTTGGCGTGTATTCTTTCTCAAGCGAAGCCAAAAACTGAGGTTGTCTTCCCTCAGAGATCTAACAAAACCCATCTCTTCCTCTTCAGAAAGACTTGTTGGACCCCCAAATGAAAAGCACAACGCAGAGTGTTTACACACCCCGGTGCTGGCGCAATCTGTGGGCCTGAGCTGGCGAAAGTGGGTCACCCGTCTGAGGTGAGGTGCAACTTGTGACACAGTTCTGGGTTCAAAACTGACTCCAACAGGCTTCCGTCGCTCGTGTTAGACTTGAGCTTTGTCTTTTTTAGACAGTTCAGGAAAACTAGATGCATCTTAAATGAGCTCAGAAGTTTAAGAACTCACCTTGGCCTTGTCTCAGGACGTGAGTTTTCATGCGTCTGTGGGCCCTGGCTGCCTTGGGGTGCTTGCTTGTTCTTTATCATGGATGATTGGACGAGAGGCTCAGGAGGGGCGGGTCGTCCCTGTTCCAGTGGTGAAGTTGATCAATAAGGGATCAACTGAGGAATTAGAGAGACCCATTTTTTAGTTTTCACCCGTTGCCCAGTTCACTTAGCTGGGTAAGAAATGGCAAGAGTATTGCATGTGGAGAGGTGGTCTGTGGACCTGCATTCCAAGGGTGTGTGCCATGGGACTGACTCGCAGGAGTGGTGGTCGCTCAGTTGTTGGCGGTTTCTGAGCTCCCCTCAAGCAGGCAGCTTCATGCCAGCCTTTAAAAGCAGCTGTAGGGATGCTCAGACACCTGTCCTCAGGCACCATGATGCCAGTGGCCTTCTCGAGGCTCAGGTGTGCCCTTGTCTCCTGGAGCTCAGCGTGGATGGTGCTCATTCCTGCTAGTTCTGCTGGGAAGAGGGAGTGCAGAGGACAGAGAGACGCTCTGGCTGAGGCCTGGAAGCTCTGTGCTCTTGGCGTCCCAGCGCTGCACACAGCAGTCGTCACTTCTGTGGGAAAGAGTTCATGGGCCTCTTGCTCCACCCCCTCCCCAGTCAATTGCTTTTCTGGCATCCCACTAAATTGTCAGTGTCCCCAGAGATGGAGATAAGCTGCATGTAACCTTCAGTGTCTGATGCGAACACACATGCATTACTGAGACTATCTAGACACAGCGTGAACAGAGCACCAAGTCCCATGATCTGTGATCCAGTGACATTGTTTAAGAATTTCCCTCCTCCCTGTTAATGGGCTGACTCTTTACCTCCCAGTACCTGGTCTCACAGTCCTTGCTCAGAGGTGCTGGAAGAGAGGTAGCGATGTCACACTGGCTGAAATCATCGCTGAACAAAATGAGAATCTACAACAGCAGTAACACCTGAAGCAAGCGCCTCAGAAAGGGCGCACCACCTCCTCCATCGAGGGAGGGAGCTGGCTGTTGGCAAACTGCCCCATCAGTCTGTGCATCCTGTCCTCTCCCCTCAGAAGCAGATGGATTTGGCTGTGATGGACAGGACAGAAGCGTGGTGATCGGACATTTCTTTGAGTGGATGCTCCTATGATTCTCTCTTGTAAGCGAGGGCACTATGATGAAGCAAGGGTGGGGTTCAGGTGGCCCTATGCCTGTGCCAGGCTGTGTAAGCTGCCCCCTCGTGGTCTGAGTCCCTGTGAGAAGGGCTGTGTAGAGCACCAGAGTCCAGTCTCTCACCATGGCAGGGCGGTTGTCCATGGAACTGCATCTCTGACTTGGAGGGTAGTTTGCAAGAAAGGTCCGCATCCTGCTTTTAATCTCCCACCTGACTGTCCCAGTAAGTTAAGCTCATTGCCCGCACACTCTCCCACCTTCCATCTTTCAAGATGCTGTTCAGGAGCGCACAATGCTTAAATCAGCTCTTAAGAATTGCCCATGGATTCCCTTGGGAGCCCCAGAGCAGGCCTGTTGTACTGCTGATGCCCAGGATCCTGTGGGACATACTTTGATTATGCATGGTACCCGCGTAAGGCCCAGAAGTTGGGGTTTCACCAAAAGGGGTGAAAAGGGGTCTGGGAGAAGGTGAATTTTCAATGTGGCTCTTCTAGCCAGTCTTTTCCTTGGTATTTGGATAATTTGGCACAGCAATGGGGGAGAGCTAGGAACAATTGTGATGGTGCAAGACCCCGGGCTGTGTTTCCTTCTGTTGTGTTCAGGGATGGCATGGATTAGAACTGAGTCAATGACAATAACAAGCTCGGATATAAGAGTGGCTGTTTGTTTTTTGACTATGTCATTTCATTACCTTATGTGCAAGGTTTCTGTTGGAAAAAATGGTTCTAGTGATAGGTTTGTGCCAACTAAGCCAATAGGAACATGTGGGTGGGATTTAATCAGCTCAGCCTGATTGTAGGACAACTGAATAAAGACAGCTGGCATTCCATCCCCTCTTTCTCTCTGGTGATCAGACCAGAGCACAGCTGCTTTAGCTTGTTCTGCTTCAACCTGTGCTACGTCACCTATGGCAAAGCCCCACCTATAGATCTTGTCACAAGAGCTTGAGCCTCCTGTCGCTGTGCTTTGAGTCTGAGATCCCATTAGGGCCAGCCTCACTAAGCTCCTGAGTTACTGATAGTTGGCTGATCCACCATGCTGTCTAGTGCCTTCAGGCAGACTCTTCTTGCCTTGCCTCTGGAAAAACTTCACTGTCTGCTTCCTTGAGCTTGGACCCAGCAGCCCACATGTATCGAAGGACTTTTAGTATATTAACTGTTCCATGCAAGTGAGTTGAATTCTGAGCACTCTGTGCTACTGTGCAGACTAATGAGCTGTTTATTTCTTATCGCTGTACAAATCTTATTTATATATAACATAAAATCCTAAGGGTCCTGGTTTTGTTTCTCGAGAGGACCCTGCCTAATGCAGTTGATACCAGGAGTGGTTCTAGGAACAAGATAACCAATAAGGGTTCCCTGAATTGGTTAACCAGCCTGATTGGGCCTCACAGTTCTGAGAATGCAGCCTCTACCCCTAAATGCATGGCTAAGTCTGCCAATCTTACTAGAGAGGGAGGAGTTCATCCATGGTGTGAAGTGGCAAAGTTAATATCCACAATGTCACCATCAATAGATGAAGTGCTGGTGAGAGAAGCGGCTCTGGGTGATCTCGTGTTTGATGTTGTCCAGCAGTTTTGTCGGATGAGGATGAGGAAGATTGCTGTTTCCCCCTCTAAATAACTACCACCAGGAAATTTTGGCTGCAGAAATCCTGATTTCACCTAATTAGCTGACTATTAACGATACCAGGTCCCTTTTGACTTGGCTTCCAACTTATTTCACGAACAGTCTGAATAAGTTTTGAAATCTTTACTTCCAAAAAAAGATAACTCACTGTGGTCTAGTAGATGCTGACTCACAGTGGCCCTAAAAGAAAGAGTAGTTCTGAAATGGTTAAAACAGGTAGGCAGCAGCTGTTTGTGAGCTGCTAACTTTGCCCACCACGTACTCAATCTGCCTCACATGGCTCGTAGCTTACGAATTTCAGACTTTGTGAACCTTCTTGCCTAGGAAGCAGCCAGCTATTGAGTCCACTGTTGGCAGAGCTTCCA
>NW_022103925.1:6212408-6221830 GCF_000313985.2 Echinops telfairi
TAAGGCAGAAGTGTACCACGAAGGGCTTTCTTCCACCGCTACGGGTAACCTGTGTTGAAGCAAAAATGCCTTTTTTCTCCTCATACCCTGTAATGGCTTCTAATAACGGCCTTCTCAGGTCCTTCAGTTACTGGACTCCCATTTCCTAAATGCCGCCCTAGGCTTAAGGCTCCAACACCAGGAGGGTCCCCTACTCCTTCCACTGGCCTTGATGGCATCCTCCGTGCAGATCTCCCTGGCTAGTGTGCACATGCCCTTCATTCAGCAGACTTATCAGTAAGTGTCTCCTGCTCCTACCTGCCTTTTTAAAAACGGCAACCTCCTTACTCCCACCTCTCGGATGTTAATGGCTATGTACAGTTGGTGCTTGGCCCAGCCTCAAGCCAGATGACCTGCCTGGTTTCTCATGAAACACTATGAAGACTGAGCTTGAAAGGGACCTTTAAAAATGGTGGCCCTTGTAGGAAAACCCGAATTCCCCCAGCGATAACAAAATGGGGGAGGGAAGCGGGAAGGGCAGTTACTGGTTGGAAGAACTAGTCTTGTGGGGCAGGGATTCAAGAGGTTTTTTTAAACTCCCAACAAAGAGGGAAGTGACATAACTGGGCTTTTACTGTGCAGCTGATCGCACACAGTTCTGCTCGGACACTTCTACAAAAGAGAGATTGCAAGACAACGTGGGATTTCAAGGGAAACAAATCTTGGGGTGCCGGGCAAACCTATTTTCCACTTTCAGAGGGGACTTGGGGTGGGAGAGTGGGTTGCTGTAAAAGGCTGACAGTACAGCTGCAGCTTTTCAAGCTCCTGCACCGCTTGAGCTGGCTGCCTGCCACATGCGGGGCTGTGCTCACCTGGGTACAGAGTTGACTGGTGTTAGTGAAGTCCTGTTGGCTCCTGAGGGGCCAGTTTACTAGTATGCCCTGGGACACAAGGGGGTGTTCCAAAAGTTTGAGGGGTTCTTGAGGTCAGTGAAAGTAACCTTCCCTGGTAAAGGGGGAGGGTGGGGGGGGCAGATGGCTATTGGCCTTTATTTATTCAGCAGTAAACACTAGGATGCATGGCATGCATAGGCTTCATTTCTGGCTAGCAGTTAGTTGTGTGGCAAATACTAACTGGCACAAGGGATGGGGTGAGAGAAATTTTCTACAGAACAAACAAAAAAAGCTCAACTGTCCTTGAGTCCAAAAGGGTACATCAAACCTTGTGTGTTTCAAAGTCAATTTCAGGAGACTGGAAATAAACATACTGTGTCCTCAGTGCTGACTTAGAGACTCTCACAGCAGGTGGAACTAACTGCCTATGGTTCCAGAACTGGTGAAGAGGAGTAGAACCTCTCCCAGCCCCACCCCTGGTCTGTCTTACATGCAGAGGGGCTGTTTAACAGTTTCAGACCTTGTGAATCAAAGCTCAATGGGTCCTCACCATGGCACCAAAGAGAGGGGGCTCCCTTATGGGTAATGAAAGCCTTTCTTGCCTCTGGGAGGGGTGGGTGGTGTGGGCACTGACAAGTTTGAACTTCCTCCTAGTAGTTAGCCCAATACTTAACCCATTAGTCCACCAAGGCTTCTGTCAGTTTCCAGGTCTGAGTAACAGGAGTCTCAGGTACAGCAGGTCTGTCGGTCTGTCAGGTGCATCTCCCAGATGACTGCAGCTGGTGTTATTATTAGCTGTATGCCTTAGCTAGCATTTAAATCCAGCTTGGCCTACAGCTGCCCCTGGTCTATAAGCCCCACATCCTGGAATGTCTGATTGCCTCTGGGGTGCCTGTAGAATGTCTCCCCCTTGGAGTTGAGTGGACCCCACTCAGTGAAAGGCCACAAGATGGGGTACAACCAGGGCTTCCGTTGGTGAAGGTGCTCTGTGGTCAGCTCCAAGCAGTGCAGACCGCTTCTCCTTGTCTCCTGGAATTGGTCCCCAAGACACCATGAAGGGGTTTCTGGAGAAATGGGGTCCAGAATGCTTATGGGATTTCCTCATAAGCTTCTTGCAGCACCCCCTTGAGGCCAGCCAGCCCTGTTGTGGCAAGGTGCCACACACTTACAGTTATGCTTTGATGAACCCCCTGCCCCGCCCCACTAGGTTCTCTTCTCTGACTGACATCTACTAGTGGCCACTTCATCCACCTCAGGCCCTCTTGTTCTGTGAGGGAAACCTGCGTGTGAGAGGAACGTTCCATGCCTGTAGCTTTCACATCTGTGGTACTGATTCCATTCCAGGAGCTGCTGCTGTATGTATACCCCTTCCCCCAAATTGGTCTTGACGCCTACAAGACTGGGAGAGAAACCCAATGTGAACTCTAACGCTGCTCCCTGAGTCTGGGCTCTGGCCTGTGAGTCAGTTGTATGCAGCTTGGCATACTCTCAGGCTCTCATCTCACTGTTCTCTGCCCCACATCCCATCGCCTTGGCAAATGGCTACAGGCCCTTGGAGGGCAAAGTGCATGATGACCTTGAGCCCATGTTACAGGGGTGCATCTGAATGACCTCACTGCCATTGAGTCTGTCCACTAGCTCAGTGGAGTGGCTGGAGGGCAAAGGGGGTGGGAGACATTCCAGCAGGGCCTCTCTCTCCAGTCCTTGGGTGCCCCTGGGGCTTGGGAAGAGCCCTTCCAGACACTGGGAGAAACATTTTGGGAAGTAGGAAAGGAGAGGTGGGTGTTCTCCTAACCAGTAATCCCTTACAACTCTAGATTTTAATAGCCATTGAAATGGCTACACAGAACTCGGGCTTATTAAGATTTATGCTCAGAGGTGGAATTGTTCATCAGGACCTGTTATAATGCTCTCTGGGGGCTGCTAATAAGTGCTCCGAGGGCATGCCACTGTTGTAAGCCTCAGGCTGCAGGCAGGCAGCTTGAACTGAAGCTCTCTGAATTAAGTGAGCAGAAGTACCCCACTCTAGTAAGCCGGGGCCTGAAGTCAAAGGACCAACCACTCCCATGGGTCAGCACACCCACCTCCCCAAGTTAAATACCTGGTGGAACCTCACACCACAAACTTGCTGGGAATTGGGAAGGCCATCACTCTGTTCCATGCTGGTTGCTGGGTGCAAGACTGTTACTGTGGTGTTCAGTCTGTGTTCTGGATCCAGGAGGTTCACTGCGAAAGGCTCTTGGCTCTAGAGGATGGGTGAACAGCCATCCCTGGCTCTGGCTGCTAATGAGGGCTTGGGGAATCCTGTCAGATCTTCCATTCCTTCTCATGCACACCCACGCAGGGCAAGGTCCTTTGTAGAGAGTTACAGAGCCACATTCTTTGCAAGGGGATCCTTGCTGACACTGGTCAAGGCCCTGAAGAGTCTTAGAGGAGAAATCCTTACAGTCAGCCTCAGGAATAGCTGCTTTGTTCCCGTCACTTAATAAGCACCCACCTCGCCCAGAATCCTGGCTGTGCCCTGTCCCCTTTAGGAAACTGGAATCCAAGGTTGCTCACTGAAGGAACCAGGGAAGGAGTATGCAAGAAGCGAGTTGAGTGCAGAGGTCAACTGAGGGGCAGGCAGAGGGGGACACAGAAGAGTTGGATGGAAGACTGGGTCGTAGAATTCCTGACACCTCTCAAAAGTAAAACAGGTTTGTTGGAGGTTTAAGAGCAGGTAAACGGGGTCTCTTGGCCTGTGAAAATGAACGTGAAGGCCTCTGAAGCAAGCAATGAGACTCACAGTTTGGGAGGCCCTAAGATGTGGTCCGGTGGCCTGATTTGATGTGCTCAGAAGGCCAACTGTTAAAGAGATTGAGCTGTGGGTAGACCAGGGGGACCTCCACTAGGGGTCGGGGTAGGGTGTGGACCACAAGACCAAATGGCTGGTGGGATGGGCCGAGTGCATGTCCTGAAAAGGCGTCCTCTGACTTGTTTTCTCCTGGGATCCCACTGTCAAGTAAGCAGCTGCTCCTGCTGGGCATAAGGCTTTCTCCCATCCAGGTTATGGAATTCTGCACCTGCTTTTGATGAGTTCTTCTTTGAACATGCTGATGCCACCAAGGTCACTAGCTTCTAGGGGCTCATTTTGAAGGCTAAACACAGTCATAAAACTTCAAAGGAGGTCCTCAGGACTGGGCCAGGGTCCATACCTGCCAAATAATCAGGACCTTGTCTAGGTGCTCCCTTGGGTGCCTTCCTGACAAACTGATCACTGCAGGGGCAACAGGGATGGCATTTCCAAGTGAACGTGGGTGGTGACTAGATGGATCTCCCATCAGCAGACTGATGGGAGCTGGTAGTGAGGGCGGACAAGGAAGAGCATCTCTCTGGGGAAGGCATTTCATCCCATCAAAGGGGATTCTCAGAGTGGGACCACAGGGCGGCCCTGCTCATCTAACTCCTTGGGACCCTAGGCCCTGATGGGAAGGAAGGGGGGGCAGGAGCTAGGTCCCCAACACGTGAACAGGTCCTTAGGAGTAACTCTGTGATTGTGGGAAATAATAGGGGCACAGGGGCTCCTGATCCCATGTCAGGACTGTGAGTGTGTTTTCCAATGGGCATCTGTAATAGGGCTTACACATATAAGGTACACACATCAAACAGCTAACACCTTACACAGTCAATAGGTAATGTCATAAGCAGGTAACATAATAAATGAGAAATGAGGTGTGGGTTAGCATCTTGACCTAGGACACCCCTGAGCCCTCCCCAGGGCTTGCTGCATTTTACAGGTGGGTTAGCTATAGAACCTGAGTGGTCTTGCCTACAGATGAGCTCCAGGCACAGGGAATAGCCAGATGCACAAATGATTCATCTTATATGGTAGCTCCTTTATGGGGGGTTATTGGGAGGCATTGTGTCCAGTCATGAGAACATATATTATTTCATAACTATGAGGGTCTTCCCCCACCTTAGTCGGCTTTCTAGACCACTAATTATGATCACAGAGTATTTAGCTGCATTATGTTCTCATCCAGTCCCTCCATGAGAACCAGGGAAGTTTTTTCTAGATTTCAAAGCTTCTCTTTGAAAAACAAGTGGACTCTTTTTATAACTGTCTAGTTTGGGAGGGGTCTGGAGGCTGCTCCATGTACTGAAATGCACTATCCCCCCCGCCAAGAATTTGCTGCCTACAGAAAGAATTGCCTCTCTAAGTCAGGGGAAGGCCTTGCCTAGGGTCTGTTGCAATTGATATTGGATGTGCCTTTAACTCCAAATAAACTATATGTGAGCTCCTGAAGACAGTGGCATTGGTTATCCACAGGGGGAAAGGGCAGCTTTGGACCAATCTGGGGACACTACCTTTGAGTGGAGACATTGACCGAGTGTCGCAGTTTTATTGAGAACACGTCCTGGAGGTGTACCTGACTCCCTTTAAGGGAGGGCAGGCCTGGGCGCCACCCCAAGTATCCTGTGGAACATTTTCAGTACCGCGTGGGGGGAGGAACGATGACTGGCTGAGAGTATACTTACTACTCGGCACACTTTGGGCAGAGGAGTTCATGGTCTGGGGGCCCGCCCTGCATGATTGACTCTGATGGAGATGGTTGCTACGCTTTCTTCAGTTCTCATGACAGCTGTTTGGAACCAAGACCCCACCCCCTAAACCTCTTGAGTTCATAGGCAAGATGGGAGTACAAACAGTGCGGGCCCAAGGTGTGCGCAGCATCATACTCCCTAGAGGGAACTTGAAAGCTCGGGTAGCCTGGTTGTGACAAGGTTGCTGGCGAGTCCTCTGCTGAGAGCCGAGCTCCAAATGGGCTAGGAGGCCATGGAGGACCTGAGGGGGTGGAAACTGGGGAATCAATCCAGTGCAGGAGTGTTCCTGAAGGGGCGCTGCTGAGGGGACACAAAACAACTGATTGCTTGGGGTCTCTGGAAGTAGAGAGCTTCAAGATTTCATCTGAATATCTCAGGTTGACTGCGGCAGCCAATGACCCTTTCCCCCGGCTGGGTGGAGCACATGTTAATCTTCCCGTGACCCTTTGGGGGGCTGTGCATGTTTGCAGTACAATATCTTTGGTGGTTCCTGTAATTCCATGTAGGCATTTCTAGGAATCCTGAGCACAAGGAGAAAGCCTAGTCCACACTCAGGAGGAGGTGCAGGCTGGCAGCATTTGGAGCACTACAAGCAGTTGATGCATCAGGGAAATGAAGCCGATAGGACGGGAGACGTCCCTTCCCCAGTGATTGCAGGAGAAAAGTGGAGAGTGAGCCTGAGACCCGGGTTTCCTCTTGGTCCCCTAGTTCGACAGCCTTTGGACACACCCCCTCTGTTGGAGACCACGGTCTTGGGCCTCCAGTGGGGCAAAGTGTCCTTCCCTTCTTGTTGCCCTCTTCATGCTGACTTATCCTGATGGTTGTCTTGGGACGGCTCCTACTCTGATGCCTGTGAAGTCTTAAGCAATAGGAGGTGTGCAGAGCAGAACCGTATCGACAATAGAAAACCACTCTAGAGGCAAAGGACAGTGTGAAGAGGTGCGTAGCAGAGACCCCAAGCAATGCTGCCAAAGTCTCCACCCATCAAATTTAGGTGGTCATGGCGCCCATCTACTCTTCTGGCAATTACTTCAAGGAGGGAAAGACTCACTCAAAATAACTTGGAAGGAAAGTGCATTGCAAGTAGGGGTGGACTATGATGAATCAGGTGTGCATGACTGGCCTTCAAAAGACCTGGACGTTGCTGACAGGGTCTGCGGTGGGGAAGAGGGCACCGTTACTATGGGCTGTCACACGTATGTAAGCTCTGCAGCCAGTTCTTACGGTTTGAGTCCCGTCAGGCTGTTGCTCAATCTCAAGGCCACCTCAAGTCATGGGGCCTCGATCTCCGTGTTGCCCTCGTGGTTGATCCAGGCCACTTGCTCCCTGCCATGATGGCTTCCACTAACTTTTGGGGGCTTGCTTATAAACCCACCCTAGCCCTGTTCTCAAATGACAAAACTGCTAATCACTGACATGTCTTTTAAGGGGACATCCTTGAACCTCCTGTCCTGGCAGGTAGCCACCTGGGCTGACCATTGCCATAACACCCCCTGCTTCCCACTAGGTCTGTGTCTCATCATTAACCCCTTGGTCTGTGGCCACCCAAGACGTGCCTCACTCACGTCTCTCTAGTAAACTCCTTGGCTGCAACTCTGAAGTCGGTTCACAGACAGGGATGTGGAGGGGAGGAGGTGTGGCAATGCTAGGAGGGTGGAGGGAGCCAGCACCACTGTCTTAACCTTCCATAAACAGGAACCTGGCCTAGAGACCCCAGCAGGGGGCCTGTGTCCCTCAGGTCATCTCTCCAAGGTTCCCAGAAGCTTGTTGCATTGAAGGGAGGCTGTGATGTTTTGGGGAGAGATAGCCTCTTGGAAGTACACGTGGGAGACAATGGCAGTGGGGTCAGAAGTCACCCCGTAGAGAGTTCTGAATGCTTCTGGGTGCCTTCAACAGCGACATACAGGTGTGCGCAGACAGGGTTGGCATGATGCCCACGTGGTCAGCATTTTCTGTTAAGGGTGCCATAGAGTTGCTTTTACTCCAGCAACCCATGCACACAACAGAACAAAGACCACCCACCGAGATCTGTCCTATGCCATCCGCACAACTGTCCTTATGCTTGAGCCCATGGTTGTAGCCACTGTCTATCCAGCCTTGTTTGGAAGACTTTCCTCTTGTCCTTTACTCCTCTACCAAGCTTGATGTCCCACAGGGACTGGTCTCCTGGCATGACCAAAGCACAGGAGAACCTTGGGCATCCTTGCCTCGAAAGAGTGCTCTCTGGCTGTACTTCTTTCAAGACAGAGGTTTGGCCTTTTGGCATTCTGTGTGCTTTTGAGAATCTTTGCAGGCCCCGTGATTGATATGCATCAAAGCTTCATCGCTCTACATGTCCAACTCTCCACGTGCATTAGAGGGGATGGAAAACACCATACCCTGGCTGAGGTCAGGCACACCTCAGTCCTCAAAGTTGATTTGATTTTTAAATACTTTAAGGAGGTCAATGTCAGCAGCTTTTTAGATCATGAGTCTCGGGTTGTCAATAGTGCACCAGTTGATCAGAACTGCTAGTCTTGGACTCCTCCAGGCTAGTTGTAAGTGGGCCATGTACTGGGCAGTCAGAGGCTGCAAAAGTTCGACTTTACGACAAGTCCATGGATTTCAGGATGGAATCCTTACGAGGGGAGGTGGGCTGGGAAGGGGCTGGAACTGAGTTTCGTTGGCATGCTACCCTGACTTAGGCCTTCCATCTAGTCCTTTAAGAAGAATGCCAAATATCTAGGTTTCCCTTTCTGCAGAAAGAGTGCCCTCGGTATTTCAGAAAGTTGAGTTCGAGTTCCACACAACCTTGGTGGTTGCCTGCAAATGATTTGGGGTTGTGTTCTAGTCAGAACTCTTTCTAGTCCTCGTGCCCCACTAAGTGTTGGTCCACATGGGTTGGATGCCAGCTCAGTGTTCCGGATGTCGGTTTGTCTGCAGGCTGTGATGTCTCACATGCAACTTGAAAGGCACAAGGAAGCAGCCCAGGACTGCAGGCAGGAAGGGTGAGGCCAGTTGTCCCTGGACAGACTTCTTGGCACCATCAGAAATCCGGTTCTCAGACCCTGATGACAGTGGGCATCATGGTCAGCAGTAGCACTTCTGGTCAGCCCAGAGTCCATCTGGGTGACCTCAGCAGAACATGGAAGTCCAGTCCCCAAGGCGGCCTCCCCACTGGGCACACTGCTCAAGGAGGAAAAGTGTGGCCATGTGTATCTCTGGGTGTGGAGAACCTGTGGTGTGTGCTATACCTTCTAGAATGCTCTGTGGTGTTTGAGGTCCTGCCCTGCTGTGTAGGTGTTGTTCACACGAAATGGCCAGTTTGGACTTCTTATCACAGGAACTTTTTCCGAGTGTATGTGGGGGGCGGAGTGGATGACGGGTTCCCCCTCTCCTGGCTCTGTCCTCACACAATGACCTTGTCTGCGACAGGCAGGTGTGAGCCACAAGGCTATGATGGCCTAACCTTTGCAGGCAGTAAATGCAGCCATGGCTTAAGGACTGTGTTCTTGGGAAGAATCCTGATTTTGAGGGTTTTCATTTAAATTGCTCCTCTGCTCTAGATAGCACTTCTAATCTATTTAAAAGATCTGAGGATAATCACCCTGCAATTTGGTGATTAGAAATCATCGTTATGGGGTGAAGATGGGGACTCAAGTTGTGGGGGGATCTTTTCCTGCACATACATGGCTCATTTTTTTTTTGGTGATGACTACCCTGTCTGAGAATGCACCTGGGAGATGGTTTGTAGAGAAGTACAGGATGGGTCTGTTTATTTCCTGCCTTCAGGGTGGTCCACCTGGGAGGAATGCATTCACTGATGGACTCTGGGTGGTTGAAAGCTCTCACGGAGAGCAGGGTGGGGATCAGAGTCTGGAAGAGGGGAAGGATTTTCCACTGAATCACCAGAAGTCTGATTTCCCCACACGGGATGAGGACAGAGACGGTACCCTGGCCAACAGGAAGGCTTCTGCTCTGGGCAGC
>NW_022103925.1:6222945-6225051 GCF_000313985.2 Echinops telfairi
GGGAGTTAGAAGGAAAGAGCTCATGACACAATGAGGGGACAGATGCCGCATGCCCTTCACAGCTGTGCAGAAACGGGGGTTGAGAAATGTTGGTGGATGACACCCACTTGTGCCCCACACCACTCAGCGCAAATGTCCCCTTGACTGGGGTAGGACAAGTGCAGTGATTCCTGTTAACAAAAGTATTGTGGCTGAGTTGTGAAATCCCTTTGTGGACTGAGGACTATACTCTTCCCACCCCACAGTGTGACTGAGGCATTATGTCTATCTACTTGGAAATACATTGCTTGCACTGGCTTACTCCCTAGTGGCTGAAGGGTGGTTGACCTGGCTCAAGTGTCTGCTGGTTCTGTCCACAGCTGAACGTGTTCTAAGGACTGGACATTCCCGGTGCATGTTCACATTGAAGGAGGCTTGTTTGGGACAGAAGGTGGAAAGCTGGGGCTAATGTCTTTGGCACTTGTTTGTCCCCAACAGGCTGAGAGAGGAGTGCTCTCACATGCCTTTCAGATGCAAGGTGGCTTCTTGGGGATTTTGAGGTGGGCATGGTGGATGATGGGGGCAGGCAGGACCTTAAACACAACGGTCCAGTCCACAAAGCATCCTCCTTCCCGAGCTGGGTGTTGAGTGAAAGACACACCCATGGGTGCTCCTGAGTACCGGGAAATGGCTGCTTGCTCTACGGTACAGGACTGAACCCTTCGATGTCTGTAGGTAGTGAGTCCCAGGGATTGGCCCTATTTTGTCTGTGTTTCCTCATGAGCATTTATACAGAAAGTATTGATCTTCAATCCCTGAGATACTGACTCTAGGTCTTAGAAACATTTCTTGTGATGGGAGTACTCAATGCCTGTTTCTTTAAAGGTGGTCTTGCCCTCCCATGGACTGTGTTGAGAGCGTGTTCCTGTGGCTCTCCTGTCAATCAAGAGAAGGCCTTTATTGAGAAATACTGACTTGGACAACCCCAATGTGGCGAGCGATGTGTCCTCCTGGGTTGGTGACCTTTTGCACTGAGGAATGTCTTCTGGGCTGAGAGGGCTCTGCTGTGTGTGCTGGAGAAACAAACCACAGGGGGAGCTCGGGGAAAAGCAGGGAAGGTGGTGCCAGCTGTCCATGAGCTTCACACACTGAGTGCCTTGGGTGTCAGTTTAGACAGTCCTGAGGACGACACTCGTCCAGATTCACTGCAGTCCCTCCTCCTGGGTACTCCAGAGGTCCAAATCCCAAAAGTTGTGACCATGTGGGGAGGGCCTTGGCTTGTCCTTGTCTAACGTGATCTGCAGTGACCAACAAACTCAAAAGGCTTCCTGTCCACTTTCCTTGGACTGATTGCCATGTAGGCTCCTGTGAGTTGAACGTGGGGATTACCTTGACACTTAACCTTGGGCTGCTTACACCCTGGGAGGGAAAAGCATTCCGGGGAGGGACAGGTGGGCATGGGGGTGTCTTTTAGCACAAAGATCTTCAGTCTTTACTACTGCTATCCCAATTACGTCTTATTCTGGACGCTCAACCTGGTCACCAGGAAGTCCAGTGTGCTGCAAATTTACTGGGGGCCAAGACTACTACAAAGAGGTTCCTTGGTAGATGTTTGATTTTTAAATATTCCCATGGAGGCAATCATTGGCTTCCCCCACCCTCATCCTGCCCAACACCCCCAAGAATGGGCTACTGCAACTTCAAGTAGTAAAATCCCAGCAGTTGCTTCTAGACAAGCTATATTCAGGAAGAAATGACGTTTGAAGGGGAAAATGGAAAAGTGGGTGTGCAGTGCAACCTGATGAATCCCACATGTTCCTCTTGGCTATGAGGACACACACAATAAAACATCACATTGGCAGAACCCACGATGAGACATACATAGTAAAGGGGTCTCCAAAGTCTACACCAGAATAGTGACTCAATGGGTCAACTAACACAATGGAAGTTTCAGTTTTTAGTTTTTAGTTTTCACCTGTTGCCCAGTTCACTTAGCTGGGTAAGAAATGGCAAGAGTATTGGATGTGGAGAGGTGGTCTGTGGACCTGCATTCCAAGGGTGTGTGCTATGGAACTGACTCGCAGGAGTGGTGGTCGCTCAGTTGTTGGCGGTTTCTGAGGTCCCCTC
>NW_022103925.1:6225151-6226258 GCF_000313985.2 Echinops telfairi
TGTAAAAGGCTGACAGTACAGCTGCAGCTTTTCAAGCTCCTGCACCGCTTGAGCTGGCTGCCTGCCACATGCGGGGCTGTGCTCACCTGGGTACAGAGTTGACGGGTGTTAGCGCATTCCTGTTGGCTCCTGAGGGGCCAGTTTACTTGTATGCCCTGGGACACAAGGGGGTGCTCCAAAAGTTGCAGGGGTCCTCGAGGTCAGTGAAAGTAACCTTCCCTGGAAAAGGGGGGAGCGGGGGGTGGTTGGCTACTGGCCTTTATTTAGCAGTAAACACTAGGATGCATGGCCTGTATAGGTTTCATTAACTGCTAGCCAGAAGTTGTGTGGCAAATACTAGCTGGTACAAGGGATGGGGAGAGGGAAGTCTTCTACAGAACAAACCAAAAAGTCTCTGCTGCCCTTGAGTCCGAGGGGTAAATCAAACCTTGTGTGTTCCAAAGTTAATTTTAGGAGACTGGAAATAAACATACTGTGTCCTCAGTGCAGACTTAAGAGACTCCCACAGCGGGTGGAACTAACTGCCTATGTTTCCAGAACTGTTGTAGAGGAGTAGAACCTCTCTCAGCCCCACCCCTGGTCTGTCTTACATGCAGAGGGGCTGTTTAACAGTTTCAGACTTTGTGGATCAAAGCTCAATGGGTCCTCACCATGGCACCAAAGAGAGGGGGCTCCCTTATGGGTAGTGAAAGCCTTTCTTGCCACTGGGAAGGGGTGGGTTGTGTGGGCAATGACAGGTTTGAACTGTCTCCTAGTAATTAGCCCAATACATAACCCACTACTCCACCAAGGCTGCTTTGGCTCAGAACCAAGTGCATCAGCAAGTGTTCAATGGACGAATTGGGCCTATAGCAGAGGTGGGGGTAGTGCTCTTGAGGTATTGACTTTTACCGGTTACAGTCCTTAGCTGCGCTTGAGAAAGAATTCACTCTGAAGCCTGGATTGTGATCCGGGTGATTTTTTTTTAATTCAACAGTGAGATTAATTTATTGAAGGACAGGGTTCATAGAGCTCTATTTAAAAAAAATCAAAGGTCAAAAGTCTTGATGAAAACTATATGTACATTTGAAGCTCGAGAGTGTAAACCCCTTCTCGACAAACCCCATT
>NW_022103925.1:6227906-6229058 GCF_000313985.2 Echinops telfairi
TAATGCAATTACAACAAGTGGGCAGGCTTAATGCTGTATCTCCATTGCGATCAGTGTCTCTGAACCAGAGAACGATGAAAAATGGGAGTAGATGCCAACTCACGGCAAGACTATAGGACAGGACAGAATGTGCCAGTTTTATTAAAGCAGTAAATTCAAAAGAAGCCCAGGTGCAGCATAGATAAAATGCACTTCCATGCCAGGGAAACAGGGGAGGAAAGGTGGTAGATGGTCAACTGATAAGTTCTGTTTATCCTTGTCCTTTTACTTTATACATTCTTTTTCAAATTGATCTGCCCTCTCTTTTGCTGTGGGTCAGCATGTCTACAATGCTTCAGAGTTCTCTAGTGTCCTGTCTTGCCTTGGGATTTCCACGAAGGGCCTGCCTGCTCAATGTTAAAGTGTTCACCAGGCTAGCTGTGAGACCTTTGTCCAACTTGGCCAGGGCAGGAGCCAGTGTTCTGTCCCTGTCATGACATGGCCCTCCTGCTGGATACTTGCTGTCATAAAACGTCACTAAAAGGATGTCAATAATTGTCATGCAGCATGTGGCTGCAGTCTTAAGGGCTTGCCATTAAGGGGCCATCTGTCAGCTACATCCCCACGGAAGCACACCTGACTGATTCAAGGACTGGCCTAGAGATGAAAATCTTAGAATCTTAGAATCTTAGACATCCCAGCCTCAGCAGGAGACCAAACCTCAGCGAACTTGCAAAAGCCCAGCCTCTGTTGTGGCTGCAGTGAGTTGGACTAACCAAGTAAAGGCTCAGAAGCCTGTTGATACCAAACCCGTGATTAGTTGTGGGGGGCTGGCTTCTCCCCCATACACAATGAAGCTTACTCCGTGTGCATCGGGATACTGACATTCTTGTTGGTAACCAAACTGGCCGTCCCACCGAGATGATTCATAACAAACTCCCAAGTTCCAGCTTTACGGTGGACGAGAACTGCCCCTGTTGGTTCCCCAGAGAGAAGCTCTTGATGGGAGTAGAAAGCCCTCTCTTCCCCAGCAGCTGGTAGCTTTCAACTGGCTGACCCTGAGATGTAGCAGGAACCTGACCCTAAGTTTAGATGGATAACTGAAGGTTGTGGTCAGTTTCACAAGCAATGTAGGGACCACCTTCTTTGCACAACCTTTTGAATTCGGTGGCT
>NW_022103925.1:6229158-6230393 GCF_000313985.2 Echinops telfairi
TTCCTCTTTCGCCCAGGGAGTAAGCTGGTGTGATTAGTTTGAACAGACAAGTCTTGACACTAGCATAGAAGTCCAGTGTGTAAATGACAGCACACCAGGGCTCAAGCCTGGATGGCGGGGCGTGGGGTGGGGTGGGGAGTACAATAGGGTGATTCCCTGGACTGTATGTGGAGGGGGTGTCGGGGGCACAGTTAGTGGCAGGAGCCCAGTGAGCCGCCCTTGCCATCCTACAAGGGGATGCTGATGGAAATGCTTACGGCCAGCAGGGTAACTGGTTTTCAAATGCTTGTGAATTTTGAAGGGCCTGCTGCTTGCTGTGAAGAAAGCCACAAAGTTTTCTGCCACACAGATTTCTGTACTTGCAGAACTCTGGGTGTTCCCAGTACAAGGGGAAGTGGCAGGTTGGCCTGACGGCCTTCCAGGGTGTTTGCACTGGCTTAGGACCCCTTCAACCCAAGACAAAAGGACACTGTGGGTGCCCACAGCAAAGAGCCATTTTGATGGGTGATGCCAACCATCCTCTGCTTATAACACTGAACAAGTTGAGCAGCTGGTTCTCCCAGGTCCTCCCTGACTCTAGGCAGGCCTGGGGGTGATGTCGCCTTGCTTTCCTGAAAAAACCCTCGCTGGGTGATCCCACCATGTTGAGATCCTCCCGAGGGAAGCTTAGGTCCCTTCCAGTGTTGACTGGGGTTTTAGAACAAAATATAAAGGAAGGATGTGGCCTGCAGGTGGACTGGTGGGCAAGGTTATCCGGTGACTCACTACTAGGACAGTCCTTGCTTACCCTCCAGAGCCATGCGCATGAGGAGGAGTAGAAATCCCTAGGTGCCATTTCCTGGCCTTTTCTCTCCCCAGTGGCAGTTCTGTGGGTGAGAAACTGCTATATGAGCCCCCAATGAAATGATTTAAAAATGAAAGGAAAAAAGGCTCAGGGCGAAAGATGAGCGCTTTTACCTTGCTGATGTCCTTGCTGTGCGTCTGGTGCACCCCCGCTGGACCCCCAAACCTTGCCAAGGCTGAGCTGCAGCTGTTGGTGTACAAGTGATGAAAATGCCAGCCCACGCGGGATCCAGTATGAGGAGGTTGCATCAGCAGGCAGTCCTAGTCTTGGACCAATGTCTGAGAAACTCTTGTACATGGGGCAGCCATCCCCACATCAGCGTGTTGCAAAGCTATAAAGATAGCCATTGTGAGTGTCTTTACAAGCTGGGATATCAGCCCAATCTTGGATC